>NW_028247652.1:0-469980 GCF_964263255.1 Lissotriton vulgaris | reverse complement strand
TTTTGGTCACTGTGAGGGTTTAAAAAGTGGTTATTCAACATGAGGCATGATCCAATTGACATTTTGAATCATTTTTGGTACAGTCCAAAAAATCAATTTTCGGATGAAAAACGATGACTCCGGACCAGTCGATCGATCCCAAAATGGTCTATAATGATGAAATTTTAACATTTAATCTTTTGACTCTAAATGACTGATGGATGTGAATTATGACTTTGTCAACTAAAATAAGTGTGTTTAAAGTCATTTCTGTGCCTGAAACGGGTCAAAATTGAAGCTTTTGAGTAAGCAAAACTCTGTAAAAATGGCAATTTTGGTCACTGTGAGGGTTTAAAAAGTGGTTATTCAACATGAGGCATGATCCAATTGACATTTTGAATCATTTTTGGTACAGTCCAAAAAATCAATTTTCGGATGAAAAACGATGACTCCGGACCTGTCGAACGATCCCAAAATGGTCTATAATGATGAAATTTTAACATTTAATCTTTTGACTCTAAATTACTGTTGGATGTGAATTGTGACTTTGTCAACTAAAATAAGTGTGTTTAAAGTCATTTTTGTGCCTGAAACGGGTCAAAATTGAAGCTTTTGAGTAAGCAAAACTCTGTAAAAATGGCAATTTTGGTCACTGTGAGGGTTTAAAAAGTGGTTATTCAACATGAGGCATGATCCAATTGACATTTTGAATCATTTTTGGTACAGTCCAAAAAATCAATTTTCGGATGAAAAACGATGACTCCGGACCAGTCGAACGATCCCAAAATGGTCTATAATGATGAAATTTTAACATTTAATCTTTTGACTCTAAATTACTGTTGGATGTGAATTGTGACTTTGTCAACTAAAATAAGTGTGTTGAAAGTCATTTCTGTGCCTGAAACGGGTCAAAATGGAAGCTTTTGAGTAAGCAAAACTCTGTAAAAATGGCAATTTTGGTCACTGTGAGGGTTTAAAAAGTGGTTATTCAACATGAGGCATGATCCAATTGACATTTTGAATCATTTTTGGTACAGTCCAAAAAATCAATTTTCGGATGAAAAACGATGACTCCGGACCAGTCGAACGATCCCAAAATGGTCTATAATGATGAAATTTTAACATTTAATCTTTTGACTCTAAATTACTGATGGATGTGAATTATGACTTTGTCAACTAAAATAAGTGTGTTTAAAGTCATTTCTGTGCCTGAAACGGGTCAAAATTGAAGCTTTTGAGTAAGCAAAACTCTGTAAAAATGGCAATTTTGGTCACTGTGATGGTTTAAAAAGTGGTTATTCAACATGAGGCATGATCCAATTGACATTTTGAATCATTTTTGGTACAGTCCAAAAAATCAATTTTCAGATGAAAAACGATGACTCCGGACCAGTCGAACGATCCCAAAATGGTCTATAATGATGAAATTTTAACATTTAATCTTTTGACTCTAAATTACTGTTGGATGTGAATTGTGACTTTGTCAACTAAAATAAGTGTGTTTAAAGTCATTTTTGTGCCTTAAACGGGTCAAAATTGAAGCTTTTGAGTAAGCAAAACTCTGTAAAAATGGCAATTTTGGTCACTGTGAGGGTTTAAAAAGTGGTTATTCAACATGAGGCATGATCCAATTGACATTTTGAATCATTTTTGGTACAGTCCAAAAAAATCAATTTTCGGATGAAAAACGATGACTCCGGACCAGTTGAACGATCCCAAAATGGTCTATAATGATGAAATTTTAACATTTAATCTTTTGACTCTAAATGACTGATGGATGTGAATTATGACTTTGTCAACTAAAATAAGTGTGTTTAAAGTCATTTCTGTGCCTGAAACGGGTCAAAATTGAAGCTTTTGAGTAAGCAAAACTCTGTAAAAATGGCAATTTTGGTCACTGTGAGGGTTTAAAAAGTGGTTATTCAACATGAGGCATGATCCAATTGACATTTTGAATCATTTTTGGTACAGTCCAAAAAATCAATTTTCGGATGAAAAACGATGACTCCGGACCAGTCGAACGATCCCAAAATGGTCTATAATGATGAAATTTTAACATTTAATCTTTTGACTCTAAATTACTGTTGGATGTGAATTGTGACTTTGTCAACTAAAATAAGTGTGTTGAAAGTCATTTCTGTGCCTGAAACGGGTCAAAATTGAAGCTTTTGAGTAAGCAAAACTCTGTAAAAATGGCAATTTTGGTCACTGTGAGGTTTTTAAAAGTGGTTATTCAACATGAGGCATGATCCAATTGACATTTTGAATCATTTTTGGTACAGTCCAAAAAATCAATTTTCGGATGAAAAACAATGACTCCGGACCAGTCGATCGATCCCAAAATGGTCTATAATGATGAAATTTTAACATTTAATCTTTTGACTCTAAATGACTGATGGATGTGAATTATGACTTTGACAACTAAAATAAGTGTGTTTAAAGTCATTTCTGTGCCTGAAACGGGTCAAAATTGAAGCTTTTGAGTAAGCAAAACTCTGTAAAAATGGCAATTTTGGTCACTGTGAGGGTTTAAAAAGTGGTTATTCAACATGAGGCATGATCCAATTGACATTTTGAATCATTTTTGGTACAGTCCAAAAAAATCAATTTTCGGATGAAAAACGATGACTCCGGACCAGTTGAACGATCCCAAAATGGTCTATAATGATGAAATTTTAACATTTAATCTTTTGACTCTAAATGACTGATGGATGTGAATTATGACTTTGTCAACTAAAATAAGTGTGTTTAAAGTCATTTCTGTGCCTGAAACGGGTCAAAATTGAAGCTTTTGAGTAAGCAAAACTCTGTAAAAATGGCAATTTTGGTCACTGTGAGGGTTTAAAAAGTGGTTATTCAACATGAGGCATGATCCAATTGACATTTTGAATCATTTTTGGTACAGTCCAAAAAATCAATTTTCGGATGAAAAACGATGACTCCGGACCAGTCGAACGATCCCAAAATGGTCTATAATGATGAAATTTTAACATTTAATCTTTTGACTCTAAATTACTGTTGGATGTGAATTGTGACTTTGTCAACTAAAATAAGTGTGTTGAAAGTCATTTCTGTGCCTGAAACGGGTCAAAATTGAAGCTTTTGAGTAAGCAAAACTCTGTAAAAATGGCAATTTTGGTCACTGTGAGGTTTTTAAAAGTGGTTATTCAACATGAGGCATGATCCAATTGACATTTTGAATCATTTTTGGTACAGTCCAAAAAATCAATTTTCGGATGAAAAACAATGACTCCGGACCAGTCGATCGATCCCAAAATGGTCTATAATGATGAAATTTTAACATTTAATCTTTTGACTCTAAATGACTGATGGATGTGAATTATGACTTTGACAACTAAAATAAGTGTGTTTAAAGTCATTTCTGTGCCTGAAACGGGTCAAAATTGAAGCTTTTGAGTAAGCAAAACTCTGTAAAAATGGCAATTTTGGTCACTGTGAGGGTTTAAAAAGTGGTTATTCAACATGAGGCATGATCCAATTGACATTTTGAATCATTTTTGGTACAGTCCAAAAAATCAATTTTCGGATGAAAAACGATGACTCCGGACCTGTCGAACGATCCCAAAATGGTCTATAATGATGAAATTTTAACATTTAATCTTTTGACTCTAAATGACTGATGGATGTGAATTATGACTTTGTCAACTAAAATAAGTGTGTTTAAAGTCATTTCTGTGCCTGAAACGGGTCAAAATTGAAGCTTTTGAGTAAGCAAAACTCTGTAAAAATGGCAATTTTGGTCACTGTGAGGGTTTAAAAAGTGGTTATTCAACATGAGGCATGATCCAATTGACATTTTGAATCATTTTTGGTACAGTCCAAAAAATCAATTTTCGGATGAAAAACGATGACTCCGGACCAGTCGAACGATCCCAAAATGGTCTATAATGATGAAATTTTAACATTTAATCTTTTGACTCTAAATTACTGTTGGATGTGAATTGTGACTTTGTCAACTAAAATAAGTGTGTTGAAAGTCATTTCTGTGCCTGAAACGGGTCAAAATTGAAGCTTTTGAGTAAGCAAAACTCTGTAAAAATGGCAATTTTGGTCACTGTGAGGTTTTTAAAAGTGGTTATTCAACATGAGGCATGATCCAATTGACATTTTGAATCATTTTTGGTACAGTCCAAAAAATCAATTTTCGGATGAAAAACAATGACTCCGGACCAGTCGATCGATCCCAAAATGGTCTATAATGATGAAATTTTAACATTTAATCTTTTGACTCTAAATGACTGATGGATGTGAATTATGACTTTGACAACTAAAATAAGTGTGTTTAAAGTCATTTCTGTGCCTGAAACGGGTCAAAATTGAAGCTTTTGAGTAAGCAAAACTCTGTAAAAATGGCAATTTTGGTCACTGTGAGGGTTTAAAAAGTGGTTATTCAACATGAGGCATGATCCAATTGACATTTTGAATCATTTTTGGTACAGTCCAAAAAATCAATTTTCGGATGAAAAACGATGACTCCGGACCTGTCGAACGATCCCAAAATGGTCTATAATGATGAAATTTTAACATTTAATCTTTTGACTCTAAATTACTGTTGGATGTGAATTGTGACTTTGTCAACTAAAATAAGTGTGTTTAAAGTCATTTTTGTGCCTGAAACGGGTCAAAATTGAAGCTTTTGAGTAAGCAAAACTCTGTAAAAATGGCAATTTTGGTCACTGTGAGGGTTTAAAAAGTGGTTATTCAACATGAGGCATGATCCAATTGACATTTTGAATCATTTTTGGTACAGTCCAAAAAATCAATTTTCGGATGAAAAACGATGACTCCGGACCAGTCGAACGATCCCAAAATGGTCTATAATGATGAAATTTTAACATTTAATCTTTTGACTCTAAATTACTGTTGGATGTGAATTGTGACTTTGTCAACTAAAATAAGTGTGTTGAAAGTCATTTCTGTGCCTGAAACGGGTCAAAATGGAAGCTTTTGAGTAAGCAAAACTCTGTAAAAATGGCAATTTTGGTCACTGTGAGGGTTTAAAAAGTGGTTATTCAACATGAGGCATGATCCAATTGACATTTTGAATCATTTTTGGTACAGTCCAAAAAATCAATTTTCGGATGAAAAACGATGACTCCGGACCAGTCGAACGATCCCAAAATGGTCTATAATGATGAAATTTTAACATTTAATCTTTTGACTCTAAATTACTGTTGGATGTGAATTGTGACTTTGTCAACTAAAATAAGTGTGTTGAAAGTCATTTCTGTGCCTGAAACGGGTCAAAATTGAAGCTTTTGAGTAAGCAAAACTCTGTAAAAATGGCAATTTTGGTCACTGTGAGGTTTTTAAAAGTGGTTATTCAACATGAGGCATGATCCAATTGACATTTTGAATCATTTTTGGTACAGTCCAAAAAATCAATTTTCGGATGAAAAACGATGACTCCGGACCAGTCGATCGATCCCAAAATGGTCTATAATGATGAAATTTTAACATTAAATCTTTTGACTCTAAATGACTGATGGATGTGAATTATGACTTTGTCAACTAAAATAAGTGTGTTTAAAGTCATTTCTGTGCCTGAAACGGGTCAAAATTGAAGCTTTTGAGTAAGCAAAACTCTGTAAAAATGGCAATTTTGGTCACTGTGAGGGTTTAAAAAGTGGTTATTCAACATGAGGCATGATCCAATTGACATTTTGAATCATTTTTGGTACAGTCCAAAAAATCAATTTTCGGATGAAAAACGATGACTCCGGACCTGTCGAACGATCCCAAAATGGTCTATAATGATGAAATTTTAACATTTAATCTTTTGACTCTAAATTACTGTTGGATGTGAATTGTGACTTTGTCAACTAAAATAAGTGTGTTTAAAGTCATTTTTGTGCCTGAAACGGGTCAAAATTGAAGCTTTTGAGTAAGCAAAACTCTGTAAAAATGGCAATTTTGGTCACTGTGAGGGTTTAAAAAGTGGTTATTCAACATGAGGCATGATCCAATTGACATTTTGAATCATTTTTGGTACAGTCCAAAAAATCAATTTTCGGATGAAAAACGATGACTCCGGACCAGTCGAACGATCCCAAAATGGTCTATAATGATGAAATTTTAACATTTAATCTTTTGACTCTAAATTACTGTTGGATGTGAATTGTGACTTTGTCAACTAAAATAAGTGTGTTGAAAGTCATTTCTGTGCCTGAAACGGGTCAAAATGGAAGCTTTTGAGTAAGCAAAACTCTGTAAAAATGGCAATTTTGGTCACTGTGAGGGTTTAAAAAGTGGTTATTCAACATGAGGCATGATCCAATTGACATTTTGAATCATTTTTGGTACAGTCCAAAAAATCAATTTTCGGATGAAAAACGATGACTCCGGACCAGTCGAACGATCCCAAAATGGTCTATAATGATGAAATTTTAACATTTAATCTTTTGACTCTAAATTACTGATGGATGTGAATTATGACTTTGTCAACTAAAATAAGTGTGTTTAAAGTCATTTCTGTGCCTGAAACGGGTCAAAATTGAAGCTTTTGAGTAAGCAAAACTCTGTAAAAATGGCAATTTTGGTCACTGTGAGGGTTTAAAAAGTGGTTATTCAACATGAGGCATGATCCAATTGACATTTTGAATCATTTTTGGTACAGTCCAAAAAATCAATTTTCGGATGAAAAACGATGACTCCGGACCAGTCGAACGATCCCAAAATGGTCTATAATGATGAAATTTTAACATTTAATCTTTTGACTCTAAATTACTGTTGGATGTGAATTGTGACTTTGTCAACTAAAATAAGTGTGTTGAAAGTCATTTTTGTGCCTGAAACGGGTCAAAATTGAAGCTTTTGAGTAAGCAAAACTCTGTAAAAATGGCAATTTTGGTCACTGTGAGGTTTTTAAAAGTGGTTATTCAACATGAGGCATGATCCAATTGACATTTTGAATCATTTTTGGTACAGTCCAAAAAATCAATTTTCGGATGAAAAACAATGACTCCGGACCAGTCGATCGATCCCAAAATGGTCTATAATGATGAAATTTTAACATTTAATCTTTTGACTCTAAATGACTGATGGATGTGAATTATGACTTTGTCAACTAAAATAAGTGTGTTTAAAGTCATTTCTGTGCCTGAAACGGGTCAAAATTGAAGCTTTTGAGTAAGCAAAACTCTGTAAAAATGGCAATTTTGGTCACTGTGAGGGTTTAAAAAGTGGTCATTCAACATGAGGCATGATCCAATTGACATTTTGAATCATTTTTGGTACAGTCCAAAAAATCAATTTTCGGATGAAAAACGATGACTCCGGACCAGTCGAACGATCCCAAAATGGTCTATAATGATGAAATTTTAACATTTAATCTTTTGACTCTAAATTACTGTTGGATGTGAATTGTGACTTTGTCAACTAAAATAAGTGTGTTTAAAGTCATTTCTGTGCCTGAAACGGGTCAAAATTGAAGCTTTTGAGTAAGCAAAACTCTGTAAAAATGGCAATTTTGGTCACTGTGAGGGTTTAAAAAGGGGTTATTCAACATGAGGCATGATCCAATTGACATTTTTAATCATTTTTGGTACAGTCCAAAAAATCAATTTTCGGATGAAAAACGATGACTCCGGACCAGTCGAACGATCCCAAAATGGTCTTTAATTATGAAATTTTAACATTTAATCTTTTGACTCTAAATTACTGATGGATGTGAATTATGACTTTGTCAACTAAAATAAGTGTGTTTAAAGTCAATTACGTGCCTGAAACGGGTCAAAATTGAAGCTTTTGAGTAAGCAAAACTCTGTAAAAATGGCAATTTTGGTCACTGTGAGGGTTTAAAAAGTGGTTATTCAACATGAGGCATGATCCAATTGACATTTTGAATCATTTTTGGTACAGTCCAAAAAATCAATTTTCGGATGAAAAACGATGACTCCGGACCAGTCGAACGATCCCAAAATGGTCTATAATGATGAAATTTTAACATTTAATCTTTTGACTCTAAATTACTGTTGGATGTGAATTGTGACTTTTTCAACTAAAATAAGTGTGTTTAAAGTCATTTCTGTGCCTGAAACGGGTCAAAATTGTAGCTTTTGAGTAAGCAAAACTCTGTAAAAATGGCAATTTTGGTCAGTGTGAGGGTTTAAAAAGTGGTTATTCAACATGAGGCATGATCCAATTGACATTTTGAATCATTTTTGGTACAGTCCCAAAAATCAATTTTCGGATGAAAAACGATGACTCCGGACCTGTCGAACGATCCCAAAATGGTCCATAATGATGAAATTTTAACATTTAATCTTTTGACTCTAAATGACTGTACGATGTGAATTATGACTTTGTCAACTAGAATAAGTGTGTTTAAAGTCATTTCTGTGCCTGAAACAGGTCAAAATGGAAGCTTTTGAGTAAGCAAAACTCTGTAAAAATGGCAATTGTGGTCACTGTGAGGGTTTAAAAAGTGGTTATTCAACATGAGGCATGATCCAATTGACATTTTGAATCATTTTTGGTACAGTCCAAAAAATCAATTTTCGGATGAAAAACGATGACTCTGGACCTGTCGAACGATCCCAAAATGGTCTATAATGATGAAATTTTAACATTTAATCTTTTGACTCTAAATTATTGTTGGATGTGAATTGTGACTTTGTCAACTAAAATAAGTGTGTTTAAAGTCATTTTTGTGCCTGAAACGGGTCAAAATTAAAGCTTTTGAGTAAGCAAAACTCTGTAAAAATGGCAATTTTGGTCACTGTGAGGGTTTAAAAAGTGGTTATTCAACATGAGGCATGATCCAATTGACATTTTGAATCATTTTTGGTACAGTCCAAAAAATCAATTTTCGGATGAAAAACGATGACTCCGGACCAGTCGAACGATCCCAAAATGGTCTATAATGATGAAATTTTAACATTTAATCTTTTGACTCTAAATTACTGATGGATGTGAATTATGACTTTGTCAACTAAAATAAGTGTGTTTAAAGTCATTTCTGTGCCTGAAACGGGTCAAAATTGAAGCTTTTGAGTAAGCAAAACTCTGTAAAAATGGCAATTTTGGTCACTGTGATGGTTTAAAAAGTGGTTATTCAACATGAGGCATGATCCAATTGACATTTTGAATCATTTTTGGTACAGTCCAAAAAATCAATTTTCAGATGAAAAACGATGACTCCGGACCAGTCGAACGATCCCAAAATGGTCTATAATGATGAAATTTTAACATTTAATCTTTTGACTCTAAATTACTGTTGGATGTGAATTGTGACTTTGTCAACTAAAATAAGTGTGTTTAAAGTCATTTTTGTGCCTTAAACGGGTCAAAATTGAAGCTTTTGAGTAAGCAAAACTCTGTAAAAATGGCAATTTTGGTCACTGTGAGGTTTTTAAAAGTGGTTATTCAACATGAGGCATGATCCAATTGACATTTTGAATCATTTTTGGTACAGTCCAAAAAATCAATTTTCGGATGAAAAACGATGACTCCGGACCTGTCGAACGATCCCAAAATGGTCTATAATGATGAAATTTTAACATTTAATCTTTTGACTCTAAATTACTGTTGGATGTGAATTGTGACTTTGTCAACTAAAATAAGTGTGTTTAAAGTCATTTTTGTGCCTGAAACGGGTCAAAATTGAAGCTTTTGAGTAGGCAAAACTCTGTAAAAATGGCAATTTTGGTCACTGTGAGGGTTTAAAAAGTGGTTATTCAACATGAGGCATGATCCAATTGACATTTTGAATCATTTTTGGTACAGTCCAAAAAATCAATTTTCGGATGAAAAACGATGACTCCGGACCAGTCGAACGATCCCAAAATGGTCTATAATGATGAAATTTTAACATTTAATCTTTTGACTCTAAATTACTGTTGGATGTGAATTGTGACTTTGTCAACTAAAATAAGTGTGTTGAAAGTCATTTCTGTGCCTGAAACGGGTCAAAATTGAAGCTTTTGAGTAAGCAAAACTCTGTAAAAATGGCAATTTTGGTCACTGTGAGGGTTTAAAAAGTGGTTATTCAACATGAGGCATGATCCAATTGACATTTTGAATCATTTTTGGTACAGTCCAAAAAATCAATTTTCGGATGAAAAACGATGACTCCGGACCAGTCGATCGATCCCAAAATGGTCTATAATGATGAAATTTTAACATTTAATCTTTTGACTCTAAATGACTGATGGATGTGAATTATGACTTTGTCAACTAAAATAAGTGTGTTTAAAGTCATTTCTGTGCCTGAAACGGGTCAAAATTGAAGCTTTTGAGTAAGCAAAACTCTGTAAAAATGGCAATTTTGGTCACTGTGAGGGTTTAAAAAGTGGTTATTCAACATGAGGCATGATCCAATTGACATTTTGAATCATTTTTGGTACAGTCCAAAAAATCAATTTTCGGATGAAAAACGATGACTCCGGACCTGTCGAACGATCCCAAAATGGTCTATAATGATGAAATTTTAACATTTAATCTTTTGACTCTAAATTACTGTTGGATGTGAATTGTGACTTTGTCAACTAAAATAAGTGTGTTTAAAGTCATTTTTGTGCCTGAAACGGGTCAAAATTGAAGCTTTTGAGTAAGCAAAACTCTGTAAAAATGGCAATTTTGGTCACTGTGAGGGTTTAAAAAGTGGTTATTCAACATGAGGCATGATCCAATTGACATTTTGAATCATTTTTGGTACAGTCCAAAAAATCAATTTTCGGATGAAAAACGATGACTCCGGACCAGTCGAACGATCCCAAAATGGTCTATAATGATGAAATTTTAACATTTAATCTTTTGACTCTAAATTACTGTTGGATGTGAATTGTGACTTTGTCAACTAAAATAAGTGTGTTGAAAGTCATTTCTGTGCCTGAAACGGGTCAAAATGGAAGCTTTTGAGTAAGCAAAACTCTGTAAAAATGGCAATTTTGGTCACTGTGAGGGTTTAAAAAGTGGTTATTCAACATGAGGCATGATCCAATTGACATTTTGAATCATTTTTGGTACAGTCCAAAAAATCAATTTTCGGATGAAAAACGATGACTCCGGACCAGTCGAACGATCCCAAAATGGTCTATAATGATGAAATTTTAACATTTAATCTTTTGACTCTAAATTACTGATGGATGTGAATTATGACTTTGTCAACTAAAATAAGTGTGTTTAAAGTCATTTCTGTGCCTGAAACGGGTCAAAATTGAAGCTTTTGAGTAAGCAAAACTCTGTAAAAATGGCAATTTTGGTCACTGTGATGGTTTAAAAAGTGGTTATTCAACATGAGGCATGATCCAATTGACATTTTGAATCATTTTTGGTACAGTCCAAAAAATCAATTTTCAGATGAAAAACGATGACTCCGGACCAGTCGAACGATCCCAAAATGGTCTATAATGATGAAATTTTAACATTTAATCTTTTGACTCTAAATTACTGTTGGATGTGAATTGTGACTTTGTCAACTAAAATAAGTGTGTTTAAAGTCATTTTTGTGCCTTAAACGGGTCAAAATTGAAGCTTTTGAGTAAGCAAAACTCTGTAAAAATGGCAATTTTGGTCACTGTGAGGGTTTAAAAAGTGGTTATTCAACATGAGGCATGATCCAATTGACATTTTGAATCATTTTTGGTACAGTCCAAAAAAATCAATTTTCGGATGAAAAACGATGACTCCGGACCAGTTGAACGATCCCAAAATGGTCTATAATGATGAAATTTTAACATTTAATCTTTTGACTCTAAATGACTGATGGATGTGAATTATGACTTTGTCAACTAAAATAAGTGTGTTTAAAGTCATTTCTGTGCCTGAAACGGGTCAAAATTGAAGCTTTTGAGTAAGCAAAACTCTGTAAAAATGGCAATTTTGGTCACTGTGAGGGTTTAAAAAGTGGTTATTCAACATGAGGCATGATCCAATTGACATTTTGAATCATTTTTGGTACAGTCCAAAAAATCAATTTTCGGATGAAAAACGATGACTCCGGACCAGTCGAACGATCCCAAAATGGTCTATAATGATGAAATTTTAACATTTAATCTTTTGACTCTAAATTACTGTTGGATGTGAATTGTGACTTTGTCAACTAAAATAAGTGTGTTGAAAGTCATTTCTGTGCCTGAAACGGGTCAAAATTGAAGCTTTTGAGTAAGCAAAACTCTGTAAAAATGGCAATTTTGGTCACTGTGAGGTTTTTAAAAGTGGTTATTCAACATGAGGCATGATCCAATTGACATTTTGAATCATTTTTGGTACAGTCCAAAAAATCAATTTTCGGATGAAAAACAATGACTCCGGACCAGTCGATCGATCCCAAAATGGTCTATAATGATGAAATTTTAACATTTAATCTTTTGACTCTAAATGACTGATGGATGTGAATTATGACTTTGACAACTAAAATAAGTGTGTTTAAAGTCATTTCTGTGCCTGAAACGGGTCAAAATTGAAGCTTTTGAGTAAGCAAAACTCTGTAAAAATGGCAATTTTGGTCACTGTGAGGGTTTAAAAAGTGGTTATTCAACATGAGGCATGATCCAATTGACATTTTGAATCATTTTTGGTACAGTCCAAAAAATCAATTTTCGGATGAAAAACGATGACTCCGGACCTGTCGAACGATCCCAAAATGGTCTATAATGATGAAATTTTAACATTTAATCTTTTGACTCTAAATTACTGTTGGATGTGAATTGTGACTTTGTCAACTAAAATAAGTGTGTTTAAAGTCATTTTTGTGCCTGAAACGGGTCAAAATTGAAGCTTTTGAGTAAGCAAAACTCTGTAAAAATGGCAATTTTGGTCACTGTGAGGGTTTAAAAAGTGGTTATTCAACATGAGGCATGATCCAATTGACATTTTGAATCATTTTTGGTACAGTCCAAAAAATCAATTTTCGGATGAAAAACGATGACTCCGGACCAGTCGAACGATCCCAAAATGGTCTATAATGATGAAATTTTAACATTTAATCTTTTGACTCTAAATTACTGTTGGATGTGAATTGTGACTTTGTCAACTAAAATAAGTGTGTTGAAAGTCATTTCTGTGCCTGAAACGGGTCAAAATGGAAGCTTTTGAGTAAGCAAAACTCTGTAAAAATGGCAATTTTGGTCACTGTGAGGGTTTAAAAAGTGGTTATTCAACATGAGGCATGATCCAATTGACATTTTGAATCATTTTTGGTACAGTCCAAAAAATCAATTTTCGGATGAAAAACGATGACTCCGGACCAGTCGAACGATCCCAAAATGGTCTATAATGATGAAATTTTAACATTTAATCTTTTGACTCTAAATTACTGTTGGATGTGAATTGTGACTTTGTCAACTAAAATAAGTGTGTTGAAAGTCATTTCTGTGCCTGAAACGGGTCAAAATTGAAGCTTTTGAGTAAGCAAAACTCTGTAAAAATGGCAATTTTGGTCACTGTGAGGTTTTTAAAAGTGGTTATTCAACATGAGGCATGATCCAATTGACATTTTGAATCATTTTTGGTACAGTCCAAAAAATCAATTTTCGGATGAAAAACGATGACTCCGGACCAGTCGATCGATCCCAAAATGGTCTATAATGATGAAATTTTAACATTAAATCTTTTGACTCTAAATGACTGATGGATGTGAATTATGACTTTGTCAACTAAAATAAGTGTGTTTAAAGTCATTTCTGTGCCTGAAACGGGTCAAAATTGAAGCTTTTGAGTAAGCAAAACTCTGTAAAAATGGCAATTTTGGTCACTGTGAGGGTTTAAAAAGTGGTTATTCAACATGAGGCATGATCCAATTGACATTTTGAATCATTTTTGGTACAGTCCAAAAAATCAATTTTCGGATGAAAAACGATGACTCCGGACCTGTCGAACGATCCCAAAATGGTCTATAATGATGAAATTTTAACATTTAATCTTTTGACTCTAAATTACTGTTGGATGTGAATTGTGACTTTGTCAACTAAAATAAGTGTGTTTAAAGTCATTTTTGTGCCTGAAACGGGTCAAAATTGAAGCTTTTGAGTAAGCAAAACTCTGTAAAAATGGCAATTTTGGTCACTGTGAGGGTTTAAAAAGTGGTTATTCAACATGAGGCATGATCCAATTGACATTTTGAATCATTTTTGGTACAGTCCAAAAAATCAATTTTCGGATGAAAAACGATGACTCCGGACCAGTCGAACGATCCCAAAATGGTCTATAATGATGAAATTTTAACATTTAATCTTTTGACTCTAAATTACTGTTGGATGTGAATTGTGACTTTGTCAACTAAAATAAGTGTGTTGAAAGTCATTTCTGTGCCTGAAACGGGTCAAAATGGAAGCTTTTGAGTAAGCAAAACTCTGTAAAAATGGCAATTTTGGTCACTGTGAGGGTTTAAAAAGTGGTTATTCAACATGAGGCATGATCCAATTGACATTTTGAATCATTTTTGGTACAGTCCAAAAAATCAATTTTCGGATGAAAAACGATGACTCCGGACCAGTCGAACGATCCCAAAATGGTCTATAATGATGAAATTTTAACATTTAATCTTTTGACTCTAAATTACTGATGGATGTGAATTATGACTTTGTCAACTAAAATAAGTGTGTTTAAAGTCATTTCTGTGCCTGAAACGGGTCAAAATTGAAGCTTTTGAGTAAGCAAAACTCTGTAAAAATGGCAATTTTGGTCACTGTGAGGGTTTAAAAAGTGGTTATTCAACATGAGGCATGATCCAATTGACATTTTGAATCATTTTTGGTACAGTCCAAAAAATCAATTTTCGGATGAAAAACGATGACTCCGGACCAGTCGAACGATCCCAAAATGGTCTATAATGATGAAATTTTAACATTTAATCTTTTGACTCTAAATTACTGTTGGATGTGAATTGTGACTTTGTCAACTAAAATAAGTGTGTTGAAAGTCATTTTTGTGCCTGAAACGGGTCAAAATTGAAGCTTTTGAGTAAGCAAAACTCTGTAAAAATGGCAATTTTGGTCACTGTGAGGTTTTTAAAAGTGGTTATTCAACATGAGGCATGATCCAATTGACATTTTGAATCATTTTTGGTACAGTCCAAAAAATCAATTTTCGGATGAAAAACAATGACTCCGGACCAGTCGATCGATCCCAAAATGGTCTATAATGATGAAATTTTAACATTTAATCTTTTGACTCTAAATGACTGATGGATGTGAATTATGACTTTGTCAACTAAAATAAGTGTGTTTAAAGTCATTTCTGTGCCTGAAACGGGTCAAAATTGAAGCTTTTGAGTAAGCAAAACTCTGTAAAAATGGCAATTTTGGTCACTGTGAGGGTTTAAAAAGTGGTTATTCAACATGAGGCATGATCCAATTGACATTTTGAATCATTTTTGGTACAGTCCAAAAAATCAATTTTCGGATGAAAAACGATGACTCCGGACCAGTCGAACGATCCCAAAATGGTCTATAATGATGAAATTTTAACATTTAATCTTTTGACTCTAAATTACTGTTGGATGTGAATTGTGACTTTGTCAACTAAAATAAGTGTGTTTAAAGTCATTTCTGTGCCTGAAACGGGTCAAAATTGAAGCTTTTGAGTAAGCAAAACTCTGTAAAAATGGCAATTTTGGTCACTGTGAGGGTTTAAAAAGGGGTTATTCAACATGAGGCATGATCCAATTGACATTTTTAATCATTTTTGGTACAGTCCAAAAAATCAATTTTCGGATGAAAAACGATGACTCCGGACCAGTCGAACGATCCCAAAATGGTCTTTAATTATGAAATTTTAACATTTAATCTTTTGACTCTAAATTACTGATGGATGTGAATTATGACTTTGTCAACTAAAATAAGTGTGTTTAAAGTCAATTACGTGCCTGAAACGGGTCAAAATTGAAGCTTTTGAGTAAGCAAAACTCTGTAAAAATGGCAATTTTGGTCACTGTGAGGGTTTAAAAAGTGGTTATTCAACATGAGGCATGATCCAATTGACATTTTGAATCATTTTTGGTACAGTCCAAAAAATCAATTTTCGGATGAAAAACGATGACTCCGGACCAGTCGAACGATCCCAAAATGGTCTATAATGATGAAATTTTAACATTTAATCTTTTGACTCTAAATTACTGTTGGATGTGAATTGTGACTTTTTCAACTAAAATAAGTGTGTTTAAAGTCATTTCTGTGCCTGAAACGGGTCAAAATTGTAGCTTTTGAGTAAGCAAAACTCTGTAAAAATGGCAATTTTGGTCAGTGTGAGGGTTTAAAAAGTGGTTATTCAACATGAGGCATGATCCAATTGACATTTTGAATCATTTTTTGGTACAGTCCCAAAAATCAATTTTCGGATGAAAAACGATGACTCCGGACCTGTCGAACGATCCCAAAATGGTCCATAATGATGAAATTTTAACATTTAATCTTTTGACTCTAAATGACTGTACGATGTGAATTATGACTTTGTCAACTAGAATAAGTGTGTTTAAAGTCATTTCTGTGCCTGAAACAGGTCAAAATGGAAGCTTTTGAGTAAGCAAAACTCTGTAAAAATGGCAATTGTGGTCACTGTGAGGGTTTAAAAAGTGGTTATTCAACATGAGGCATGATCCAATTGACATTTTGAATCATTTTTGGTACAGTCCAAAAAATCAATTTTCGGATGAAAAACGATGACTCTGGACCTGTCGAACGATCCCAAAATGGTCTATAATGATGAAATTTTAACATTTAATCTTTTGACTCTAAATTATTGTTGGATGTGAATTGTGACTTTGTCAACTAAAATAAGTGTGTTTAAAGTCATTTTTGTGCCTGAAACGGGTCAAAATTAAAGCTTTTGAGTAAGCAAAACTCTGTAAAAATGGCAATTTTGGTCACTGTGAGGGTTTAAAAAGTGGTTATTCAACATGAGGCATGATCCAATTGACATTTTGAATCATTTTTGGTACAGTCCAAAAAATCAATTTTCGGATGAAAAACGATGACTCCGGACCAGTCGAACGATCCCAAAATGGTCTATAATGATGAAATTTTAACATTTAATCTTTTGACTCTAAATTACTGATGGATGTGAATTATGACTTTGTCAACTAAAATAAGTGTGTTTAAAGTCATTTCTGTGCCTGAAACGGGTCAAAATTGAAGCTTTTGAGTAAGCAAAACTCTGTAAAAATGGCAATTTTGGTCACTGTGATGGTTTAAAAAGTGGTTATTCAACATGAGGCATGATCCAATTGACATTTTGAATCATTTTTGGTACAGTCCAAAAAATCAATTTTCAGATGAAAAACGATGACTCCGGACCAGTCGAACGATCCCAAAATGGTCTATAATGATGAAATTTTAACATTTAATCTTTTGACTCTAAATTACTGTTGGATGTGAATTGTGACTTTGTCAACTAAAATAAGTGTGTTTAAAGTCATTTTTGTGCCTTAAACGGGTCAAAATTGAAGCTTTTGAGTAAGCAAAACTCTGTAAAAATGGCAATTTTGGTCACTGTGAGGTTTTTAAAAGTGGTTATTCAACATGAGGCATGATCCAATTGACATTTTGAATCATTTTTGGTACAGTCCAAAAAATCAATTTTCGGATGAAAAACGATGACTCCGGACCTGTCGAACGATCCCAAAATGGTCTATAATGATGAAATTTTAACATTTAATCTTTTGACTCTAAATTACTGTTGGATGTGAATTGTGACTTTGTCAACTAAAATAAGTGTGTTTAAAGTCATTTTTGTGCCTGAAACGGGTCAAAATTGAAGCTTTTGAGTAGGCAAAACTCTGTAAAAATGGCAATTTTGGTCACTGTGAGGGTTTAAAAAGTGGTTATTCAACATGAGGCATGATCCAATTGACATTTTGAATCATTTTTGGTACAGTCCAAAAAATCAATTTTCGGATGAAAAACGATGACTCCGGACCAGTCGAACGATCCCAAAATGGTCTATAATGATGAAATTTTAACATTTAATCTTTTGACTCTAAATTACTGTTGGATGTGAATTGTGACTTTGTCAACTAAAATAAGTGTGTTGAAAGTCATTTCTGTGCCTGAAACGGGTCAAAATTGAAGCTTTTGAGTAAGCAAAACTCTGTAAAAATGGCAATTTTGGTCACTGTGAGGGTTTAAAAAGTGGTTATTCAACATGAGGCATGATCCAATTGACATTTTGAATCATTTTTGGTACAGTCCAAAAAATCAATTTTCGGATGAAAAACGATGACTCCGGACCAGTCGATCGATCCCAAAATGGTCTATAATGATGAAATTTTAACATTTAATCTTTTGACTCTAAATGACTGATGGATGTGAATTATGACTTTGTCAACTAAAATAAGTGTGTTTAAAGTCATTTCTGTGCCTGAAACGGGTCAAAATTGAAGCTTTTGAGTAAGCAAAACTCTGTAAAAATGGCAATTTTGGTCACTGTGAGGGTTTAAAAAGTGGTTATTCAACATGAGGCATGATCCAATTGACATTTTGAATCATTTTTGGTACAGTCCAAAAAATCAATTTTCGGATGAAAAACGATGACTCCGGACCTGTCGAACGATCCCAAAATGGTCTATAATGATGAAATTTTAACATTTAATCTTTTGACTCTAAATTACTGTTGGATGTGAATTGTGACTTTGTCAACTAAAATAAGTGTGTTTAAAGTCATTTTTGTGCCTGAAACGGGTCAAAATTGAAGCTTTTGAGTAAGCAAAACTCTGTAAAAATGGCAATTTTGGTCACTGTGAGGGTTTAAAAAGTGGTTATTCAACATGAGGCATGATCCAATTGACATTTTGAATCATTTTTGGTACAGTCCAAAAAATCAATTTTCGGATGAAAAACGATGACTCCGGACCAGTCGAACGATCCCAAAATGGTCTATAATGATGAAATTTTAACATTTAATCTTTTGACTCTAAATTACTGTTGGATGTGAATTGTGACTTTGTCAACTAAAATAAGTGTGTTGAAAGTCATTTCTGTGCCTGAAACGGGTCAAAATGGAAGCTTTTGAGTAAGCAAAACTCTGTAAAAATGGCAATTTTGGTCACTGTGAGGGTTTAAAAAGTGGTTATTCAACATGAGGCATGATCCAATTGACATTTTGAATCATTTTTGGTACAGTCCAAAAAATCAATTTTCGGATGAAAAACGATGACTCCGGACCAGTCGAACGATCCCAAAATGGTCTATAATGATGAAATTTTAACATTTAATCTTTTGACTCTAAATTACTGATGGATGTGAATTATGACTTTGTCAACTAAAATAAGTGTGTTTAAAGTCATTTCTGTGCCTGAAACGGGTCAAAATTGAAGCTTTTGAGTAAGCAAAACTCTGTAAAAATGGCAATTTTGGTCACTGTGATGGTTTAAAAAGTGGTTATTCAACATGAGGCATGATCCAATTGACATTTTGAATCATTTTTGGTACAGTCCAAAAAATCAATTTTCAGATGAAAAACGATGACTCCGGACCAGTCGAACGATCCCAAAATGGTCTATAATGATGAAATTTTAACATTTAATCTTTTGACTCTAAATTACTGTTGGATGTGAATTGTGACTTTGTCAACTAAAATAAGTGTGTTTAAAGTCATTTTTGTGCCTTAAACGGGTCAAAATTGAAGCTTTTGAGTAAGCAAAACTCTGTAAAAATGGCAATTTTGGTCACTGTGAGGGTTTAAAAAGTGGTTATTCAACATGAGGCATGATCCAATTGACATTTTGAATCATTTTTGGTACAGTCCAAAAAAATCAATTTTCGGATGAAAAACGATGACTCCGGACCAGTTGAACGATCCCAAAATGGTCTATAATGATGAAATTTTAACATTTAATCTTTTGACTCTAAATGACTGATGGATGTGAATTATGACTTTGTCAACTAAAATAAGTGTGTTTAAAGTCATTTCTGTGCCTGAAACGGGTCAAAATTGAAGCTTTTGAGTAAGCAAAACTCTGTAAAAATGGCAATTTTGGTCACTGTGAGGGTTTAAAAAGTGGTTATTCAACATGAGGCATGATCCAATTGACATTTTGAATCATTTTTGGTACAGTCCAAAAAATCAATTTTCGGATGAAAAACGATGACTCCGGACCAGTCGAACGATCCCAAAATGGTCTATAATGATGAAATTTTAACATTTAATCTTTTGACTCTAAATTACTGTTGGATGTGAATTGTGACTTTGTCAACTAAAATAAGTGTGTTGAAAGTCATTTCTGTGCCTGAAACGGGTCAAAATTGAAGCTTTTGAGTAAGCAAAACTCTGTAAAAATGGCAATTTTGGTCACTGTGAGGTTTTTAAAAGTGGTTATTCAACATGAGGCATGATCCAATTGACATTTTGAATCATTTTTGGTACAGTCCAAAAAATCAATTTTCGGATGAAAAACAATGACTCCGGACCAGTCGATCGATCCCAAAATGGTCTATAATGATGAAATTTTAACATTTAATCTTTTGACTCTAAATGACTGATGGATGTGAATTATGACTTTGACAACTAAAATAAGTGTGTTTAAAGTCATTTCTGTGCCTGAAACGGGTCAAAATTGAAGCTTTTGAGTAAGCAAAACTCTGTAAAAATGGCAATTTTGGTCACTGTGAGGGTTTAAAAAGTGGTTATTCAACATGAGGCATGATCCAATTGACATTTTGAATCATTTTTGGTACAGTCCAAAAAATCAATTTTCGGATGAAAAACGATGACTCCGGACCTGTCGAACGATCCCAAAATGGTCTATAATGATGAAATTTTAACATTTAATCTTTTGACTCTAAATTACTGTTGGATGTGAATTGTGACTTTGTCAACTAAAATAAGTGTGTTTAAAGTCATTTTTGTGCCTGAAACGGGTCAAAATTGAAGCGTTTGAGTAAGCAAAACTCTGTAAAAATGGCAATTTTGGTCACTGTGAGGGTTTAAAAAGTGGTTATTCAACATGAGGCATGATCCAATTGACATTTTGAATCATTTTTGGTACAGTCCAAAAAATCAATTTTCGGATGAAAAACGATGACTCCGGACCAGTCGAACGATCCCAAAATGGTCTATAATGATGAAATTTTAACATTTAATCTTTTGACTCTAAATTACTGTTGGATGTGAATTGTGACTTTGTCAACTAAAATAAGTGTGTTGAAAGTCATTTCTGTGCCTGAAACGGGTCAAAATGGAAGCTTTTGAGTAAGCAAAACTCTGTAAAAATGGCAATTTTGGTCACTGTGAGGGTTTAAAAAGTGGTTATTCAACATGAGGCATGATCCAATTGACATTTTGAATCATTTTTGGTACAGTCCAAAAAATCAATTTTCGGATGAAAAACGATGACTCCGGACCAGTCGAACGATCCCAAAATGGTCTATAATGATGAAATTTTAACATTTAATCTTTTGACTCTAAATTACTGTTGGATGTGAATTGTGACTTTGTCAACTAAAATAAGTGTGTTGAAAGTCATTTCTGTGCCTGAAACGGGTCAAAATTGAAGCTTTTGAGTAAGCAAAACTCTGTAAAAATGGCAATTTTGGTCACTGTGAGGTTTTTAAAAGTGGTTATTCAACATGAGGCATGATCCAATTGACATTTTGAATCATTTTTGGTACAGTCCAAAAAATCAATTTTCGGATGAAAAACGATGACTCCGGACCAGTCGATCGATCCCAAAATGGTCTATAATGATGAAATTTTAACATTAAATCTTTTGACTCTAAATGACTGATGGATGTGAATTATGACTTTGTCAACTAAAATAAGTGTGTTTAAAGTCATTTCTGTGCCTGAAACGGGTCAAAATTGAAGCTTTTGAGTAAGCAAAACTCTGTAAAAATGGCAATTTTGGTCACTGTGAGGGTTTAAAAAGTGGTTATTCAACATGAGGCATGATCCAATTGACATTTTGAATCATTTTTGGTACAGTCCAAAAAATCAATTTTCGGATGAAAAACGATGACTCCGGACCTGTCGAACGATCCCAAAATGGTCTATAATGATGAAATTTTAACATTTAATCTTTTGACTCTAAATTACTGTTGGATGTGAATTGTGACTTTGTCAACTAAAATAAGTGTGTTTAAAGTCATTTTTGTGCCTGAAACGGGTCAAAATTGAAGCTTTTGAGTAAGCAAAACTCTGTAAAAATGGCAATTTTGGTCACTGTGAGGGTTTAAAAAGTGGTTATTCAACATGAGGCATGATCCAATTGACATTTTGAATCATTTTTGGTACAGTCCAAAAAATCAATTTTCGGATGAAAAACGATGACTCCGGACCAGTCGAACGATCCCAAAATGGTCTATAATGATGAAATTTTAACATTTAATCTTTTGACTCTAAATTACTGTTGGATGTGAATTGTGACTTTGTCAACTAAAATAAGTGTGTTGAAAGTCATTTCTGTGCCTGAAACGGGTCAAAATGGAAGCTTTTGAGTAAGCAAAACTCTGTAAAAATGGCAATTTTGGTCACTGTGAGGGTTTAAAAAGTGGTTATTCAACATGAGGCATGATCCAATTGACATTTTGAATCATTTTTGGTACAGTCCAAAAAATCAATTTTCGGATGAAAAACGATGACTCCGGACCAGTCGAACGATCCCAAAATGGTCTATAATGATGAAATTTTAACATTTAATCTTTTGACTCTAAATTACTGATGGATGTGAATTATGACTTTGTCAACTAAAATAAGTGTGTTTAAAGTCATTTCTGTGCCTGAAACGGGTCAAAATTGAAGCTTTTGAGTAAGCAAAACTCTGTAAAAATGGCAATTTTGGTCACTGTGAGGGTTTAAAAAGTGGTTATTCAACATGAGGCATGATCCAATTGACATTTTGAATCATTTTTGGTACAGTCCAAAAAATCAATTTTCGGATGAAAAACGATGACTCCGGACCAGTCGAACGATCCCAAAATGGTCTATAATGATGAAATTTTAACATTTAATCTTTTGACTCTAAATTACTGTTGGATGTGAATTGTGACTTTGTCAACTAAAATAAGTGTGTTGAAAGTCATTTTTGTGCCTGAAACGGGTCAAAATTGAAGCTTTTGAGTAAGCAAAACTCTGTAAAAATGGCAATTTTGGTCACTGTGAGGTTTTTAAAAGTGGTTATTCAACATGAGGCATGATCCAATTGACATTTTGAATCATTTTTGGTACAGTCCAAAAAATCAATTTTCGGATGAAAAACAATGACTCCGGACCAGTCGATCGATCCCAAAATGGTCTATAATGATGAAATTTTAACATTTAATCTTTTGACTCTAAATGACTGATGGATGTGAATTATGACTTTGTCAACTAAAATAAGTGTGTTTAAAGTCATTTCTGTGCCTGAAACGGGTCAAAATTGAAGCTTTTGAGTAAGCAAAACTCTGTAAAAATGGCAATTTTGGTCACTGTGAGGGTTTAAAAAGTGGTTATTCAACATGAGGCATGATCCAATTGACATTTTGAATCATTTTTGGTACAGTCCAAAAAATCAATTTTCGGATGAAAAACGATGACTCCGGACCAGTCGAACGATCCCAAAATGGTCTATAATGATGAAATTTTAACATTTAATCTTTTGACTCTAAATTACTGTTGGATGTGAATTGTGACTTTGTCAACTAAAATAAGTGTGTTTAAAGTCATTTCTGTGCCTGAAACGGGTCAAAATTGAAGCTTTTGAGTAAGCAAAACTCTGTAAAAATGGCAATTTTGGTCACTGTGAGGGTTTAAAAAGGGGTTATTCAACATGAGGCATGATCCAATTGACATTTTTAATCATTTTTGGTACAGTCCAAAAAATCAATTTTCGGATGAAAAACGATGACTCCGGACCAGTCGAACGATCCCAAAATGGTCTTTAATTATGAAATTTTAACATTTAATCTTTTGACTCTAAATTACTGATGGATGTGAATTATGACTTTGTCAACTAAAATAAGTGTGTTTAAAGTCAATTACGTGCCTGAAACGGGTCAAAATTGAAGCTTTTGAGTAAGCAAAACTCTGTAAAAATGGCAATTTTGGTCACTGTGAGGGTTTAAAAAGTGGTTATTCAACATGAGGCATGATCCAATTGACATTTTGAATCATTTTTGGTACAGTCCAAAAAATCAATTTTCGGATGAAAAACGATGACTCCGGACCAGTCGAACGATCCCAAAATGGTCTATAATGATGAAATTTTAACATTTAATCTTTTGACTCTAAATTACTGTTGGATGTGAATTGTGACTTTTTCAACTAAAATAAGTGTGTTTAAAGTCATTTCTGTGCCTGAAACGGGTCAAAATTGTAGCTTTTGAGTAAGCAAAACTCTGTAAAAATGGCAATTTTGGTCAGTGTGAGGGTTTAAAAAGTGGTTATTCAACATGAGGCATGATCCAATTGACATTTTGAATCATTTTTGGTACAGTCCCAAAAATCAATTTTCGGATGAAAAACGATGACTCCGGACCTGTCGAACGATCCCAAAATGGTCCATAATGATGAAATTTTAACATTTAATCTTTTGACTCTAAATGACTGTACGATGTGAATTATGACTTTGTCAACTAGAATAAGTGTGTTTAAAGTCATTTCTGTGCCTGAAACAGGTCAAAATGGAAGCTTTTGAGTAAGCAAAACTCTGTAAAAATGGCAATTGTGGTCACTGTGAGGGTTTAAAAAGTGGTTATTCAACATGAGGCATGATCCAATTGACATTTTGAATCATTTTTGGTACAGTCCAAAAAATCAATTTTCGGATGAAAAACGATGACTCTGGACCTGTCGAACGATCCCAAAATGGTCTATAATGATGAAATTTTAACATTTAATCTTTTGACTCTAAATTATTGTTGGATGTGAATTGTGACTTTGTCAACTAAAATAAGTGTGTTTAAAGTCATTTTTGTGCCTGAAACGGGTCAAAATTAAAGCTTTTGAGTAAGCAAAACTCTGTAAAAATGGCAATTTTGGTCACTGTGAGGGTTTAAAAAGTGGTTATTCAACATGAGGCATGATCCAATTGACATTTTGAATCATTTTTGGTACAGTCCAAAAAATCAATTTTCGGATGAAAAACGATGACTCCGGACCAGTCGAACGATCCCAAAATGGTCTATAATGATGAAATTTTAACATTTAATCTTTTGACTCTAAATTACTGATGGATGTGAATTATGACTTTGTCAACTAAAATAAGTGTGTTTAAAGTCATTTCTGTGCCTGAAACGGGTCAAAATTGAAGCTTTTGAGTAAGCAAAACTCTGTAAAAATGGCAATTTTGGTCACTGTGATGGTTTAAAAAGTGGTTATTCAACATGAGGCATGATCCAATTGACATTTTGAATCATTTTTGGTACAGTCCAAAAAATCAATTTTCAGATGAAAAACGATGACTCCGGACCAGTCGAACGATCCCAAAATGGTCTATAATGATGAAATTTTAACATTTAATCTTTTGACTCTAAATTACTGTTGGATGTGAATTGTGACTTTGTCAACTAAAATAAGTGTGTTTAAAGTCATTTTTGTGCCTTAAACGGGTCAAAATTGAAGCTTTTGAGTAAGCAAAACTCTGTAAAAATGGCAATTTTGGTCACTGTGAGGTTTTTAAAAGTGGTTATTCAACATGAGGCATGATCCAATTGACATTTTGAATCATTTTTGGTACAGTCCAAAAAATCAATTTTCGGATGAAAAACGATGACTCCGGACCTGTCGAACGATCCCAAAATGGTCTATAATGATGAAATTTTAACATTTAATCTTTTGACTCTAAATTACTGTTGGATGTGAATTGTGACTTTGTCAACTAAAATAAGTGTGTTTAAAGTCATTTTTGTGCCTGAAACGGGTCAAAATTGAAGCTTTTGAGTAGGCAAAACTCTGTAAAAATGGCAATTTTGGTCACTGTGAGGGTTTAAAAAGTGGTTATTCAACATGAGGCATGATCCAATTGACATTTTGAATCATTTTTGGTACAGTCCAAAAAATCAATTTTCGGATGAAAAACGATGACTCCGGACCAGTCGAACGATCCCAAAATGGTCTATAATGATGAAATTTTAACATTTAATCTTTTGACTCTAAATTACTGTTGGATGTGAATTGTGACTTTGTCAACTAAAATAAGTGTGTTGAAAGTCATTTCTGTGCCTGAAACGGGTCAAAATTGAAGCTTTTGAGTAAGCAAAACTCTGTAAAAATGGCAATTTTGGTCACTGTGAGGGTTTAAAAAGTGGTTATTCAACATGAGGCATGATCCAATTGACATTTTGAATCATTTTTGGTACAGTCCAAAAAATCAATTTTCGGATGAAAAACGATGACTCCGGACCAGTCGATCGATCCCAAAATGGTCTATAATGATGAAATTTTAACATTTAATCTTTTGACTCTAAATGACTGATGGATGTGAATTATGACTTTGTCAACTAAAATAAGTGTGTTTAAAGTCATTTTTGTGCCTGAAACGGGTCAAAATTGAAGCTTTTGAGTAAGCAAAACTCTGTAAAAATGGCAATTTTGGTCACTGTGAGGGTTTAAAAAGTGGTTATTCAACATGAGGCATGATCCAATTGACATTTTGAATCATTTTTGGTACAGTCCAAAAAATCAATTTTCGGATGAAAAACGATGACTCCGGACCAGTCGAACGATCCCAAAATGGTCTATAATGATGAAATTTTAACATTTAATCTTTTGACTCTAAATTACTGTTGGATGTGAATTGTGACTTTGTCAACTAAAATAAGTGTGTTGAAAGTCATTTCTGTGCCTGAAACGGGTCAAAATGGAAGCTTTTGAGTAAGCAAAACTCTGTAAAAATGGCAATTTTGGTCACTGTGAGGGTTTAAAAAGTGGTTATTCAACATGAGGCATGATCCAATTGACATTTTGAATCATTTTTGGTACAGTCCAAAAAATCAATTTTCGGATGAAAAACGATGACTCCGGACCAGTCGAACGATCCCAAAATGGTCTATAATGATGAAATTTTAACATTTAATCTTTTGACTCTAAATTACTGATGGATGTGAATTATGACTTTGTCAACTAAAATAAGTGTGTTTAAAGTCATTTCTGTGCCTGAAACGGGTCAAAATTGAAGCTTTTGAGTAAGCAAAACTCTGTAAAAATGGCAATTTTGGTCACTGTGATGGTTTAAAAAGTGGTTATTCAACATGAGGCATGATCCAATTGACATTTTGAATCATTTTTGGTACAGTCCAAAAAATCAATTTTCAGATGAAAAACGATGACTCCGGACCAGTCGAACGATCCCAAAATGGTCTATAATGATGAAATTTTAACATTTAATCTTTTGACTCTAAATTACTGTTGGATGTGAATTGTGACTTTGTCAACTAAAATAAGTGTGTTTAAAGTCATTTTTGTGCCTTAAACGGGTCAAAATTGAAGCTTTTGAGTAAGCAAAACTCTGTAAAAATGGCAATTTTGGTCACTGTGAGGGTTTAAAAAGTGGTTATTCAACATGAGGCATGATCCAATTGACATTTTGAATCATTTTTGGTACAGTCCAAAAAAATCAATTTTCGGATGAAAAACGATGACTCCGGACCAGTTGAACGATCCCAAAATGGTCTATAATGATGAAATTTTAACATTTAATCTTTTGACTCTAAATGACTGATGGATGTGAATTATGACTTTGTCAACTAAAATAAGTGTGTTTAAAGTCATTTCTGTGCCTGAAACGGGTCAAAATTGAAGCTTTTGAGTAAGCAAAACTCTGTAAAAATGGCAATTTTGGTCACTGTGAGGGTTTAAAAAGTGGTTATTCAACATGAGGCATGATCCAATTGACATTTTGAATCATTTTTGGTACAGTCCAAAAAATCAATTTTCGGATGAAAAACGATGACTCCGGACCAGTCGAACGATCCCAAAATGGTCTATAATGATGAAATTTTAACATTTAATCTTTTGACTCTAAATTACTGTTGGATGTGAATTGTGACTTTGTCAACTAAAATAAGTGTGTTGAAAGTCATTTCTGTGCCTGAAACGGGTCAAAATTGAAGCTTTTGAGTAAGCAAAACTCTGTAAAAATGGCAATTTTGGTCACTGTGAGGTTTTTAAAAGTGGTTATTCAACATGAGGCATGATCCAATTGACATTTTGAATCATTTTTGGTACAGTCCAAAAAATCAATTTTCGGATGAAAAACAATGACTCCGGACCAGTCGATCGATCCCAAAATGGTCTATAATGATGAAATTTTAACATTTAATCTTTTGACTCTAAATGACTGATGGATGTGAATTATGACTTTGACAACTAAAATAAGTGTGTTTAAAGTCATTTCTGTGCCTGAAACGGGTCAAAATTGAAGCTTTTGAGTAAGCAAAACTCTGTAAAAATGGCAATTTTGGTCACTGTGAGGGTTTAAAAAGTGGTTATTCAACATGAGGCATGATCCAATTGACATTTTGAATCATTTTTGGTACAGTCCAAAAAATCAATTTTCGGATGAAAAACGATGACTCCGGACCTGTCGAACGATCCCAAAATGGTCTATAATGATGAAATTTTAACATTTAATCTTTTGACTCTAAATTACTGTTGGATGTGAATTGTGACTTTGTCAACTAAAATAAGTGTGTTTAAAGTCATTTTTGTGCCTGAAACGGGTCAAAATTGAAGCTTTTGAGTAAGCAAAACTCTGTAAAAATGGCAATTTTGGTCACTGTGAGGGTTTAAAAAGTGGTTATTCAACATGAGGCATGATCCAATTGACATTTTGAATCATTTTTGGTACAGTCCAAAAAATCAATTTTCGGATGAAAAACGATGACTCCGGACCAGTCGAACGATCCCAAAATGGTCTATAATGATGAAATTTTAACATTTAATCTTTTGACTCTAAATTACTGTTGGATGTGAATTGTGACTTTGTCAACTAAAATAAGTGTGTTGAAAGTCATTTCTGTGCCTGAAACGGGTCAAAATGGAAGCTTTTGAGTAAGCAAAACTCTGTAAAAATGGCAATTTTGGTCACTGTGAGGGTTTAAAAAGTGGTTATTCAACATGAGGCATGATCCAATTGACATTTTGAATCATTTTTGGTACAGTCCAAAAAATCAATTTTCGGATGAAAAACGATGACTCCGGACCAGTCGAACGATCCCAAAATGGTCTATAATGATGAAATTTTAACATTTAATCTTTTGACTCTAAATTACTGTTGGATGTGAATTGTGACTTTGTCAACTAAAATAAGTGTGTTGAAAGTCATTTCTGTGCCTGAAACGGGTCAAAATTGAAGCTTTTGAGTAAGCAAAACTCTGTAAAAATGGCAATTTTGGTCACTGTGAGGTTTTTAAAAGTGGTTATTCAACATGAGGCATGATCCAATTGACATTTTGAATCATTTTTGGTACAGTCCAAAAAATCAATTTTCGGATGAAAAACGATGACTCCGGACCAGTCGATCGATCCCAAAATGGTCTATAATGATGAAATTTTAACATTAAATCTTTTGACTCTAAATGACTGATGGATGTGAATTATGACTTTGTCAACTAAAATAAGTGTGTTTAAAGTCATTTCTGTGCCTGAAACGGGTCAAAATTGAAGCTTTTGAGTAAGCAAAACTCTGTAAAAATGGCAATTTTGGTCACTGTGAGGGTTTAAAAAGTGGTTATTCAACATGAGGCATGATCCAATTGACATTTTGAATCATTTTTGGTACAGTCCAAAAAATCAATTTTCGGATGAAAAACGATGACTCCGGACCTGTCGAACGATCCCAAAATGGTCTATAATGATGAAATTTTAACATTTAATCTTTTGACTCTAAATTACTGTTGGATGTGAATTGTGACTTTGTCAACTAAAATAAGTGTGTTTAAAGTCATTTTTGTGCCTGAAACGGGTCAAAATTGAAGCTTTTGAGTAAGCAAAACTCTGTAAAAATGGCAATTTTGGTCACTGTGAGGGTTTAAAAAGTGGTTATTCAACATGAGGCATGATCCAATTGACATTTTGAATCATTTTTGGTACAGTCCAAAAAATCAATTTTCGGATGAAAAACGATGACTCCGGACCAGTCGAACGATCCCAAAATGGTCTATAATGATGAAATTTTAACATTTAATCTTTTGACTCTAAATTACTGTTGGATGTGAATTGTGACTTTGTCAACTAAAATAAGTGTGTTGAAAGTCATTTCTGTGCCTGAAACGGGTCAAAATGGAAGCTTTTGAGTAAGCAAAACTCTGTAAAAATGGCAATTTTGGTCACTGTGAGGGTTTAAAAAGTGGTTATTCAACATGAGGCATGATCCAATTGACATTTTGAATCATTTTTGGTACAGTCCAAAAAATCAATTTTCGGATGAAAAACGATGACTCCGGACCAGTCGAACGATCCCAAAATGGTCTATAATGATGAAATTTTAACATTTAATCTTTTGACTCTAAATTACTGATGGATGTGAATTATGACTTTGTCAACTAAAATAAGTGTGTTTAAAGTCATTTCTGTGCCTGAAACGGGTCAAAATTGAAGCTTTTGAGTAAGCAAAACTCTGTAAAAATGGCAATTTTGGTCACTGTGAGGGTTTAAAAAGTGGTTATTCAACATGAGGCATGATCCAATTGACATTTTGAATCATTTTTGGTACAGTCCAAAAAATCAATTTTCGGATGAAAAACGATGACTCCGGACCAGTCGAACGATCCCAAAATGGTCTATAATGATGAAATTTTAACATTTAATCTTTTGACTCTAAATTACTGTTGGATGTGAATTGTGACTTTGTCAACTATAATAAGTGTGTTGAAAGTCATTTTTGTGCCTGAAACGGGTCAAAATTGAAGCTTTTGAGTAAGCAAAACTCTGTAAAAATGGCAATTTTGGTCACTGTGAGGTTTTTAAAAGTGGTTATTCAACATGAGGCATGATCCAATTGACATTTTGAATCATTTTTGGTACAGTCCAAAAAATCAATTTTCGGATGAAAAACAATGACTCCGGACCAGTCGATCGATCCCAAAATGGTCTATAATGATGAAATTTTAACATTTAATCTTTTGACTCTAAATGACTGATGGATGTGAATTATGACTTTGTCAACTAAAATAAGTGTGTTTAAAGTCATTTCTGTGCCTGAAACGGGTCAAAATTGAAGCTTTTGAGTAAGCAAAACTCTGTAAAAATGGCAATTTTGGTCACTGTGAGGGTTTAAAAAGTGGTTATTCAACATGAGGCATGATCCAATTGACATTTTGAATCATTTTTGGTACAGTCCAAAAAATCAATTTTCGGATGAAAAACGATGACTCCGGACCAGTCGAACGATCCCAAAATGGTCTATAATGATGAAATTTTAACATTTAATCTTTTGACTCTAAATTACTGTTGGATGTGAATTGTGACTTTGTCAACTAAAATAAGTGTGTTTAAAGTCATTTCTGTGCCTGAAACGGGTCAAAATTGAAGCTTTTGAGTAAGCAAAACTCTGTAAAAATGGCAATTTTGGTCACTGTGAGGGTTTAAAAAGGGGTTATTCAACATGAGGCATGATCCAATTGACATTTTTAATCATTTTTGGTACAGTCCAAAAAATCAATTTTCGGATGAAAAACGATGACTCCGGACCAGTCGAACGATCCCAAAATGGTCTTTAATTATGAAATTTTAACATTTAATCTTTTGACTCTAAATTACTGATGGATGTGAATTATGACTTTGTCAACTAAAATAAGTGTGTTTAAAGTCAATTACGTGCCTGAAACGGGTCAAAATTGAAGCTTTTGAGTAAGCAAAACTCTGTAAAAATGGCAATTTTGGTCACTGTGAGGGTTTAAAAAGTGGTTATTCAACATGAGGCATGATCCAATTGACATTTTGAATCATTTTTGGTACAGTCCAAAAAATCAATTTTCGGATGAAAAACGATGACTCCGGACCAGTCGAACGATCCCAAAATGGTCTATAATGATGAAATTTTAACATTTAATCTTTTGACTCTAAATTACTGTTGGATGTGAATTGTGACTTTTTCAACTAAAATAAGTGTGTTTAAAGTCATTTCTGTGCCTGAAACGGGTCAAAATTGTAGCTTTTGAGTAAGCAAAACTCTGTAAAAATGGCAATTTTGGTCAGTGTGAGGGTTTAAAAAGTGGTTATTCAACATGAGGCATGATCCAATTGACATTTTGAATCATTTTTGGTACAGTCCCAAAAATCAATTTTCGGATGAAAAACGATGACTCCGGACCTGTCGAACGATCCCAAAATGGTCCATAATGATGAAATTTTAACATTTAATCTTTTGACTCTAAATGACTGTACGATGTGAATTATGACTTTGTCAACTAGAATAAGTGTGTTTAAAGTCATTTCTGTGCCTGAAACAGGTCAAAATGGAAGCTTTTGAGTAAGCAAAACTCTGTAAAAATGGCAATTGTGGTCACTGTGAGGGTTTAAAAAGTGGTTATTCAACATGAGGCATGATCCAATTGACATTTTGAATCATTTTTGGTACAGTCCAAAAAATCAATTTTCGGATGAAAAACGATGACTCTGGACCTGTCGAACGATCCCAAAATGGTCTATAATGATGAAATTTTAACATTTAATCTTTTGACTCTAAATTATTGTTGGATGTGAATTGTGACTTTGTCAACTAAAATAAGTGTGTTTAAAGTCATTTTTGTGCCTGAAACGGGTCAAAATTAAAGCTTTTGAGTAAGCAAAACTCTGTAAAAATGGCAATTTTGGTCACTGTGAGGGTTTAAAAAGTGGTTATTCAACATGAGGCATGATCCAATTGACATTTTGAATCATTTTTGGTACAGTCCAAAAAATCAATTTTCGGATGAAAAACGATGACTCCGGACCAGTCGAACGATCCCAAAATGGTCTATAATGATGAAATTTTAACATTTAATCTTTTGACTCTAAATTACTGATGGATGTGAATTATGACTTTGTCAACTAAAATAAGTGTGTTTAAAGTCATTTCTGTGCCTGAAACGGGTCAAAATTGAAGCTTTTGAGTAAGCAAAACTCTGTAAAAATGGCAATTTTGGTCACTGTGATGGTTTAAAAAGTGGTTATTCAACATGAGGCATGATCCAATTGACATTTTGAATCATTTTTGGTACAGTCCAAAAAATCAATTTTCAGATGAAAAACGATGACTCCGGACCAGTCGAACGATCCCAAAATGGTCTATAATGATGAAATTTTAACATTTAATCTTTTGACTCTAAATTACTGTTGGATGTGAATTGTGACTTTGTCAACTAAAATAAGTGTGTTTAAAGTCATTTTTGTGCCTTAAACGGGTCAAAATTGAAGCTTTTGAGTAAGCAAAACTCTGTAAAAATGGCAATTTTGGTCACTGTGAGGTTTTTAAAAGTGGTTATTCAACATGAGGCATGATCCAATTGACATTTTGAATCATTTTTGGTACAGTCCAAAAAATCAATTTTCGGATGAAAAACGATGACTCCGGACCTGTCGAACGATCCCAAAATGGTCTATAATGATGAAATTTTAACATTTAATCTTTTGACTCTAAATTACTGTTGGATGTGAATTGTGACTTTGTCAACTAAAATAAGTGTGTTTAAAGTCATTTTTGTGCCTGAAACGGGTCAAAATTGAAGCTTTTGAGTAGGCAAAACTCTGTAAAAATGGCAATTTTGGTCACTGTGAGGGTTTAAAAAGTGGTTATTCAACATGAGGCATGATCCAATTGACATTTTGAATCATTTTTGGTACAGTCCAAAAAATCAATTTTCGGATGAAAAACGATGACTCCGGACCAGTCGAACGATCCCAAAATGGTCTATAATGATGAAATTTTAACATTTAATCTTTTGACTCTAAATTACTGTTGGATGTGAATTGTGACTTTGTCAACTAAAATAAGTGTGTTGAAAGTCATTTCTGTGCCTGAAACGGGTCAAAATTGAAGCTTTTGAGTAAGCAAAACTCTGTAAAAATGGCAATTTTGGTCACTGTGAGGGTTTAAAAAGTGGTTATTCAACATGAGGCATGATCCAATTGACATTTTGAATCATTTTTGGTACAGTCCAAAAAATCAATTTTCGGATGAAAAACGATGACTCCGGACCAGTCGATCGATCCCAAAATGGTCTATAATGATGAAATTTTAACATTTAATCTTTTGACTCTAAATGACTGATGGATGTGAATTATGACTTTGTCAACTAAAATAAGTGTGTTTAAAGTCATTTCTGTGCCTGAAACGGGTCAAAATTGAAGCTTTTGAGTAAGCAAAACTCTGTAAAAATGGCAATTTTGGTCACTGTGAGGGTTTAAAAAGTGGTTATTCAACATGAGGCATGATCCAATTGACATTTTGAATCATTTTTGGTACAGTCCAAAAAATCAATTTTCGGATGAAAAACGATGACTCCGGACCTGTCGAACGATCCCAAAATGGTCTATAATGATGAAATTTTAACATTTAATCTTTTGACTCTAAATTACTGTTGGATGTGAATTGTGACTTTGTCAACTAAAATAAGTGTGTTTAAAGTCATTTTTGTGCCTGAAACGGGTCAAAATTGAAGCTTTTGAGTAAGCAAAACTCTGTAAAAATGGCAATTTTGGTCACTGTGAGGGTTTAAAAAGTGGTTATTCAACATGAGGCATGATCCAATTGACATTTTGAATCATTTTTGGTACAGTCCAAAAAATCAATTTTCGGATGAAAAACGATGACTCCGGACCAGTCGAACGATCCCAAAATGGTCTATAATGATGAAATTTTAACATTTAATCTTTTGACTCTAAATTACTGTTGGATGTGAATTGTGACTTTGTCAACTAAAATAAGTGTGTTGAAAGTCATTTCTGTGCCTGAAACGGGTCAAAATGGAAGCTTTTGAGTAAGCAAAACTCTGTAAAAATGGCAATTTTGGTCACTGTGAGGGTTTAAAAAGTGGTTATTCAACATGAGGCATGATCCAATTGACATTTTGAATCATTTTTGGTACAGTCCAAAAAATCAATTTTCGGATGAAAAACGATGACTCCGGACCAGTCGAACGATCCCAAAATGGTCTATAATGATGAAATTTTAACATTTAATCTTTTGACTCTAAATTACTGATGGATGTGAATTATGACTTTGTCAACTAAAATAAGTGTGTTTAAAGTCATTTCTGTGCCTGAAACGGGTCAAAATTGAAGCTTTTGAGTAAGCAAAACTCTGTAAAAATGGCAATTTTGGTCACTGTGATGGTTTAAAAAGTGGTTATTCAACATGAGGCATGATCCAATTGACATTTTGAATCATTTTTGGTACAGTCCAAAAAATCAATTTTCAGATGAAAAACGATGACTCCGGACCAGTCGAACGATCCCAAAATGGTCTATAATGATGAAATTTTAACATTTAATCTTTTGACTCTAAATTACTGTTGGATGTGAATTGTGACTTTGTCAACTAAAATAAGTGTGTTTAAAGTCATTTTTGTGCCTTAAACGGGTCAAAATTGAAGCTTTTGAGTAAGCAAAACTCTGTAAAAATGGCAATTTTGGTCACTGTGAGGGTTTAAAAAGTGGTTATTCAACATGAGGCATGATCCAATTGACATTTTGAATCATTTTTGGTACAGTCCAAAAAAATCAATTTTCGGATGAAAAACGATGACTCCGGACCAGTTGAACGATCCCAAAATGGTCTATAATGATGAAATTTTAACATTTAATCTTTTGACTCTAAATGACTGATGGATGTGAATTATGACTTTGTCAACTAAAATAAGTGTGTTTAAAGTCATTTCTGTGCCTGAAACGGGTCAAAATTGAAGCTTTTGAGTAAGCAAAACTCTGTAAAAATGGCAATTTTGGTCACTGTGAGGGTTTAAAAAGTGGTTATTCAACATGAGGCATGATCCAATTGACATTTTGAATCATTTTTGGTACAGTCCAAAAAATCAATTTTCGGATGAAAAACGATGACTCCGGACCAGTCGAACGATCCCAAAATGGTCTATAATGATGAAATTTTAACATTTAATCTTTTGACTCTAAATTACTGTTGGATGTGAATTGTGACTTTGTCAACTAAAATAAGTGTGTTTAAAGTCATTTTTGTGCCTTAAACGGGTCAAAATTGAAGCTTTTGAGTAAGCAAAACTCTGTAAAAATGGCAATTTTGGTCACTGTGAGGTTTTTAAAAGTGGTTATTCAACATGAGGCATGATCCAATTGACATTTTGAATCATTTTTGGTACAGTCCAAAAAATCAATTTTCGGATGAAAAACGATGACTCCGGACCAGTCGAACGATCCCAAAATGGTCTTTAATTATGAAATTTTAACATTTAATCTTTTGACTCTAAATTACTGATGGATGTGAATTATGACTTTGTCAACTAAAATAAGTGTGTTTAAAGTCAATTACGTGCCTGAAACGGGTCAAAATTGAAGCTTTTGAGTAAGCAAAACTCTGTAAAAATGGCAATTTTGGTCACTGTGAGGGTTTAAAAAGTGGTTATTCAACATGAGGCATGATCCAATTGACATTTTGAATCATTTTTGGTACAGTCCAAAAAATCAATTTTCGGATGAAAAACGATGACTCCGGACCTGTCGAACGATCCCAAAATGGTCTATAATGATGAAATTTTAACATTTAATCTTTTGACTCTAAATTACTGTTGGATGTGAATTGTGACTTTGTCAACTAAAATAAGTGTGTTTAAAGTCATTTTTGTGCCTGAAACGGGTCAAAATTGAAGCTTTTGAGTAAGCAAAACTCTGTAAAAATGGCAATTTTGGTCACTGTGAGGGTTTAAAAAGTGGTTATTCAACATGAGGCATGATCCAATTTACATTTTGAATCATTTTTTGTACAGTCCAAAAAATCAATTTTCGGATGAAAAACGATGACTCCGGACCAGTCGAACGATCCCAAAATGGTCTATAATGATGAAATTTTAACATTTAATCTTTTGACTCTAAATTACTGTTGGATGTGAATTGTGACTTTGTCAACTAAAATAAGTGTGTTGAAAGTCATTTCTGTGCCTGAAACGGGTCAAAATTGAAGCTTTTGAGTAAGCAAAACTCTGTAAAAATGGCAATTTTGGTCACTGTGAGGGTTTAAAAAGTGGTTATTCAACATGAGGCATGATCCAATTGACATTTTGAATCATTTTTGGTACAGTCCAAAAAATCAATTTTCGGATGAAAAACGATGACTCCGGACCTGTCGAACGATCCCAAAATGGTCTATAATGATGAAATTTTAACATTTAATCTTTTGACTCTAAATTACTGTTGGATGTGAATTGTGACTTTGTCAACTAAAATAAGTGTGTTTAAAGTCATTTTTGTGCCTGAAACGGGTCAAAATTGAAGCTTTTGAGTAAGCAAAACTCTGTAAAAATGGCAATTTTGGTCACTGTGAGGGTTTAAAAAGTGGTTATTCAACATGAGGCATGATCCAATTGACATTTTGAATCATTTTTGGTACAGTCCAAAAAATCAATTTTCGGATGAAAAACGATGACTCCGGACCTGTCTAACGATCCCAAAATGGTCTATAATGATGAAATTTTAACATTTAATCTTTTGACTCTAAATTACTGTTGGATGTGAATTGTGACTTTGTCAACTAAAATAAGTGTGTTTAAAGTCATTTTTGTGCCTGAAACGGGTCAAAATTGAAGCTTTTGAGTAAGCAAAACTCTGTAAAAATGGCAATTTTGGTCACTGTGAGGGTTTAAAAAGTGGTTATTCAACATGAGGCATGATCCAATTGACATTTTGAATCATTTTTGGTACAGTCCAAAAAATCAATTTTCGGATGAAAAACGATGACTCCGGACCAGTCGAACGATCCCAAAATGGTCTATAATGATGAAATTTTAACATTTAATCTTTTGACTCTAAATTACTGTTGGATGTGAATTGTGACTTTGTCAACTAAAATAAGTGTGTTGAAAGTCATTTCTGTGCCTGAAACGGGTCAAAATGGAAGCTTTTGAGTAAGCAAAACTCTGTAAAAATGGCAATTTTGGTCACTGTGAGGGTGTAAAAAGTGGTTATTCAACATGAGGCATGATCCAATTGACATTTTGAATCATTTTTGGTACAGTCCAAAAAATCAATTTTCGGATGAAAAACGATGACTCCGGACCAGTCGAACGATCCCAAAATGGTCTATAATGATGAAATTTTAACATTTAATCTTTTGACTCTAAATTACTGATGGATGTGAATTATGACTTTGTCAACTAAAATAAGTGTGTTTAAAGTCATTTCTGTGCCTGAAACGGGTCAAAATTGAAGCTTTTGAGTAAGCAAAACTCTGTAAAAATGGCAATTTTGGTCACTGTGATGGTTTAAAAAGTGGTTATTCAACATGAGGCATGATCCAATTGACATTTTGAATCATTTTTGGTACAGTCCAAAAAATCAATTTTCAGATGAAAAACGATGACTCCGGACCAGTCGAACGATCCCAAAATGGTCTATAATGATGAAATTTTAACATTTAATCTTTTGACTCTAAATTACTGTTGGATGTGAATTGTGACTTTGTCAACTAAAATAAGTGTGTTTAAAGTCATTTTTGTGCCTTAAACGGGTCAAAATTGAAGCTTTTGAGTAAGCAAAACTCTGTAAAAATGGCAATTTTGGTCACTGTGAGGGTTTAAAAAGTGGTTATTCAACATGAGGCATGATCCAATTGACATTTTGAATCATTTTTGGTACAGTCCAAAAAAATCAATTTTCGGATGAAAAACGATGACTCCGGACCAGTTGAACGATCCCAAAATGGTCTATAATGATGAAATTTTAACATTTAATCTTTTGACTCTAAATGACTGATGGATGTGAATTATGACTTTGTCAACTAAAATAAGTGTGTTTAAAGTCATTTCTGTGCCTGAAACGGGTCAAAATGGAAGCTTTTGAGTAAGCAAAACTCTGTAAAAATGGCAATTTTGGTCACTGTGAGGGTTTAAAAAGTGGTTATTCAACATGAGGCATGATCCAATTGACATTTTGAATCATTTTTGGTACAGTCCAAAAAATCAATTTTCGGATGAAAAACGATGACTCCGGACCAGTCGAACGATCCCAAAATGGTCTATAATGATGAAATTTTAACATTTAATCTTTTGACTCTAAATTACTGATGGATGTGAATTATGACTTTGTCAACTAAAATAAGTGTGTTTAAAGTCATTTCTGTGCCTGAAACGGGTCAAAATTGAAGCTTTTGAGTAAGCAAAACTCTGTAAAAATGGCAATTTTGGTCACTGTGATGGTTTAAAAAGTGGTTAATCAACATGAGGCATGATCCAATTGACATTTTGAATCATTTTTGGTACAGTCCAAAAAATCAATTTTCAGATGAAAAACGATGACTCCGGACCAGTCGAACGATCCCAAAATGGTCTATAATGATGAAATTTTAACATTTAATCTTTTGACTCTAAATTACTGTTGGATGTGAATTGTGACTTTGTCAACTAAAATAAGTGTGTTTAAAGTCATTTTTGTGCCTTAAACGGGTCAAAATTGAAGCTTTTGAGTAAGCAAAACTCTGTAAAAATGGCAATTTTGGTCACTGTGAGGGTTTAAAAAGTGGTTATTCAACATGAGGCATGATCCAATTGACATTTTGAATCATTTTTGGTACAGTCCAAAAAAATCAATTTTCGGATGAAAAACGATGACTCCGGACCAGTTGAACGATCCCAAAATGGTCTATAATGATGAAATTTTAACATTTAATCTTTTGACTCTAAATGACTGATGGATGTGAATTATGACTTTGTCAAGTAAAATAAGTGTGTTTAAAGTCATTTCTGTGCCTGAAACGGGTCAAAATTGAAGCTTTTGAGTAAGCAAAACTCTGTAAAAATGGCAATTTTGGTCACTGTGAGGGTTTAAAAAGTGGTTATTCAACATGAGGCATGATCCAATTGACATTTTGAATCATTTTTGGTACAGTCCAAAAAATCAATTTTCGGATGAAAAACGATGACTCCGGACCTGTCGAACGATCCCAAAATGGTCTATAATGATGAAATTTTAACATTTAATCTTTTGACTCTAAATTACTGTTGGATGTGAATTGTGACTTTGTCAACTAAAATAAGTGTGTTTAAAGTCATTTTTGTGCCTGAAACGGGTCAAAATTGAAGCTTTTGAGTAAGCAAAACTCTGTAAAAATGGCAATTTTGGTCACTGTGAGGGTTTAAAAAGTGGTTATTCAACATGAGGCATGATCCAATTTACATTTTGAATCATTTTTTGTACAGTCCAAAAAATCAATTTTCGGATGAAAAACGATGACTCCGGACCAGTCGAACGATCCCAAAATGGTCTATAATGATGAAATTTTAACATTTAATCTTTTGACTCTAAATTACTGTTGGATGTGAATTGTGACTTTGTCAACTAAAATAAGTGTGTTGAAAGTCATTTCTGTGCCTGAAACGGGTCAAAATTGAAGCTTTTGAGTAAGCAAAACTCTGTAAAAATGGCAATTTTGGTCACTGTGAGGGTTTAAAAAGTGGTTATTCAACATGAGGCATGATCCAATTGACATTTTGAATCATTTTTGGTACAGTCCAAAAAATCAATTTTCGGATGAAAAACGATGACTCCGGACCTGTCGAACGATCCCAAAATGGTCTATAATGATGAAATTTTAACATTTAATCTTTTGACTCTAAATTACTGTTGGATGTGAATTGTGACTTTGTCAACTAAAATAAGTGTGTTTAAAGTCATTTTTGTGCCTGAAACGGGTCAAAATTGAAGCTTTTGAGTAAGCAAAACTCTGTAAAAATGGCAATTTTGGTCACTGTGAGGGTTTAAAAAGTGGTTATTCAACATGAGGCATGATCCAATTGACATTTTGAATCATTTTTGGTACAGTCCAAAAAATCAATTTTCGGATGAAAAACGATGACTCCGGACCTGTCGAACGATCCCAAAATGGTCTATAATGATGAAATTTTAACATTTAATCTTTTGACTCTAAATTACTGTTGGATGTGAATTGTGACTTTGTCAACTAAAATAAGTGTGTTTAAAGTCATTTTTGTGCCTGAAACGGGTCAAAATTGAAGCTTTTGAGTAAGCAAAACTCTGTAAAAATGGCAATTTTGGTCACTGTGAGGGTTTAAAAAGTGGTTATTCAACATGAGGCATGATCCAATTGACATTTTGAATCATTTTTGGTACAGTCCAAAAAATCAATTTTCGGATGAAAAACGATGACTCCGGACCAGTCGAACGATCCCAAAATGGTCTATAATGATGAAATTTTAACATTTAATCTTTTGACTCTAAATTACTGTTGGATGTGAATTGTGACTTTGTCAACTAAAATAAGTGTGTTGAAAGTCATTTCTGTGCCTGAAACGGGTCAAAATGGAAGCTTTTGAGTAAGCAAAACTCTGTAAAAATGGCAATTTTGGTCACTGTGAGGGTGTAAAAAGTGGTTATTCAACATGAGGCATGATCCAATTGACATTTTGAATCATTTTTGGTACAGTCCAAAAAATCAATTTTCGGATGAAAAACGATGACTCCGGACCAGTCGAACGATCCCAAAATGGTCTATAATGATGAAATTTTAACATTTAATCTTTTGACTCTAAATTACTGATGGATGTGAATTATGACTTTGTCAACTAAAATAAGTGTGTTTAAAGTCATTTCTGTGCCTGAAACGGGTCAAAATTGAAGCTTTTGAGTAAGCAAAACTCTGTAAAAATGGCAATTTTGGTCACTGTGATGGTTTAAAAAGTGGTTATTCAACATGAGGCATGATCCAATTGACATTTTGAATCATTTTTGGTACAGTCCAAAAAATCAATTTTCAGATGAAAAACGATGACTCCGGACCAGTCGAACGATCCCAAAATGGTCTATAATGATGAAATTTTAACATTTAATCTTTTGACTCTAAATTACTGTTGGATGTGAATTGTGACTTTGTCAACTAAAATAAGTGTGTTTAAAGTCATTTTTGTGCCTTAAACGGGTCAAAATTGAAGCTTTTGAGTAAGCAAAACTCTGTAAAAATGGCAATTTTGGTCACTGTGAGGGTTTAAAAAGTGGTTATTCAACATGAGGCATGATCCAATTGACATTTTGAATCATTTTTGGTACAGTCCAAAAAAATCAATTTTCGGATGAAAAACGATGACTCCGGACCAGTTGAACGATCCCAAAATGGTCTATAATGATGAAATTTTAACATTTAATCTTTTGACTCTAAATGACTGATGGATGTGAATTATGACTTTGTCAAGTAAAATAAGTGTGTTTAAAGTCATTTCTGTGCCTGAAACGGGTCAAAATTGAAGCTTTTGAGTAAGCAAAACTCTGTAAAAATGGCAATTTTGGTCACTGTGAGGGTTTAAAAAGTGGTTATTCAACATGAGGCATGATCCAATTGACATTTTGAATCATTTTTGGTACAGTCCAAAAAATCAATTTTCGGATGAAAAACGATGACTCCGGACCTGTCGAACGATCCCAAAATGGTCTATAATGATGAAATTTTAACATTTAATCTTTTGACTCTAAATTACTGTTGGATGTGAATTGTGACTTTGTCAACTAAAATAAGTGTGTTTAAAGTCATTTTTGTGCCTGAAACGGGTCAAAATTGAAGCTTTTGAGTAAGCAAAACTCTGTAAAAATGGCAATTTTGGTCACTGTGAGGGTTTGAAAAGTGGTTATTCAACATGAGGCATGATCCAATTTACATTTTGAATCATTTTTTGTACAGTCCAAAAAATCAATTTTCGGATGAAAAACGATGACTCCGGACCAGTCGAACGATCCCAAAATGGTCTATAATGATGAAATTTTAACATTTAATCTTTTGACTCTAAATTACTGTTGGATGTGAATTGTGACTTTGTCAACTAAAATAAGTGTGTTGAAAGTCATTTCTGTGCCTGAAACGGGTCAAAATTGAAGCTTTTGAGTAAGCAAAACTCTGTAAAAATGGCAATTTTGGTCACTGTGAGGGTTTAAAAAGTGGTTATTCAACATGAGGCATGATCCAATTGACATTTTGAATCATTTTTGGTACAGTCCAAAAAATCAATTTTCGGATGAAAAACGATGACTCCGGACCTGTCGAACGATCCCAAAATGGTCTATAATGATGAAATTTTAACATTTAATCTTTTGACTCTAAATTACTGTTGGATGTGAATTGTGACTTTGTCAACTAAAATAAGTGTGTTTAAAGTCATTTTTGTGCCTGAAACGGGTCAAAATTGAAGCTTTTGAGTAAGCAAAACTCTGTAAAAATGGCAATTTTGGTCACTGTGAGGGTTTAAAAAGTGGTTATTCAACATGAGGCATGATCCAATTGACATTTTGAATCATTTTTGGTACAGTCCAAAAAATCAATTTTCGGATGAAAAACGATGACTCCGGACCAGTCGAACGATCCCAAAATGGTCTATAATTATGAAATTTTAACATTTAATCTTTTGACTCTAAATTACTGTTGGATGTGAATTGTGACTTTGTCAACTAAAATAAGTGTGTTGAAAGTCATTTCTGTGCCTGAAACGGGTCAAAATGGAAGCTTTTGAGTAAGCAAAACTCTGTAAAAATGGCAATTTTGGTCACTGTGAGGGTTTAAAAAGTGGTTATTCAACATGAGGCATGATCCAATTGACATTTTGAATCATTTTTGGTACAGTCCAAAAAATCAATTTTCGGATGAAAAACGATGACTCCGGACCAGTCGAACGATCCCAAAATGGTCTATAATGAGGAAATTTTAACATTTAATCTTTTGACTCTAAATTACTGATGGATGTGAATTATGACTTTGTCAACTAAAATAAGTGTGTTTAAAGTCATTTCTGTGCCTGAAACGGGTCAAAATTGAAGCTTTTGAGTAAGCAAAACTTTGTAAAAATGGCAATTTTGGTCACTGTGATGGTTTAAAAAGTGGTTATTCAACATGAGGCATGATCCAATTGACATTTTGAATCATTTTTGGTACAGTCCAAAAAATCAATTTTCAGATGAAAAACGATGACTCCGGACCAGTCGAACGATCCCAAAATGGTCTATAATGATGAAATTTTAACATTTAATCTTTTGACTCTAAATTACTGTTGGATGTGAATTGTGACTTTGTCAACTAAAATAAGTGTGTTTAAAGTAATTTTTGTGCCTTAAACGGGTCAAAATTGAAGCTTTTGAGTAAGCAAAACTCTGTAAAAATGGCAATTTTGGTCACTGTGAGGGTTTAAAAAGTGGTTATTCAACATGAGGCATGATCCAATTGACATTTTGAATCATTTTTGGTACAGTCCAAAAAAATCAATTTTCGGATGAAAAACGATGACTCCGGACCAGTTGAACGATCCCAAAATGGTCTATAATGATGAAATTTTAACATTTAATCTTTTGACTCTGAATGACTGATGGATGTGAATTATGACTTTGTCAACTAAAATAAGTGTGTTTAAAGTCATTTCTGTGCCTGAAACGGGTCAAAATTGAAGCTTTTGAGTAAGCAAAACTCTGTAAAAATGGCAATTTTGGTCACTGTGAGGGTTTAAAAAGTGGTTATTCAACATGAGGCATGATCCAATTGACATTTTGAATCATTTTTGGTACAGTCCAAAAAATCAATTTTCGGATGAAAAACGATGACTCCGGACCTGTCGAACGATCCCAAAATGGTCTATAATGATGAAATTTTAACATTTAATCTTTTGACTCTAAATTACTGTTGGATGTGAATTGTGACTTTGTCAACTAAAATAAGTGTGTTTAAAGTCATTTTTGTGCCTGAAACGGGTCAAAATTGAAGCTTTTGAGTAAGCAAAACTCTGTAAAAATGGCAATTTTGGTCACTGTGAGGGTTTAAAAAGTGGTTATTCAACATGAGGCATGATCCAATTGACATTTTGAATCATTTTTGGTACAGTCCAAAAAATCAATTTTAGGATGAAAAACGATGACTCCGGACCAGTCGAACGATCCCAAAATGGTCTATAATGATGAAATTTTAACATTTAATCTTTTGACTCTAAATTACTGTTGGATGTGAATTGTGACTTTGTCAACTAAAATAAGTGTGTTGAAAGTCATTTCTGTGCCTGAAACGGGTCAAAATGGAAGCTTTTGAGTAAGCAAAACTCTGTAAAAATGGCAATTTTGGTCACTGTGAGGGTTTAAAAAGTGGTTATTCAACATGAGGCACGATCCAATTGACATTTTGAATCATTTTTGGTACAGTCCCAAAAAATCAATTTTCGGATGAAAAACGATGACTCCGGACCTGTCGAACGTTCCCAAAATGGTCTATAATGATGAAATTTTAACATTTAATCTTTTGACTCTAAATTACTGTTGGATGTGAATTGTGATTTTGTCAACTAAAATAAGTGTGTTTAAAGTCATTTCTGTGCCTGAAACGGGCCAAAATTGAAGCTTTTGAGTAAGCAAAACTCTGTAAAAATGGCAATTTTGGTCACTGTGAGGGTTTAAAAAGTGGTTATTCAACATGAGGCATGATCAAAATTGACATTTTGAATCATTTTTTTTACAGTCCAAAAAATCAATTTTCGGATGAAAAACGATGACTCCGGACCAGTCGAACGATCCCAAAATGGTCTTTAATTATGAAATTTTAACATTTAATCTTTTGACTCTAAATTACTGATGGATGTGAATTATGACTTTGTCAACTAAAATAAGCGTGTTTAAAGTCAATTACGTGCCTGAAACGGGTCAAAATTGAAGCTTTTGAGTAAGCAAAACTCTGTAAAAATGGCAATTTTGGTCACTGTGAGGGTTTAAAAAGTGGTTATTCAACATGAGGCATGATCCAATTGACATTTTGAATCATTTTTGGTACAGTCCAAAAAATCAATTTTCGGATGAAAAACGATGACTCCGGACCAGTCGAACGATCCCAAAATGGTCTATAATGATGAAATTTTAACATTTAATCTTTTGACTCTAAATGACTGATGGGTGTGAATTATGACTTTGTCAACTAAAATAAGTGTGTTTAAAGTCATTTCTGTGCCTGAAACGGGTCAAAATGGAAGCTTTTGAGTAAGCAAAACTCTGTAAAAATGGCAATTTTGGTCACTGTGAGGGTTTAAAAAGTGGTTATTCAACATGAGGCATGATCCAATTGACATTTTGAATCATTTTTGGTACAGTCCAAAAAATCAATTTTCGGATGAAAAACGATGACTCCGGACCAGTCGAACGATCCCAAAATGGTCTATAATGATGAAATTTTAACATTTAATCTTTTGACTCTAAATTACTGATGGATGTGAATTATGACTTTGTCAACTAAAATAAGTGTGTTTAAAGTCATTTCTGTGCCTGAAACGGGTCAAAATTGAAGCTTTTGAGTAAGCAAAACTCTGTAAAAATGGCAATTTTGGTCACTGTGATGGTTTAAAAAGTGGTTATTCAACATGAGGCATGATCCAATTGACATTTTGAATCATTTTTGGTACAGTCCAAAAAATCAATTTTCAGATGAAAAACGATGACTCCGGACCAGTCGAACGATCCCAAAATGGTCTATAATGATGAAATTTTAACATTTAATCTTTTGACTCTAAATTACTGTTGGATGTGAATTGTGACTTTGTCAACTAAAATAAGTGTGTTTAAAGTCATTTTTGTGCCTTAAACGGGTCAAAATTGAAGCTTTTGAGTAAGCAAAACTCTGTAAAAATGGCAATTTTGGTCACTGTGAGGGTTTAAAAAGTGGTTATTCAACATGAGGCATGATCCAATTGACATTTTGAATCATTTTTGGTACAGTCCAAAAAAATCAATTTTCGGATGAAAAACGATGACTCCGGACCAGTTGAACGATCCCAAAATGGTCTATAATGATGAAATTTTAACATTTAATCTTTTGACTCTAAATGACTGATGGATGTGAATTATGACTTTGTCAAGTAAAATAAGTGTGTTTAAAGTCATTTCTGTGCCTGAAACGGGTCAAAATTGAAGCTTTTGAGTAAGCAAAACTCTGTAAAAATGGCAATTTTGGTCACTGTGAGGGTTTAAAAAGTGGTTATTCAACATGAGGCATGATCCAATTGACATTTTGAATCATTTTTGGTACAGTCCAAAAAATCAATTTTCGGATGAAAAACGATGACTCCGGACCTGTCGAACGATCCCAAAATGGTCTATAATGATGAAATTTTAACATTTAATCTTTTGACTCTAAATTACTGTTGGATGTGAATTGTGACTTTGTCAACTAAAATAAGTGTGTTTAAAGTCATTTTTGTGCCTGAAACGGGTCAAAATTGAAGCTTTTGAGTAAGCAAAACTCTGTAAAAATGGCAATTTTGGTCACTGTGAGGGTTTAAAAAGTGGTTATTCAACATGAGGCATGATCCAATTTACATTTTGAATCATTTTTTGTACAGTCCAAAAAATCAATTTTCGGATGAAAAACGATGACTCCGGACCAGTCGAACGATCCCAAAATGGTCTATAATGATGAAATTTTAACATTTAATCTTTTGACTCTAAATTACTGTTGGATGTGAATTGTGACTTTGTCAACTAAAATAAGTGTGTTGAAAGTCATTTCTGTGCCTGAAACGGGTCAAAATTGAAGCTTTTGAGTAAGCAAAACTCTGTAAAAATGGCAATTTTGGTCACTGTGAGGGTTTAAAAAGTGGTTATTCAACATGAGGCATGATCCAATTGACATTTTGAATCATTTTTGGTACAGTCCAAAAAATCAATTTTCGGATGAAAAACGATGACTCCGGACCTGTCGAACGATCCCAAAATGGTCTATAATGATGAAATTTTAACATTTAATCTTTTGACTCTAAATTACTGTTGGATGTGAATTGTGACTTTGTCAACTAAAATAAGTGTGTTTAAAGTCATTTTTGTGCCTGAAACGGGTCAAAATTGAAGCTTTTGAGTAAGCAAAACTCTGTAAAAATGGCAATTTTGGTCACTGTGAGGGTTTAAAAAGTGGTTATTCAACATGAGGCATGATCCAATTGACATTTTGAATCATTTTTGGTACAGTCCAAAAAATCAATTTTCGGATGAAAAACGATGACTCCGGACCTGTCGAACGATCCCAAAATGGTCTATAATGATGAAATTTTAACATTTAATCTTTTGACTCTAAATTACTGTTGGATGTGAATTGTGACTTTGTCAACTAAAATAAGTGTGTTTAAAGTCATTTTTGTGCCTGAAACGGGTCAAAATTGAAGCTTTTGAGTAAGCAAAACTCTGTAAAAATGGCAATTTTGGTCACTGTGAGGGTTTAAAAAGTGGTTATTCAACATGAGGCATGATCCAATTGACATTTTGAATCATTTTTGGTACAGTCCAAAAAATCAATTTTCGGATGAAAAACGATGACTCCGGACCAGTCGAACGATCCCAAAATGGTCTATAATGATGAAATTTTAACATTTAATCTTTTGACTCTAAATTACTGTTGGATGTGAATTGTGACTTTGTCAACTAAAATAAGTGTGTTGAAAGTCATTTCTGTGCCTGAAACGGGTCAAAATGGAAGCTTTTGAGTAAGCAAAACTCTGTAAAAATGGCAATTTTGGTCACTGTGAGGGTTTAAAAAGTGGTTATTCAACATGAGGCATGATCCAATTGACATTTTGAATCATTTTTGGTACAGTCCAAAAAATCAATTTTCGGATGAAAAACGATGACTCCGGACCAGTCGAACGATCCCAAAATGGTCTATAATGATGAAATTTTAACATTTAATCTTTTGACTCTAAATTACTGATGGATGTGAATTATGACTTTGTCAACTAAAATAAGTGTGTTTAAAGTCATTTCTGTGCCTGAAACGGGTCAAAATTGAAGCTTTTGAGTAAGCAAAACTCTGTAAAAATGGCAATTTTGGTCACTGTGATGGTTTAAAAAGTGGTTATTCAACATGAGGCATGATCCAATTGACATTTTGAATCATTTTTGGTACAGTCCAAAAAATCAATTTTCAGATGAAAAACGATGACTCCGGACCAGTCGAACGATCCCAAAATGGTCTATAATGATGAAATTTTAACATTTAATCTTTTGACTCTAAATTACTGTTGGATGTGAATTGTGACTTTGTCAACTAAAATAAGTGTGTTTAAAGTCATTTTTGTGCCTTAAACGGGTCAAAATTGAAGCTTTTGAGTAAGCAAAACTCTGTAAAAATGGCAATTTTGGTCACTGTGAGGGTTTAAAAAGTGGTTATTCAACATGAGGCATGATCCAATTGACATTTTGAATCATTTTTGGTACAGTCCAAAAAAATAAATTTTCGGATGAAAAACGATGACTCCGGACCAGTTGAACGATCCCAAAATGGTCTATAATGATGAAATTTTAACATTTAATCTTTTGACTCTAAATGACTGATGGATGTGAATTATGACTTTGTCAACTAAAATAAGTGTGTTTAAAGTCATTTCTGTGCCTGAAACGGGTCAAAATTGAAGCTTTTGAGTAAGCAAAACTCTGTACAAATGGCAATTTTGGTCACTGTGAGGGTTTAAAAAGTGGTTATTCAACATGAGGCATGATCCAATTGACATTTTGAATCATTTTTGGTACAGTCCAAAAAATCAATTTTCGGATGAAAAACGATGACTCCGGACCTGTCGAACGATCCCAAAATGGTCTATAATGATGAAATTTTAACATTTAATCTTTTGACTCTAAATTACTGTTGGATGTGAATTGTGACTTTGTCAACTAAAATAAGTGTGTTTAAAGTCATTTTTGTGCCTGAAACGGGTCAAAATTGAAGCTTTTGAGTAAGCAAAACTCTGTAAAAATGGCAATTTTGGTCACTGTGAGGGTTTGAAAAGTGGTTATTCAACATGAGGCATGATCCAATTTACATTTTGAATCATTTTTTGTACAGTCCAAAAAATCAATTTTCGGATGAAAAACGATGACTCCGGACCAGTCGAACGATCCCAAAATGGTCTATAATGATGAAATTTTAACATTTAATCTTTTGACTCTAAATTACTGTTGGATGTGAATTGTGACTTTGTCAACTAAAATAAGTGTGTTGAAAGTCATTTCTGTGCCTGAAACGGGTCAAAATTGAAGCTTTTGAGTAAGCAAAACTCTGTAAAAATGGCAATTTTGGTCACTGTGAGGGTTTAAAAAGTGGTTATTCAACATGAGGCATGATCCAATTGACATTTTGAATCATTTTTGGTACAGTCCAAAAAATCAATTTTCGGATGAAAAACGATGACTCCGGACCTGTCGAACGATCCCAAAATGGTCTATAATGATGAAATTTTAACATTTAATCTTTTGACTCTAAATTACTGTTGGATGTGAATTGTGACTTTGTCAACTAAAATAAGTGTGTTTAAAGTCATTTTTGTGCCTGAAACGGGTCAAAATTGAAGCTTTTGAGTAAGCAAAACTCTGTAAAAATGGCAATTTTGGTCACTGTGAGGGTTTAAAAAGTGGTTATTCAACATGAGGCATGATCCAATTGACATTTTGAATCATTTTTGGTACAGTCCAAAAAATCAATTTTCGGATGAAAAACGATGACTCCGGACCAGTCGAACGATCCCAAAATGGTCTATAATTATGAAATTTTAACATTTAATCTTTTGACTCTAAATTACTGTTGGATGTGAATTGTGACTTTGTCAACTAAAATAAGTGTGTTGAAAGTCATTTCTGTGCCTGAAACGGGTCAAAATGGAAGCTTTTGAGTAAGCAAAACTCTGTAAAAATGGCAATTTTGGTCACTGTGAGGGTTTAAAAAGTGGTTATTCAACATGAGGCATGATCCAATTGACATTTTGAATCATTTTTGGTACAGTCCAAAAAATCAATTTTCGGATGAAAAACGATGACTCCGGACCAGTCGAACGATCCCAAAATGGTCTATAATGATGAAATTTTAACATTTAATCTTTTGACTCTAAATTACTGATGGATGTGAATTATGACTTTGTCAACTAAAATAAGTGTGTTTAAAGTCATTTCTGTGCCTGAAACGGGTCAAAATTGAAGCTTTTGAGTAAGCAAAACTTTGTAAAAATGGCAATTTTGGTCACTGTGATGGTTTAAAAAGTGGTTATTCAACATGAGGCATGATCCAATTGACATTTTGAATCATTTTTGGTACAGTCCAAAAAATCAATTTTCAGATGAAAAACGATGACTCCGGACCAGTCGAACGATCCCAAAATGGTCTATAATGATGAAATTTTAACATTTAATCTTTTGACTCTAAATTACTGTTGGATGTGAATTGTGACTTTGTCAACTAAAATAAGTGTGTTTAAAGTAATTTTTGTGCCTTAAACGGGTCAAAATTGAAGCTTTTGAGTAAGCAAAACTCTGTAAAAATGGCAATTTTGGTCACTGTGAGGGTTTAAAAAGTGGTTATTCAACATGAGGCATGATCCAATTGACATTTTGAATCATTTTTGGTACAGTCCAAAAAAATCAATTTTCGGATGAAAAACGATGACTCCGGACCAGTTGAACGATCCCAAAATGGTCTATAATGATGAAATTTTAACATTTAATCTTTTGACTCTGAATGACTGATGGATGTGAATTATGACTTTGTCAACTAAAATAAGTGTGTTTAAAGTCATTTCTGTGCCTGAAACGGGTCAAAATTGAAGCTTTTGAGTAAGCAAAACTCTGTAAAAATGGCAATTTTGGTCACTGTGAGGGTTTAAAAAGTGGTTATTCAACATGAGGCATGATCCAATTGACATTTTGAATCATTTTTGGTACAGTCCAAAAAATCAATTTTCGGATGAAAAACGATGACTCCGGACCTGTCGAACGATCCCAAAATGGTCTATAATGATGAAATTTTAACATTTAATCTTTTGACTCTAAATTACTGTTGGATGTGAATTGTGACTTTGTCAACTAAAATAAGTGTGTTTAAAGTCATTTTTGTGCCTGAAACGGGTCAAAATTGAAGCTTTTGAGTAAGCAAAACTCTGTAAAAATGGCAATTTTGGTCACTGTGAGGGTTTAAAAAGTGGTTATTCAACATGAGGCATGATCCAATTGACATTTTGAATCATTTTTGGTACAGTCCAAAAAATCAATTTTAGGATGAAAAACGATGACTCCGGACCAGTCGAACGATCCCAAAATGGTCTATAATGATGAAATTTTAACATTTAATCTTTTGACTCTAAATTACTGTTGGATGTGAATTGTGACTTTGTCAACTAAAATAAGTGTGTTGAAAGTCATTTCTGTGCCTGAAACGGGTCAAAATGGAAGCTTTTGAGTAAGCAAAACTCTGTAAAAATGGCAATTTTGGTCACTGTGAGGGTTTAAAAAGTGGTTATTCAACATGAGGCACGATCCAATTGACATTTTGAATCATTTTTGGTACAGTCCCAAAAAATCAATTTTCGGATGAAAAACGATGACTCCGGACCTGTCGAACGTTCCCAAAATGGTCTATAATGATGAAATTTTAACATTTAATCTTTTGACTCTAAATTACTGTTGGATGTGAATTGTGATTTTGTCAACTAAAATAAGTGTGTTTAAAGTCATTTCTGTGCCTGAAACGGGCCAAAATTGAAGCTTTTGAGTAAGCAAAACTCTGTAAAAATGGCAATTTTGGTCACTGTGAGGGTTTAAAAAGTGGTTATTCAACATGAGGCATGATCAAAATTGACATTTTGAATCATTTTTGGTACAGTCCAAAAAATCAATTTTCGGATGAAAAACGATGACTCCGGACCAGTCGAACGATCCCAAAATGGTCTTTAATTATGAAATTTTAACATTTAATCTTTTGACTCTAAATTACTGATGGATGTGAATTATGACTTTGTCAACTAAAATAAGCGTGTTTAAAGTCAATTACGTGCCTGAAACGGGTCAAAATTGAAGCTTTTGAGTAAGCAAAACTCTGTAAAAATGGCAATTTTGGTCACTGTGAGGGTTTAAAAAGTGGTTATTCAACATGAGGCATGATCCAATTGACATTTTGAATCATTTTTGGTACAGTCCAAAAAATCAATTTTCGGATGAAAAACGATGACTCCGGACCAGTCGAACGATCCCAAAATGGTCTATAATGATGAAATTTTAACATTTAATCTTTTGACTCTAAATTACTGTTGGATGTGAATTGTGACTTTGTCAACTAAAATAAGTGTGTTTAAAGTCATTTCTGTGCCTGAAACGGGTCAAAATTGAAGCTTTTGAGTAAGCAAAACTCTGTAAAAATGGCAATTTTGGTCACTGTGAGGGTTTAAAAAGGGGTTATTCAACATGAGGCATGATCCAATTGACATTTTTAATCATTTTTGGTACAGTCCAAAAAATCAATTTTCGGATGAAAAACGATGACTCCGGACCAGTCGAACGATCCCAAAATGGTCTTTAATTATGAAATTTTAACATTTAATCTTTTGACTCTAAATTACTGTTGGATGTGAATTGTGACTTTGTCAACTAAAATAAGTGTGTTGAAAGTCATTTCTGTGCCTGAAACGGGTCAAAATGGAAGCTTTTGAGTAAGCAAAACTCTGTAAAAATGGCAATTTTGGTCACTGTGAGGGTTTAAAAAGTGGTTATTCAACATGAGGCACGATCCAATTGACATTTTGAATCATTTTTGGTACAGTCCCAAAAAATCAATTTTCGGATGAAAAACGATGACTCCGGACCTGTCGAACGTTCCCAAAATGGTCTATAATGATGAAATTTTAACATTTAATCTTTTGACTCTAAATTACTGTTGGATGTGAATTGTGATTTTGTCAACTAAAATAAGTGTGTTTAAAGTCATTTCTGTGCCTGAAACGGGCCAAAATTGAAGCTTTTGAGTAAGCAAAACTCTGTAAAAATGGCAATTTTGGTCACTGTGAGGGTTTAAAAAGTGGTTATTCAACATGAGGCATGATCAAAATTGACATTTTGAATCATTTTTGGTACAGTCCAAAAAATCAATTTTCGGATGAAAAACGATGCCTCCGGACCAGTCGAACGATCCCAAAATGGTCTATAATGATGAAATTTTAACATTTAATCTTTTGACTCTAAATTACTGTTGGATGTGAATTGTGACTTTGTCAACTAAAATAAGTGTGTTGAAAGTCATTTCTGTGCCTGAAACGGGTCAAAATGGAAGCTTTTGAGTAAGCAAAACTCTGTAAAAATGGCAATTTTGGTCACTGTGAGGGTTTAAAAAGTGGTTATTCAACATGAGGCATGATCCAATTGACATTTTGAATCATTTTTGGTACAGTCCAAAAAAATCAATTTTCGGATGAAAAACGATGACTCCGGACCAGTTGAACGATCCCAAAATGGTCTATAATGATGAAATTTTAACATTTAATCTTTTGACTCTAAATGACTGATGGATGTGAATTATGACTTTGTCAACTAAAATAAGTGTGTTTAAAGTCATTTCTGTGCCTGAAACGGGTCAAAATTGAAGCTTTTGAGTAAGCAAAACTCTGTAAAAATGGCAATTTTGGTCACTGTGAGGGTTTAAAAAGTGGTTATTCAACATGAGGCATGATCCAATTGACATTTTGAATCATTTTTGGTACAGTCCAAAAAATCAATTTTCGGATGAAAAACGATGACTCCGGACCTGTCGAACGATCCCAAAATGGTCTATAATGATGAAATTTTAACATTTAATCTTTTGACTCTAAATTACTGTTGGATGTGAATTGTGACTTTGTCAACTAAAATAAGTGTGTTTAAAGTCATTTTTGTGCCTGAAACGGGTCAAAATTGAAGCTTTTGAGTAAGCAAAACTCTGTAAAAATGGCAATTTTGGTCACTGTGAGGGTTTAAAAAGTGGTTATTCAACATGAGGCATGATCCAATTGACATTTTGAATCATTTTTGGTACAGTCCAAAAAATCAATTTTCGGATGAAAAACGATGACTCCGGACCAGTCGAACGATCCCAAAATGGTCTATAATGATGAAATTTTAACATTTAATCTTTTGACTCTAAATTACTGTTGGATGTGAATTGTGACTTTGTCAACTAAAATAAGTGTGTTGAAAGTCATTTCTGTGCCTGAAACGGGTCAAAATGGAAGCTTTTGAGTAAGCAAAACTCTGTAAAAATGGCAATTTTGGTCACTGTGAGGGTTTAAAAAGTGGTTATTCAACATGAGGCACGATCCAATTGACATTTTGAATCATTTTTGGTACAGTCCCAAAAAATCAATTTTCGGATGAAAAACGATGACTCCGGACCAGTCGAACGATCCCAAAATGGTCTATAATGATGAAATTTTAACATTTTATCTTTTGACTCTAAATTACTGTTGGATGTGAATTGTGACTTTGTCAACTAAAATAAGTGTGTTTAAAGTCATTTCTGTGCCTGAAACGGGTCAAAATTGAAGCTTTTGAGTAAGCAAAACTCTGTAAAAATTGCAATTTTGGTCACTGTGAGGGTTTAAAAAGGGGTTATTCAACATGAGGCATGATCCAATTGACATTTTTAATCATTTTTGGTACAGTCCAAAAAATCAATTTTCGGATGAAAAACGATGACTCCGGACCAGTCGAACGATCCCAAAATGGTCTTTAATTATGAAATTTTAACATTTAATCTTTTGACTCTAAATTACTGATGGATGTGAATTATGACTTTGTCAACTAAAATAAGTGTGTTTAAAGTCAATTACGTGCCTGAAACGGGTCAAAATTGAAGCTTTTGAGTAAGCAAAACTCTGTAAAAATGGCAATTTTGGTCACTGTGAGGGTTTAAAAAGTGGTTATTCAACATGAGGCATGATCCAATTGACATTTTGAATCATTTTTGGTACAGTCCAAAAAATCAATTTTCGGATGAAAAACGATGACTCCGGACCAGTCGAACGATCCCAAAATGGTCTATAATGATGAAATTTTAACATTTAATCTTTTGACTCTAAATTACTGTTGGATGTGAATTGTGACTTTGTCAACTAAAATAAGTGTGTTTAAAGTCATTTCTGTGCCTGAAACGGGTCAAAATTGAAGCTTTTGAGTAAGCAAAACTCTGTAAAAATGGCAATTTTGGTCACTGTGATGGTTTAAAAAGTGGTTATTCAACATGAGGCATGATCCAATTGACATTTTGAATCATTTTTGGTACAGTCCCAAAAATCAATTTTCGGATGAAAAACGATGACTCCGGACCTGTCGAACGATCCCAAAATGGTCCATAATGATGAAATTTTAACATTTAATCTTTTGACTCTAAATGACTGTACGATGTGAATTATGACTTTGTCAACTAGAATAAGTGTGTTTAAAGTCATTTCTGTGCCTGAAACAGGTCAAAATGGAAGCTTTTGAGTAAGCAAAACTCTGTAAAAATGGCAATTGTGGTCACTGTGAGGGTTTAAAAAGTGGTTATTCAACATGAGGCATGATCCAATTGACATTTTGAATCATTTTCGGTACAGTCCAAAAAATCAATTTTCGGATGAAAAACGATGACTCTGGACCTGTCGAACGATCCCAAAATGGTCTATAATGATGAAATTTTAACATTTAATCTTTTGACTCTAAATTATTGTTGGATGTGAATTGTGACTTTGTCAACTAAAATAAGTGTGTTTAAAGTCATTTTTGTGCCTGAAACGGGTCAAAATTAAAGCTTTTGAGTAAGCAAAACTCTGTAAAAATGGCAATTTTGGTCACTGTGAGGGTTTAAAAAGTGGTTATTCAACATGAGGCATGATCCAATTGACATTTTGAATCATTTTTGGTACAGTCCAAAAAATCAATTTTCGGATGAAAAACGATGACTCCGGACCAGTCGAACGATCCCAAAATGGTCTATAATGATGAAATTTTAACATTTAATCTTTTGACTCTAAATTACTGATGGATGTGAATTATGACTTTGTCAACTAAAATAAGTGTGTTTAAAGTCATTTCTGTGCCTGAAACGGGTCAAAATTGAAGCTTTTGAGTAAGCAAAACTCTGTAAAAATGGCAATTTTGGTCACTGTGATGGTTTAAAAAGTGGTTATTCAACATGAGGCATGATCCAATTGACATTTTGAATCATTTTTGGTACAGTCCAAAAAATCAATTTTCAGATGAAAAACGATGACTCCGGACCAGTCGAACGATCCCAAAATGGTCTATAATGATGAAATTTTAACATTTAATCTTTTGACTCTAAATTACTGTTGGATGTGAATTGTGACTTTGTCAACTAAAATAAGTGTGTTTAAAGTCAATTACGTGCCTGAAACGGGTCAAAATTGAAGCTTTTGAGTAAGCAAAACTCTGTAAAAATGGCAATTTTGGTCACTGTGAGGGTTTAAAAAGTGGTTATTCAACATGAGGCATGATCCAATTGACATTTTGAATCATTTTTGGTACAGTCCAAAAAATCAATTTTCGGATGAAAAACGATGACTCCGGACCAGTCGAACGATCCCAAAATGGTCTATAATGATGAAATTTTAACATTTAATCTTTTGACTCTAAATTACTGTTGGATGTGAATTGTGACTTTGTCAACTAAAATAAGTGTGTTTAAAGTCATTTCTGTGCCTGAAACGGGTCAAAATTGTAGCTTTTGAGTAAGCAAAACTCTGTAAAAATGGCAATTTTGGTCACTGTGAGGGTTTAAAAAGTGGTTATTCAACATGAGGCATGATCCAATTGACATTTTGAATCATTTTTGGTACAGTCCCAAAAATCAATTTTCGGATGAAAAACGATGACTCCGGACCTGTCGAACGATCCCAAAATGGTCCATAATGATGAAATTTTAACATTTAATCTTTTGACTCTAAATGACTGTACGATGTGAATTATGACTTTGTCAACTAGAATAAGTGTGTTTAAAGTCATTTCTGTGCCTGAAACAGGTCAAAATGGAAGCTTTTGAGTAAGCAAAACTCTGTAAAAATGGCAATTGTGGTCACTGTGAGGGTTTAAAAAGTGGTTATTCAACATGAGGCATGATCCAATTGACATTTTGAATCATTTTCGGTACAGTCCAAAAAATCAATTTTCGGATGAAAAACGATGACTCTGGACCTGTCGAACGATCCCAAAATGGTCTATAATGATGAAATTTTAACATTTAATCTTTTGACTCTAAATTATTGTTGGATGTGAATTGTGACTTTGTCAACTAAAATAAGTGTGTTTAAAGTCATTTTTGTGCCTGAAACGGGTCAAAATTAAAGCTTTTGAGTAAGCAAAACTCTGTAAAAATGGCAATTTTGGTCACTGTGAGGGTTTAAAAAGTGGTTATTCAACATGAGGCATGATCCAATTGACATTTTGAATCATTTTTGGTACAGTCCAAAAAATCAATTTTCGGATGAAAAACGATGACTCCGGACCAGTCGAACGATCCCAAAATGGTCTATAATGATGAAATTTTAACATTTAATCTTTTGACTCTAAATTACTGATGGATGTGAATTGTGACTTTGTCAACTAAAATAAGTGTGTTTAAAGTCATTTTTGTGCCTTAAACGGGTCAAAATTGAAGCTTTTGAGTAAGCAAAACTCTGTAAAAATGGCAATTTTGGTCACTGTGAGGTTTTAAAAAGTGGTTATTCAACATGAGGCATGATCCAATTGACATTTTGAATCATTTTTGGTACAGTCCAAAAAATCAATTTTCGGATGAAAAACGATGACTCCGGACCAGTCGAACGATCCCAAAATGGTCTATAATGATGAAATTTTAACATTTAATCTTTTGACTCTAAATGACTGATGGATGTGAATTATGACTTTGTCAACTAAAATAAGTGTGTTTAAAGTCATTTCTGTGCCTGAAACGGGTCAAAATTGAAGCTTTTGATTAAGCAAAACTCTGTAAAAATGGCAATTTTGGTCACTGTGAGGGTTTAAAAAGTGGTTATTCAACATGAGGCATGATCCAATTGACATTTTGAATCATTTTTGGTACAGTCCAAAAAATCAATTTTCGGATGAAAAACGATGACTCCGGACCTGTCGAACGATCCCAAAATGGTCTATAATGATGAAATTTTAACATTTAATCTTTTGACTCTAAATTACTGTTGGATGTGAATTGTGACTTTGTCAACTAAAATAAGTGTGTTTAAAGTCATTTTTGTGCCTGAAACGGGTCAAAATTGAAGCTTTTGAGTAAGCAAAACTCTGTAAAAATGGCAATTTTGGTCACTGTGAGGGTTTAAAAAGTGGTTATTCAACATGAGGCATGATCCAATTGACATTTTGAATCATTTTTGGTACAGTCCAAAAAATCAATTTTCGGATGAAAAACGATGACTCCGGACCAGTCGAACGATCCCAAAATGGTCTATAATTATGAAATTTTAACATTTAATCTTTTGACTCTAAATGACTGATGGATGTGAATTATGACTTTGTCAACTAAAATAAGTGTGTTTAAAGTCATTTCTGTGCCTGAAACGGGTCAAAATTGAAGCTTTTGAGTAAGCAAAACTCTGTAAAAATGGCAATTTTGGTCACTGTGATGGTTTAAAAAGTGGTTATTCAACATGAGGCATGATCCAATTGACATTTTGAATCATTTTTGGTACAGTCCAAAAATTAAATTTTCAGATGAAAAACGATGACTCCGGACCAGTCGAACGATCCCAAAATGGTCTATAATGATGAAATTTTAACATTTAATCTTTTGACTCTAAATTACTGTTGGATGTGAATTGTGACTTTGTCAACTAAAATAAGTGTGTTTAAAGTCATTTTTGTGCCTTAAACGGGTCAAAATTGAAGCTTTTGAGTAAGCAAAACTCTGTAAAAATGGCAATTTTGGTCACTGTGAGGGTTTAAAAAGTGGTTATTCAACATGAGGCATGATCCAATTGACATTTTGAATCATTTTTGGTACAGTCCCAAAAAATCAATTTTCGGATGAAAAACGATGACTCCGGACCAGTTGAACGATCCCAAAATGGTCTATAATGATGAAATTTTAACATTTAATCTTTTGACTCTAAATGACTGATGGATGTGAATTATGACTTTGTCAACTAAAATAAGTGTGTTTAAAGTCATTTCTGTGCCTGAAACGGGTCAAAATTGAAGCTTTTGAGTAAGCAAAACTCTGTAAAAATGGCAATTCTGGTCACTGTGAGGGTTTAAAAAGTGGTTATTCAACATGAGGCATGATCCAATTGACATTTTGAATCATTTTTGGTACAGTCCAAAAAATCAATTTTCGGATGAAAAACGATGACTCCGGACCTGTCGAACGATCCCAAAATGGTCTATAATGATGAAATTTTAACATTTAATCTTTTGACTCTAAATTACTGTTGGATGTGAATTGTGACTTTGTCAACTAAAATAAGTGTGTTTAAAGTCATTTTTGTGCCTGAAACGGGTCAAAATTGAAGCTTTTGAGTAAGCAAAACTCTGTAAAAATGGCAATTTTGGTCACTGTGAGGGTTTAAAAAGTGGTTATTCAACATGAGGCATGATCCAATTGACATTTTGAATCATTTTTGGTACAGTCCAAAAAATCAATTTTCGGATGAAAAACGATGACTCCGGACCAGTCGAACGATCCCAAAATGGTCTATAATGATGAAATTTTAACATTTAATCTTTTGACTCTAAATTACTGTTGGATGTGAATTGTGACTTTGTCAACTAAAATAAGTGTGTTGAAAGTCATTTCTGTGCCTGAAACGGGTCAAAATGGAAGCTTTTGAGTAAGCAAAACTCTGTAAAAATGGCAATTTTGGTCACTGTGAGGGTTTAAAAAGTGGTTATTCAACATGAGGCACGATCCAATTGACATTTTGAATCATTTTTGGTACAGCCCCAAAAAATCAATTTTCGGATGAAAAACGATGACTCCGGACCTGTCGAACGTTCCCAAAATGGTCTATAATGATGACATTTTAACATTTAATCTTTTGACTCTAAATTACTGTTGGATGTGAATTGTGATTTTGTCAACTAAAATAAGTGTGTTTAAAGTCATTTCTGTGCCTGAAACGGGCCAAAATTGAAGCTTTTGAGTAAGCAAAACTCTGTAAAAATGGCAATTTTGGTCACTGTGAGGGTTTAAAAAGTGGTTATTCAACATGAGGCATGATCAAAATTGACATTTTGAATCATTTTTGGTACAGTCCAAAAAATCAATTTTCGGATGAAAAACGATGACTCCGGACCAGTCGAACGATCCCAAAATGGTCTTTAATTATGAAATTTTAACATTTAATCTTTTGACTCTAAATTACTGATGGATGTGAATTATGACTTTGTCAACTAAAATAAGTGTGTTTAAAGTCAATTACGTGCCTGAAACGGGTCAAAATTGAAGCTTTTGAGTAAGCAAAACTCTGTAAAAATGGCAATTTTGGTCACTGTGAGGGTTTAAAAAGTGGTTATTCAACATGAGGCATGATCCAATTGACATTTTGAATCATTTTTGGTACAGTCCAAAAAATCAATTTTCGGATGAAAAACGATGACTCCGGACCAGTCGAACGATCCCAAAATGGTCTATAATGATGAAATTTTAACATTTAATCTTTTGACTCTAAATTACTGTTGGATGTGAATTGTGACTTTGTCAACTAAAATAAGTGTGTTTAAAGTCATTTCTGTGCCTGAAACGGGTCAAAAGTGAAGCTTTTGAGTAAGCAAAACTCTGTAAAAATTGCAATTTTGGTCACTGTGAGGGTTTAAAAAGGGGTTATTCAACATGAGGCATGATCCAATTGACATTTTTAATCATTTTTGGTACAGTCCAAAAAATCAATTTTCGGATGAAAAACGATGACTCCGGACCAGTCGAACGATCCCAAAATGGTCTTTAATTATGAAATTTTAACATTTAATCTTTTGACTCTAAATTACTGATGGATGTGAATTATGACTTTGTCAACTAAAATAAGTGTGTTTAAAGTCAATTACGTGCCTGAAACGGGTCAAAATTGAAGCTTTTGAGTAAGCAAAACTCTGTAAAAATGGCAATTTTGGTCACTGTGAGGGTTTAAAAAGTGGTTATTGAACATGAGGCATGATCCAATTGACATTTTGAATCATTTTTGGTACAGTCCAAAAAATCAATTTTCGGATGAAAAACGATGACTCCGGACCAGTCGAACGATCCCAAAATGGTCTATAATGATGAAATTTTAACATTTAATCTTTTGACTCTAAATTACTGTTGGATGTGAATTGTGACTTTGTCAACTAAAATAAGTGTGTTTAAAGTCATTTCTGTGCCTGAAACGGGTCAAAATTGAAGCTTTTGAGTAAGCAAAACTCTGTAAAAATTGCAATTTTGGTCACTGTGAGGGTTTAAAAAGGGGTTATTCAACATGAGGCATGATCCAATTGACATTTTGAATCATTTTTGGTACAGTCCAAAAAATCTATTTTCGGATGAAAAACGATGACTCCGGACCTGTCGAACGATCCCAAAATGGTCTATAATGATGAAATTTTAACATTTAATCTTTTGACTCTAAATTACTGTTGGATGTGAATTGTGACTTTGTCAACTAAAATAAGTGTGTTTAAAGTCATTTCTGTGCCTGAAACGGGTCAAAATTGAAGCTTTTGAGTAAGCAAAACTCTGTAAAAATGGCAATTTTGGTCACTGTGATGGTTTAAAAAGTGGTTATTCAACATGAGGCATGATCCAATTGACATTTTGAATCATTTTTGGTACAGTCCAAAAATTAAATTTTCAGATGAAAAACGATGACTCCGGACCAGTCGAACGATCCCAAAATGGTCTATAATGATGAAATTTTAACATTTAATCTTTTGACTCTAAATTACTGTTGGATGTGAATTGTGACTTTGTCAACTAAAATAAGTGTGTTTAAAGTCATTTCTGTGCCTGAAACGGGTCAAAAGTGAAGCTTTTGAGTAAGCAAAACTCTGTAAAAATTGCAATTTTGGTCACTGTGAGGGTTTAAAAAGGGGTTATTCAACATGAGGCATGATCCAATTGACATTTTTAATCATTTTTGGTACAGTCCAAAAAATCAATTTTCGGATGAAAAACGATGACTCCGGACCAGTCGAACGATCCCAAAATGGTCTTTAATTATGAAATTTTAACATTTAATCTTTTGACTCTAAATTACTGATGGATGTGAATTATGACTTTGTCAACTAAAATAAGTGTGTTTAAAGTCAATTACGTGCCTGAAACGGGTCAAAATTGAAGCTTTTGAGTAAGCAAAACTCTGTAAAAATGGCAATTTTGGTCACTGTGAGGGTTTAAAAAGTGGTTATTGAACATGAGGCATGATCCAATTGACATTTTGAATCATTTTTGGTACAGTCCAAAAAATCAATTTTCGGATGAAAAACGATGACTCCGGACCAGTCGAACGATCCCAAAATGGTCTATAATGATGAAATTTTAACATTTAATCTTTTGACTCTAAATTACTGTTGGATGTGAATTGTGACTTTGTCAACTAAAATAAGTGTGTTTAAAGTCATTTCTGTGCCTGAAACGGGTCAAAATTGAAGCTTTTGAGTAAGCAAAACTCTGTAAAAATTGCAATTTTGGTCACTGTGAGGGTTTAAAAAGGGGTTATTCAACATGAGGCATGATCCAATTGACATTTTTAATCATTTTTGGTACAGTCCAAAAAATCAATTTTCGGATGAAAAACGATGACTCCGGACCAGTCGAATGATCCCAAAATGGTCTTTAATTATGAAATTTTAACATTTAATCTTTTGACTCTAAATTACTGATGGATGTGAATTATGACTTTGTCAACTAAAATAAGTGTGTTTAAAGTCAATTACGTGCCTGAAACGGGTCAAAATTGAAGCTTTTGAGTAAGCAAAACTCTGTAAAAATGGCAATTTTGGTCACTGTGAGGGTTTAAAAAGTGGTTATTCAACATGAGGCATGATCCAATTGACATTTTGAATCATTTTTGGTACAGTCCAAAAAATCAATTTTCGGATGAAAAACGATGACTCCGGACCAGTCGAACGATCCCAAAATGGTCTTTAATTATGAAATTTTAACATTTAATCTTTTGACTCTAAATTACTGATGGATGTGAATTATGACTTTGTCAACTAAAATAAGTGTGTTTAAAGTCAATTACGTGCCTGAAACGGGTCAAAATTGAAGCTTTTGAGTAAGCAAAACTCTGTAAAAATGGCAATTTTGGTCACTGTGAGGGTTTAAAAAGTGGTTATTGAACATGAGGCATGATCCAATTGACATTTTGAATCATTTTTGGTACAGTCCAAAAAATCAATTTTCGGATGAAAAACGATGACTCCGGACCAGTCGAACGATCCCAAAATGGTCTATAATGATGAAATTTTAACATTTAATCTTTTGACTCTAAATTACTGTTGGATGTGAATTGTGACTTTGTCAACTAAAATAAGTGTGTTTAAAGTCATTTCTGTGCCTGAAACGGGTCAAAATTGAAGCTTTTGAGTAAGCAAAACTCTGTAAAAATTGCAATTTTGGTCACTGTGAGGGTTTAAAAAGGGGTTATTCAACATGAGGCATGATCCAATTGACATTTTTAATCATTTTTGGTACAGTCCAAAAAATCAATTTTCGGATGAAAAACGATGACTCCGGACCAGTCGAATGATCCCAAAATGGTCTTTAATTATGAAATTTTAACATTTAATCTTTTGACTCTAAATTACTGATGGATGTGAATTATGACTTTGTCAACTAAAATAAGTGTGTTTAAAGTCAATTACGTGCCTGAAACGGGTCAAAATTGAAGCTTTTGAGTAAGCAAAACTCTGTAAAAATGGCAATTTTGGTCACTGTGAGGGTTTAAAAAGTGGTTATTCAACATGAGGCATGATCCAATTGACATTTTGAATCATTTTTGGTACAGTCCAAAAAATCAATTTTCGGATGAAAAACGATGACTCCGGACCAGTCGAACGATCCCAAAATGGTCTATAATGATGAAATTTTAACATTTAATCTTTTGACTCTAAATTACTGTTGGATGTGAATTGTGACTTTGTCAACTAAAATAAGTGTGTTTAAAGTCATTTCTGTGCCTGAAACGGGTCAAAATTGTAGCTTTTGAGTAAGCAAAACTCTGTAAAAATGGCAATTTTGGTCACTGTGAGGCTTTAAAAAGTAGTTATTCAACATGAGGCATGATCCAATTGACATTTTGAATCATTTTTGGTACAGTCCCAAAAATCAATTTTCGGATGAAAAACGATGACTCCGGACCTGTCGAACGATCCCAAAATGGTCCATAATGATGAAATGTTAACATTTAATCTTTTGACTCTAAATGACTGTACGATGTGAATTATGACTTTGTCAACTAGAATAAGTGTGTTTAAAGTCATTTCTGTGCCTGAAACAGGTCAAAATGGAAGCTTTTGAGTAAGCAAAACTCTGTAAAAATGGCAATTGTGGTCACTGTGAGGGTTTAAAAAGTGGTTATTCAACATGAGGCATGATCCAATTGACATTTTGAATCATTTTTGGTACAGTCCAAAAAATCAATTTTCGGATGAAAAACGATGACTCTGGACCTGTCGAACGATCCCAAAATGGTCTATAATGATGAAATTTTAACATTTAATCTTTTGACTCTAAATTATTGTTGGATGTGAATTGTGACTTTGTCAACTAAAATAAGTGTGTTTAAAGTCATTTTTGTGCCTGAAACGGGTCAAAATTAAAGCTTTTGAGTAAGCAAAACTCTGTAAAAATGGCAATTTTGGTCACTGTGAGGGTTTAAAAAGGGGTTATTCAACATGAGGCGTGATCCAATTGACATTTTTAATCATTTTTGGTACAGTCCCAAAAATCAATTTTCGGATGAAAAACGATGACTCCGGACCTGTCGAACGATCCCAAAATGGTCCATAATGATGAAATTTTAACATTTAATCTTTTGACTCTAAATGACTGTACGATGTGAATTATGACTTTGTCAACTAGAATAAGTGTGTTTAAAGTCATTTCTGTGCCTGAAACAGGTCAAAATGGAAGCTTTTGAGTAAGCAAAACTCTGTAAAAATGGCAATTGTGGTCACTGTGAGGGTTTAAAAAGTGGTTATTCAACATGAGGCATGATCCAATTGACATTTTGAATCATTTTCGGTACAGTCCAAAAAATCAATTTTCGGATGAAAAACGATGACTCTGGACCTGTCGAACGATCCCAAAATGGTCTATAATGATGAAATTTTAACATTTAATCTTTTGACTCTAAATTATTGTTGGATGTGAATTGTGACTTTGTCAACTAAAATAAGTGTGTTTAAAGTCATTTTTGTGCCTGAAACGGGTCAAAATTAAAGCTTTTGAGTAAGCAAAACTCTGTAAAAATGGCAATTTTGGTCACTGTGAGGGTTTAAAAAGTGGTTATTCAACATGAGGCATGATCCAATTGACATTTTGAATCATTTTTGGTACAGTCCAAAAAATCAATTTTCGGATGAAAAACGATGACTCCGGACCAGTCGAACGATCCCAAAATGGTCTATAATGATGAAATTTTAACATTTAATCTTTTGACTCTAAATTACTGATGGATGTGAATTATGACTTTGTCAACTAAAATAAGTGTGTTTAAAGTCATTTCTGTGCCTGAAACGGGTCAAAATTGAAGCTTTTGAGTAAGCAAAACTCTGTAAAAATGGCAATTTTGGTCACTGTGAGGGTTTAAAAAGTGGTTATTCAACATGAGGCATGATCCAATTGACATTTTGAATCATTTTTGGTACAGTCCCAAAAATCAATTTTCGGATGAAAAACGATGACTCCGGACCTCTCGAACGATCCCAAAATGGTCCATAATGATGAAATTTTAACATTTAATCTTTTGACTCTAAATGACTGTACGATGTGAATTATGACTTTGTCAACTAGAATAAGTGTGTTTAAAGTCATTTCTGTGCCTGAAACAGGTCAAAATGGAAGCTTTTGAGTAAGCAAAACTCTGTAAAAATGGCAATTGTGGTCACTGTGAGGGTTTAAAAAGTGGTTATTCAACATGAGGCATGATCCAATTGACATTTTGAATCATTTTCGGTACAGTCCAAAAAATCAATTTTCGGATGAAAAACGATGACTCTGGACCTGTCGAACGATCCCAAAATGGTCTATAATGATGAAATTTTAACATTTAATCTTTTGACTCTAAATTATTGTTGGATGTGAATTGTGACTTTGTCAACTAAAATAAGTGTGTTTAAAGTCATTTTTGTGCCTGAAACGGGTCAAAATTAAAGCTTTTGAGTAAGCAAAACTCTGTAAAAATGGCAATTTTGGTCACTGTGAGGGTTTAAAAAGTGGTTATTCAACATGAGGCATGATCCAATTGACATTTTGAATCATTTTTGGTACAGTCCAAAAAATCAATTTTCGGATGAAAAACGATGACTCCGGACCAGTCGAACGATCCCAAAATGGTCTATAATGATGAAATTTTAACATTTAATCTTTTGACTCTAAATTACTGATGGATGTGAATTATGACTTTGTCAACTAAAATAAGTGTGTTTAAAGTCATTTCTGTGCCTGAAACGGGTCAAAATTGAAGCATTTGAGTAAGCAAAACTCTGTAAAAATGGCAATTTTGGTCACTGTGATGGTTTAAAAAGTGGTTATTCAACATGAGGCATGATCCAATTGACATTTTGAATCATTTTTGGTACAGTCCAAAAAATCAATTTTCAGATGAAAAACGATGACTCCGGACCAGTCGAACGATCCCAAAATGGTCTATAATGATGAAATTTTAACATTTAATCTTTTGACTCTAAATTACTGTTGGATGTGAATTGTGACTTTGTCAACTAAAATAAGTGTGTTTAAAGTCATTTTTGTGCCTTAAACGGGTCAAAATTGAAGCTTTTGAGTAAGCAAAACTCTGTAAAAATGGCAATTTTGGTCACTGTGAGGTTTTAAAAAGTGGTTATTCAACATGAGGCATGATCCAATTGACATTTTGAATCATTTTTGGTACAGTCCAAAAAATCAATTTTCGGATGAAAAACGATGACTCCGGACCAGTCGAACGATCCCAAAATGGTCTATAATGATGAAATTTTAACATTTAATCTTTTGACTCTAAATGACTGATGGATGTGAATTATGACTTTGTCAACTAAAATAAGTGTGTTTAAAGTCATTTCTGTGCCTGAAACGGGTCAAAATTGAAGCTTTTGATTAAGCAAAACTCTGTAAAAATGGCAATTTTGGTCACTGTGAGGTTTTAAAAAGTGGTTATTCAACATGAGGCATGATCCAATTGACATTTTGAATCATTTTTGGTACAGTCCAAAAAATCAATTTTCGGATGAAAAACGATGACTCCGGACCAGTCGAACGATCCCAAAATGGTCTATAATGATGAAATTTTAACATTTAATCTTTTGACTCTAAATGACTGATGGATGTGAATTATGACTTTGTCAACTAAAATAAGTGTGTTTAAAGTCATTTCTGTGCCTGAAACGGGTCAAAATTGAAGCTTTTGATTAAGCAAAACTCTGTAAAAATGGCAATTTTGGTCACTGTGAGGGTTTAAAAAGTGGTTATTCAACATGAGGCATGATCCAATTGACATTTTGAATCATTTTTGGTACAGTCCAAAAAATCAATTTTCGGATGAAAAACGATGACTCCGGACCTGTCGAACGATCCCAAAATGGTCTATAATGATGAAATTTTAACATTTAATCTTTTGACTCTAAATTACTGTTGGATGTGAATTGTGACTTTGTCAACTAAAATAAGTGTGTTTAAAGTCATTTTTGTGCCTGAAACGGGTCAAAATTGAAGCTTTTGAGTAAGCAAAACTCTGTAAAAATGGCAATTTTGGTCACTGTGAGGGTTTAAAAAGTGGTTATTCAACATGAGGCATGATCAAATTGACATTTTGAATCATTTTTGGTACAGTCCAAAAAATCAATTTTCGGATGAAAAACGATGACTCCGGACCAGTCGAACGATCCCAAAATGGTCTATAATTATGAAATTTTAACATTTAATCTTTTGACTCTAAATTACTGTTGGATGTGAATTGTGACTTTGTCAACTAAAATAAGTGTGTTGAAAGTCATTTCTGTGCCTGAAACGGGTCAAAATGGAAGCTTTTGAGTAAGCAAAACTCTGTAAAAATGGCAATTTTGGTCACTGTGAGGGTTTAAAAAGTGGTTATTCAACATGAGGCATGATCCAATTGACATTTTGAATAATTTTTGGTACAGTCCAAAAAATCAATTTTCGGATGAAAAACGATGACTCCGGACCAGTCGAACGATCCCAAAATGGTCTATAATGATGAAATTTTAACATTTAATCTTTTGACTCTAAATTACTGATGGATGTGAATTATGACTTTGTCAACTAAAATAAGTGTGTTTAAAGTCATTTCTGTGCCTGAAACGGGTCAAAATTGAAGCTTTTGAGTAAGCAAAACTCTGTAAAAATGGCAATTTTGGTCACTGTGATGGTTTAAAAAGTGGTTATTCAACATGAGGCATGATCCAATTGACATTTTGAATCATTTTTGGTACAGTCCAAAAATTAAATTTTCAGATGAAAAACGATGACTCCGGACCAGTCGAACGATCCCAAAATGGTCTATAATGATGAAATTTTAACATTTAATCTTTTGACTCTAAATTACTGTTGGATGTGAATTGTGACTTTGTCAACTAAAATAAGTGTGTTTAAAGTCATTTTTGTGCCTTAAACGGGTCAAAATTGAAGCTTTTGAGTAAGCAAAACTCTGTAAAAATGGCAATTTTGGTCACTGAGAGGGTTTAAAAAGTGGTTATTCAACATGAGGCATGATCCAATTGACATTTTGAATCATTTTTGGTACAGTCCCAAAAAATCAATTTTCGGATGAAAAACGATGACTCCGGACCAGTTGAACGATCCCAAAATGGTCTATAATGATGAAATTTTAACATTTAATCTTATGACTCTAAATGACTGATGGATGTGAATTATGACTTTGTCAACTAAAATAAGTGTGTTTAAAGTCATTTCTGTGCCTGAAACGGGTCAAAATTGAAGCTTTTGAGTAAGCAAAACTCTGTAAAAATGGCAATTCTGGTCACTGTGAGGGTTTAAAAAGTGGTTATTCAACATGAGGCATGATCCAATTGACATTTTGAATCATTTTTGGTACAGTCCAAAAAAATCAATTTTCGGATGAAAAACGATGACTCCGGACCTGTCGAACGATCCCAAAATGGTCTATAATGATGAAATTTTAACATTTAATCTTTTGACTCTAAATTACTGTTGGATGTGAATTGTGACTTTGTCAACTAAAATAAGTGTGTTTAAAGTCATTTTTGTGCCTGAAACGGGTCAAAATTGAAGCTTTTGAGTAAGCAAAACTCTGTAAAAATGGCAATTTTGGTCACTGTGAGGGTTTAAAAAGTGGTTATTCAACATGAGGCATGATCCAATTGACATTTTGAATCATTTTTGGTACAGTCCAAAAAGTCAATTTTCGGATGAAAAACGATGACTCCGGACCAGTCGAACGATCCCAAAATGGTCTATAATGATGAAATTTTAACATTTAATCTTTTGACTCTAAATTACTGTTGGATGTGAATTGTGACTTTGTCAACTAAAATAAGTGTGTTGAAAGTCATTTCTGTGCCTGAAACGGGTCAAAATGGAAGCTTTTGAGTAAGCAAAACTCTGTAAAAATGGCAATTTTGGTCACTGTGAGGGTTTAAAAAGTGGTTATTCAACATGAGGCACGATCCAATTGACATTTTGAATCATTTTTGGTACAGCCCCAAAAAATCAATTTTCGGATGAAAAACGATGACTCCGGACCTGTCGAACGTTCCCAAAATGGTCTATAATGATGACATTTTAACATTTAATCTTTTGACTCTAAATTACTGTTGGATGTGAATTGTGATTTTGTCAACTAAAATAAGTGTGTTTAAAGTCATTTCTGTGCCTGAAACGGGCCAAAATTGAAGCTTTTGAGTAAGCAAAACTCTGTAAAAATGGCAATTTTGGTCACTGTGAGGGTTTAAAAAGTGGTTATTCAACATGAGGCATGATCAAAATTGACATTTTGAATCATTTTTGGTACAGTCCAAAAAATCAATTTTCGGATGAAAAACGATGACTCCGGACCAGTCGAACGATCCCAAAATGGTCTTTAATTATGAAATTTTAACATTTAATCTTTTGACTCTAAATTACTGATGGATGTGAATTATGACTTTGTCAACTAAAATAAGTGTGTTTAAAGTCAATTACGTGCCTGAAACGGGTCAAAATTGAAGCTTTTGAGTAAGCAAAACTCTGTAAAAATGGCAATTTTGGTCACTGTGAGGGTTTAAAAAGTGGTTATTCAACATGAGGCATGATCCAATTGACATTTTGAATCATTTTTGGTACAGTCCAAAAAATCAATTTTCGGATGAAAAACGATGACTCCGGACCAGTCGAACGATCCCAAAATGGTCTATAATGATGAAATTTTAACATTTAATCTTTTGACTCTAAATTACTGTTGGATGTGAATTGTGACTTTGTCAACTAAAATAAGTGTGTTTAAAGTCATTTCTGTGCCTGAAACGGGTCAAAAGTGAAGCTTTTGAGTAAGCAAAACTCTGTAAAAATTGCAATTTTGGTCACTGTGAGGGTTTAAAAAGGGGTTATTCAACATGAGGCATGATCCAATTGACATTTTTAATCATTTTTGGTACAGTCCAAAAAATCAATTTTCGGATGAAAAACGATGACTCCGGACCAGTCGAACGATCCCAAAATGGTCTTTAATTATGAAATTTTAACATTTAATCTTTTGACTCTAAATTACTGATGGATGTGAATTATGACTTTGTCAACTAAAATAAGTGTGTTTAAAGTCAATTACGTGCCTGAAACGGGTCAAAATTGAAGCTTTTGAGTAAGCAAAACTCTGTAAAAATGGCAATTTTGGTCACTGTGAGGGTTTAAAAAGTGGTTATTGAACATGAGGCATGATCCAATTGACATTTTGAATCATTTTTGGTACAGTCCAAAAAATCAATTTTCGGATGAAAAACGATGACTCCGGACCAGTCGAACGATCCCAAAATGGTCTATAATGATGAAATTTTAACATTTAATCTTTTGACTCTAAATTACTGTTGGATGTGAATTGTGACTTTGTCAACTAAAATAAGTGTGTTTAAAGTCATTTCTGTGCCTGAAACGGGTCAAAATTGAAGCTTTTGAGTAAGCAAAACTCTGTAAAAATTGCAATTTTGGTCACTGTGAGGGTTTAAAAAGGGGTTATTCAACATGAGGCATGATCCAATTGACATTTTTAATCATTTTTGGTACAGTCCAAAAAATCAATTTTCGGATGAAAAACGATGACTCCGGACCAGTCGAATGATCCCAAAATGGTCTTTAATTATGAAATTTTAACATTTAATCTTTTGACTCTAAATTACTGATGGATGTGAATTATGACTTTGTCAACTAAAATAAGTGTGTTTAAAGTCAATTACGTGCCTGAAACGGGTCAAAATTGAAGCTTTTGAGTAAGCAAAACTCTGTAAAAATGGCAATTTTGGTCACTGTGAGGGTTTAAAAAGTGGTTATTCAACATGAGGCATGATCCAATTGACATTTTGAATCATTTTTGGTACAGTCCAAAAAATCAATTTTCGGATGAAAAACGATGACTCCGGACCAGTCGAACGATCCCAAAATGGTCTATAATGATGAAATTTTAACATTTAATCTTTTGACTCTAAATTACTGTTGGATGTGAATTGTGACTTTGTCAACTAAAATAAGTGTGTTTAAAGTCATTTCTGTGCCTGAAACGGGTCAAAATTGTAGCTTTTGAGTAAGCAAAACTCTGTAAAAATGGCAATTTTGGTCACTGTGAGGCTTTAAAAAGTAGTTATTCAACATGAGGCATGATCCAATTGACATTTTGAATCATTTTTGGTACAGTCCCAAAAATCAATTTTCGGATGAAAAACGATGACTCCGGACCTGTCGAACGATCCCAAAATGGTCCATAATGATGAAATGTTAACATTTAATCTTTTGACTCTAAATGACTGTACGATGTGAATTATGACTTTGTCAACTAGAATAAGTGTGTTTAAAGTCATTTCTGTGCCTGAAACAGGTCAAAATGGAAGCTTTTGAGTAAGCAAAACTCTGTAAAAATGGCAATTGTGGTCACTGTGAGGGTTTAAAAAGTGGTTATTCAACATGAGGCATGATCCAATTGACATTTTGAATCATTTTTGGTACAGTCCAAAAAATCAATTTTCGGATGAAAAACGATGACTCTGGACCTGTCGAACGATCCCAAAATGGTCTATAATGATGAAATTTTAACATTTAATCTTTTGACTCTAAATTATTGTTGGATGTGAATTGTGACTTTGTCAACTAAAATAAGTGTGTTTAAAGTCATTTTTGTGCCTGAAACGGGTCAAAATTAAAGCTTTTGAGTAAGCAAAACTCTGTAAAAATGGCAATTTTGGTCACTGTGAGGGTTTAAAAAGTGGTTATTCAACATGAGGCATGATCCAATTGACATTTTGAATCATTTTTGGTAAAGTCCAAAAAATCAATTTTCGGATGAAAAACGATGACTCCGGACCAGTCGAACGATCCCAAAATGGTCTATAATGATGAAATTTTAACATTTAATCTTTTGACTCTAAATTACTGATGGATGTGAATTATGACTTTGTCAACTAAAATAAGTGTGTTTAAAGTCATTTCTGTGTCTGAAACGGGTCAAAATTGAAGCTTTTGAGTAAGCAAAACTCTGTAAAAATGGCAATTTTGGTCACTGTGATGGTTTAAAAAGTGGTTATTCAACATGAGGCATGATCCAATTGACATTTTGAATCATTTTTGGTACAGTCCAAAAAATCAATTTTCAGATGAAAAACGATGACTCCGGACCAGTCCAACGATCCCAAAATGGTCTATAATGATGAAATTTTAACATTTAATCTTTTGACTCTAAATTACTGTTGGATGTGAATTGTGACTTTGTCAACTAAAATAAGTGTGTTTAAAGTCATTTTTGTGCCTTAAACGGGTCAAAATTGAAGCTTTTGAGTAAGCAAAACTCTGTAAAAATGGCAATTTTGGTCACTGTGAGGTTTTAAAAAGTGGTTATTCAACATGAGGCATGATCCAATTGACATTTTGAATCATTTTTGGTACAGTCCAAAAAATCAATTTTCGGATGAAAAACGATGACTCCGGACCAGTCGAACGATCCCAAAATGGTCTATAATGATGAAATTTTAACATTTAACCTTCTGACTCTAAATGACTGATGGATGTGAATTATGACTTTGTCAACTAAAATAAGTGTGTTTAAAGTCATTTCTGTGCCTGAAACGGGTCAAAATTGAAGCTTTTGAGTAAGCAAAACTCTGTAAAAATGGCAATTTTGGTCACTGTGAGGGTTTAAAAAGTGGTTATTCAACATGAGGCATGATCCAATTGACATTTTGAATCATTTTTGGTACAGTCCAAAAAATCAATTTTCGGATGAAAAACGGTGACTTCGGACCTGTCGAACGATCCCAAAATGGTCTATAATGATGAAATTTTAACATTTAATCTTTTGACTCTAAATTACTGTTGGATGTGAATTGTGACTTTGTCAACTAAAATAAGTGTGTTTAAAGTCATTTTTGTGCCTGAAACGGGTCAAAATTGAAGCTTTTGAGTAAGCAAAACTCTGTAAAAATGGCAATTTTGGTCACTGTGAGGGTTTAAAAAGTGGTTATTCAACATGAGGCATGATCCAATTGACATTTTGAATCATTTTTGGTACAGTCCAAAAAATCAATTTTCGGATGAAAAACGATGACTCCGGACCAGTCGAACGATCCCAAAATGGTCTATAATGATGAAATTTTAACATTTAATCTTTTGACTCTAAATTACTGTTGGATGTGAATTGTGACTTTGTCAACTAAAATAAGTGTGTTGAAAGTCATTTCTGTGCCTGAAACGGGTCAAAATGGAAGCTTTTGAGTAAGCAAAACTCTGTAAAAATGGCAATTTTGGTCACTGTGAGGGTTTAAAAAGTGGTTATTCAACATGAGGCATGATCCAATTGACATTTTGAATCATTTTTGGTACAGTCCAAAAAATCCATTTTCGGATGAAAAACAATGACTCCGGACCAGTCGAACGATCCCAAAATGGTCTATAATGATGAAATTTTAACATTTAATCTTTTGACTCTAAATTACTGATGGATGTGAATTATGACTTTGTCAACTAAAATAAGTGTGTTTAAAGTCATTTCTGTGCCTGAAACAGGTCAAAATGGAAGCTTTTGAGTAAGCAAAACTCTGTAAAAATGGCAATTGTGGTCACTGTGAGGGTTTAAAAAGTGGTTATTCAACATGAGGCATGATCCAATTGACATTTTGAATCATTTTCGGTACAGTCCAAAAAATCAATTTTCGGATGAAAAACGATGACTCTGGACCTGTCGAACGATCCCAAAATGGTCTATAATGATGAAATTTTAACATTTAATCTTTTGACTCTAAATTATTGTTGGATGTGAATTGTGACTTTGTCAACTAAAATAAGTGTGTTTAAAGTCATTTTTGTGCCTGAAACGGGTCAAAATTAAAGCTTTTGAGTAAGCAAAACTCTGTAAAAATGGCAATTTTGGTCACTGTGAGGGTTTAAAAAGTGGTTATTCAACATGAGGCATGATCCAATTGACATTTTGAATCATTTTTGGTACAGTCCAAAAAATCAATTTTCGGATGAAAAACGATGACTCCGGACCTGTCGAACGATCCCAAAATGGTCTATAATGATGAAATTTTAACATTTAATCTTTTGACTCTAAATTACTGTTGGATGTGAATTGTGACTTTGTCAACTAAAATAAGTGTGTTTAAAGTCATTTTTGTGCCTGAAACGGGTCAAAATTGAAGCTTTTGAGTAAGCAAAACTCTGTAAAAATGGCAATTTTGGTCACTGTGAGGGTTTAAAAAGTGGTTATTCAACATGAGGCATGATCCAATTGACATTTTGAATAATTTTTGGTACAGTCCAAAAAATCAATTTTCGGATGAAAAACGATGACTCCGGACCAGTCGAACGATCCCAAAATGGTCTATAATTATGAAATTTTAACATTTAATCTTTTGACTCTAAATTACTGTTGGATGTGAATTGTGACTTTGTCAACTAAAATAAGTGTGTTGAAAGTCATTTCTGTGCCTGAAACGGGTCAAAATGGAAGCTTTTGAGTAAGCAAAACTCTGTAAAAATGGCAATTTTGGTCACTGTGAGGGTTTAAAAAGTGGTTATTCAACATGAGGCATGATCCAATTGACATTTTGAATAATTTTTGGTACAGTCCAAAAAATCAATTTTCGGATGAAAAACGATGACTCCGGACTAGTCGAACGATCCCAAAATGGTCTATAATGATGAAATTTTAACATTTAATCTTTTGACTCTAAATTACTGATGGATGTGAATTATGACTTTGTCAACTAAAATAAGTGTGTTTAAAGTCATTTCTGTGCCTGAAACGGGTCAAAATTGAAGCTTTTGAGTAAGCAAAACTCTGTAAAAATGGCAATTTTGGTCACTGTGATGGTTTAAAAAGTGGTTATTCAACATGAGGCATGATCCAATTGACATTTTGAATCATTTTTGGTACAGTCCAAAAATTAAATTTTCAGATGAAAAACGATGACTCCGGACCAGTCGAACGATCCCAAAATGGTCTATAATGATGAAATTTTAACATTTAATCTTTTGACTCTAAATTACTGTTGGATGTGAATTGTGACTTTGTCAACTAAAATAAGTGTGTTTAAAGTCATTTCTGTGCCTGAAACGGGTCAAAAGTGAAGCTTTTGAGTAAGCAAAACTCTGTAAAAATTGCAATTTTGGTCACTGTGAGGGTTTAAAAAGGGGTTATTCAACATGAGGCATGATCCAATTGACATTTTTAATCATTTTTGGTACAGTCCAAAAAATCAATTTTCGGATGAAAAACGATGACTCCGGACCAGTCGAACGATCCCAAAATGGTCTTTAATTATGAAATTTTAACATTTAATCTTTTGACTCTAAATTACTGATGGATGTGAATTATGACTTTGTCAACTAAAATAAGTGTGTTTAAAGTCAATTACGTGCCTGAAACGGGTCAAAATTGAAGCTTTTGAGTAAGCAAAACTCTGTAAAAATGGCAATTTTGGTCACTGTGAGGGTTTAAAAAGTGGTTATTGAACATGAGGCATGATCCAATTGACATTTTGAATCATTTTTGGTACAGTCCAAAAAATCAATTTTCGGATGAAAAACGATGACTCCGGACCAGTCGAACGATCCCAAAATGGTCTATAATGATGAAATTTTAACATTTAATCTTTTGACTCTAAATTACTGTTGGATGTGAATTGTGACTTTGTCAACTAAAATAAGTGTGTTTAAAGTCATTTCTGTGCCTGAAACGGGTCAAAATTGAAGCTTTTGAGTAAGCAAAACTCTGTAAAAATTGCAATTTTGGTCACTGTGAGGGTTTAAAAAGGGGTTATTCAACATGAGGCATGATCCAATTGACATTTTTAATCATTTTTGGTACAGTCCAAAAAATCAATTTTCGGATGAAAAACGATGACTCCGGACCAGTCGAATGATCCCAAAATGGTCTTTAATTATGAAATTTTAACATTTAATCTTTTGACTCTAAATTACTGATGGATGTGAATTATGACTTTGTCAACTAAAATAAGTGTGTTTAAAGTCAATTACGTGCCTGAAACGGGTCAAAATTGAAGCTTTTGAGTAAGCAAAACTCTGTAAAAATGGCAATTTTGGTCACTGTGAGGGTTTAAAAAGTGGTTATTCAACATGAGGCATGATCCAATTGACATTTTGAATCATTTTTGGTACAGTCCAAAAAATCAATTTTCGGATGAAAAACGATGACTCCGGACCAGTCGAACGATCCCAAAATGGTCTATAATGATGAAATTTTAACATTTAATCTTTTGACTCTAAATTACTGTTGGATGTGAATTGTGACTTTGTCAACTAAAATAAGTGTGTTTAAAGTCATTTCTGTGCCTGAAACGGGTCAAAATTGTAGCTTTTGAGTAAGCAAAACTCTGTAAAAATGGCAATTTTGGTCACTGTGAGGCTTTAAAAAGTAGTTATTCAACATGAGGCATGATCCAATTGACATTTTGAATCATTTTTGGTACAGTCCCAAAAATCAATTTTCGGATGAAAAACGATGACTCCGGACCTGTCGAACGATCCCAAAATGGTCCATAATGATGAAATGTTAACATTTAATCTTTTGACTCTAAATGACTGTACGATGTGAATTATGACTTTGTCAACTAGAATAAGTGTGTTTAAAGTCATTTCTGTGCCTGAAACAGGTCAAAATGGAAGCTTTTGAGTAAGCAAAACTCTGTAAAAATGGCAATTGTGGTCACTGTGAGGGTTTAAAAAGTGGTTATTCAACATGAGGCATGATCCAATTGACATTTTGAATCATTTTTGGTACAGTCCAAAAAATCAATTTTCGGATGAAAAACGATGACTCTGGACCTGTCGAACGATCCCAAAATGGTCTATAATGATGAAATTTTAACATTTAATCTTTTGACTCTAAATTATTGTTGGATGTGAATTGTGACTTTGTCAACTAAAATAAGTGTGTTTAAAGTCATTTTTGTGCCTGAAACGGGTCAAAATTAAAGCTTTTGAGTAAGCAAAACTCTGTAAAAATGGCAATTTTGGTCACTGTGAGGGTTTAAAAAGTGGTTATTCAACATGAGGCATGATCCAATTGACATTTTGAATCATTTTTGGTAAAGTCCAAAAAATCAATTTTCGGATGAAAAACGATGACTCCGGACCAGTCGAACGATCCCAAAATGGTCTATAATGATGAAATTTTAACATTTAATCTTTTGACTCTAAATTACTGATGGATGTGAATTATGACTTTGTCAACTAAAATAAGTGTGTTTAAAGTCATTTCTGTGTCTGAAACGGGTCAAAATTGAAGCTTTTGAGTAAGCAAAACTCTGTAAAAATGGCAATTTTGGTCACTGTGATGGTTTAAAAAGTGGTTATTCAACATGAGGCATGATCCAATTGACATTTTGAATCATTTTTGGTACAGTCCAAAAAATCAATTTTCAGATGAAAAACGATGACTCCGGACCAGTCCAACGATCCCAAAATGGTCTATAATGATGAAATTTTAACATTTAATCTTTTGACTCTAAATTACTGTTGGATGTGAATTGTGACTTTGTCAACTAAAATAAGTGTGTTTAAAGTCATTTTTGTGCCTTAAACGGGTCAAAATTGAAGCTTTTGAGTAAGCAAAACTCTGTAAAAATGGCAATTTTGGTCACTGTGAGGTTTTAAAAAGTGGTTATTCAACATGAGGCATGATCCAATTGACATTTTGAATCATTTTTGGTACAGTCCAAAAAATCAATTTTCGGATGAAAAACGATGACTCCGGACCAGTCGAACGATCCCAAAATGGTCTATAATGATGAAATTTTAACATTTAATCTTCTGACTCTAAATGACTGATGGATGTGAATTATGACTTTGTCAACTAAAATAAGTGTGTTTAAAGTCATTTCTGTGCCTGAAACGGGTCAAAATTGAAGCTTTTGAGTAAGCAAAACTCTGTAAAAATGGCAATTTTGGTCACTGTGAGGGTTTAAAAAGTGGTTATTCAACATGAGGCATGATCCAATTGACATTTTGAATCATTTTTGGTACAGTCCAAAAAATCAATTTTCGGATGAAAAACGGTGACTCCGGACCTGTCGAACGATCCCAAAATGGTCTATAATGATGAAATTTTAACATTTAATCTTTTGACTCTAAATTACTGTTGGATGTGAATTGTGACTTTGTCAACTAAAATAAGTGTGTTTAAAGTCATTTTTGTGCCTGAAACGGGTCAAAATTGAAGCTTTTGAGTAAGCAAAACTCTGTAAAAATGGCAATTTTGGTCACTGTGAGGGTTTAAAAAGTGGTTATTCAACATGAGGCATGATCCAATTGACATTTTGAATCATTTTTGGTACAGTCCAAAAAATCAATTTTCGGATGAAAAACGATGACTCCGGACCAGTCGAACGATCCCAAAATGGTCTATAATGATGAAATTTTAACATTTAATCTTTTGACTCTAAATTACTGTTGGATGTGAATTGTGACTTTGTCAACTAAAATAAGTGTGTTGAAAGTCATTTCTGTGCCTGAAACGGGTCAAAATGGAAGCTTTTGAGTAAGCAAAACTCTGTAAAAATGGCAATTTTGGTCACTGTGAGGGTTTAAAAAGTGGTTATTCAACATGAGGCATGATCCAATTGACATTTTGAATCATTTTTGGTACAGTCCAAAAAATCCATTTTCGGATGAAAAACAATGACTCCGGACCAGTCGAACGATCCCAAAATGGTCTATAATGATGAAATTTTAACATTTAATCTTTTGACTCTAAATTACTGATGGATGTGAATTATGACTTTGTCAACTAAAATAAGTGTGTTTAAAGTCATTTCTGTGCCTGAAACAGGTCAAAATGGAAGCTTTTGAGTAAGCAAAACTCTGTAAAAATGGCAATTGTGGTCACTGTGAGGGTTTAAAAAGTGGTTATTCAACATGAGGCATGATCCAATTGACATTTTGAATCATTTTCGGTACAGTCCAAAAAATCAATTTTCGGATGAAAAACGATGACTCTGGACCTGTCGAACGATCCCAAAATGGTCTATAATGATGAAATTTTAACATTTAATCTTTTGACTCTAAATTATTGTTGGATGTGAATTGTGACTTTGTCAACTAAAATAAGTGTGTTTAAAGTCATTTTTGTGCCTGAAACGGGTCAAAATTAAAGCTTTTGAGTAAGCAAAACTCTGTAAAAATGGCAATTTTGGTCACTGTGAGGGTTTAAAAAGTGGTTATTCAACATGAGGCATGATCCAATTGACATTTTGAATCATTTTTGGTACAGTCCAAAAAATCAATTTTCGGATGAAAAACGATGACTCCGGACCTGTCGAACGATCCCAAAATGGTCTATAATGATGAAATTTTAACATTTAATCTTTTGACTCTAAATTACTGTTGGATGTGAATTGTGACTTTGTCAACTAAAATAAGTGTGTTTAAAGTCATTTTTGTGCCTGAAACGGGTCAAAATTGAAGCTTTTGAGTAAGCAAAACTCTGTAAAAATGGCAATTTTGGTCACTGTGAGGGTTTAAAAAGTGGTTATTCAACATGAGGCATGATCCAATTGACATTTTGAATCATTTTTGGTACAGTCCAAAAAATCAATTTTCGGATGAAAAACGATGACTCCGGACCAGTCGAACGATCCCAAAATGGTCTATAATTATGAAATTTTAACATTTAATCTTTTGACTCTAAATTACTGTTGGATGTGAATTGTGACTTTGTCAACTAAAATAAGTGTGTTGAAAGTCATTTCTGTGCCTGAAACGGGTCAAAATGGAAGCTTTTGAGTAAGCAAAACTCTGTAAAAATGGCAATTTTGGTCACTGTGAGGGTTTAAAAAGTGGTTATTCAACATGAGGCATGATCCAATTGACATTTTGAATAATTTTTGGTACAGTCCAAAAAATCAATTTTCGGATGAAAAACGATGACTCCGGACCAGTCGAACGATCCCAAAATGGTCTATAATGATGAAATTTTAACATTTAATCTTTTGACTCTAAATTACTGATGGATGTGAATTATGACTTTGTCAACTAAAATAAGTGTGTTTAAAGTCATTTCTGTGCCTGAAACGGGTCAAAATTGAAGCTTTTGAGTAAGCAAAACTCTGTAAAAATGGCAATTTTGGTCACTGTGATGGTTTAAAAAGTGGTTATTCAACATGAGGCATGATCCAATTGACATTTTGAATCATTTTTGGTACAGTCCAAAAATTAAATTTTCAGATGAAAAACGATGACTCCGGACCAGTCGAACGATCCCAAAATGGTCTATAATGATGAAATTTTAACATTTAATCTTTTGACTCTAAATTACTGTTGGATGTGAATTGTGACTTTGTCAACTAAAATAAGTGTGTTTAAAGTCATTTCTGTGCCTGAAACGGGTCAAAAGTGAAGCTTTTGAGTAAGCAAAACTCTGTAAAAATTGCAATTTTGGTCACTGTGAGGGTTTAAAAAGGGGTTATTCAACATGAGGCATGATCCAATTGACATTTTTAATCATTTTTGGTACAGTCCAAAAAATCAATTTTCGGATGAAAAACGATGACTCCGGACCAGTCGAACGATCCCAAAATGGTCTTTAATTATGAAATTTTAACATTTAATCTTTTGACTCTAAATTACTGATGGATGTGAATTATGACTTTGTCAACTAAAATAAGTGTGTTTAAAGTCAATTACGTGCCTGAAACGGGTCAAAATTGAAGCTTTTGAGTAAGCAAAACTCTGTAAAAATGGCAATTTTGGTCACTGTGAGGGTTTAAAAAGTGGTTATTGAACATGAGGCATGATCCAATTGACATTTTGAATCATTTTTGGTACAGTCCAAAAAATCAATTTTCGGATGAAAAACGATGACTCCGGACCAGTCGAACGATCCCAAAATGGTCTATAATGATGAAATTTTAACATTTAATCTTTTGACTCTAAATTACTGTTGGATGTGAATTGTGACTTTGTCAACTAAAATAAGTGTGTTTAAAGTCATTTCTGTGCCTGAAACGGGTCAAAATTGAAGCTTTTGAGTAAGCAAAACTCTGTAAAAATTGCAATTTTGGTCACTGTGAGGGTTTAAAAAGGGGTTATTCAACATGAGGCATGATCCAATTGACATTTTTAATCATTTTTGGTACAGTCCAAAAAATCAATTTTCGGATGAAAAACGATGACTCCGGACCAGTCGAATGATCCCAAAATGGTCTTTAATTATGAAATTTTAACATTTAATCTTTTGACTCTAAATTACTGATGGATGTGAATTATGACTTTGTCAACTAAAATAAGTGTGTTTAAAGTCAATTACGTGCCTGAAACGGGTCAAAATTGAAGCTTTTGAGTAAGCAAAACTCTGTAAAAATGGCAATTTTGGTCACTGTGAGGGTTTAAAAAGTGGTTATTCAACATGAGGCATGATCCAATTGACATTTTGAATCATTTTTGGTACAGTCCAAAAAATCAATTTTCGGATGAAAAACGATGACTCCGGACCAGTCGAACGATCCCAAAATGGTCTTTAATTATGAAATTTTAACATTTAATCTTTTGACTCTAAATTACTGATGGATGTGAATTATGACTTTGTCAACTAAAATAAGTGTGTTTAAAGTCAATTACGTGCCTGAAACGGGTCAAAATTGAAGCTTTTGAGTAAGCAAAACTCTGTAAAAATGGCAATTTTGGTCACTGTGAGGGTTTAAAAAGTGGTTATTGAACATGAGGCATGATCCAATTGACATTTTGAATCATTTTTGGTACAGTCCAAAAAATCAATTTTCGGATGAAAAACGATGACTCCGGACCAGTCGAACGATCCCAAAATGGTCTATAATGATGAAATTTTAACATTTAATCTTTTGACTCTAAATTACTGTTGGATGTGAATTGTGACTTTGTCAACTAAAATAAGTGTGTTTAAAGTCATTTCTGTGCCTGAAACGGGTCAAAATTGAAGCTTTTGAGTAAGCAAAACTCTGTAAAAATTGCAATTTTGGTCACTGTGAGGGTTTAAAAAGGGGTTATTCAACATGAGGCATGATCCAATTGACATTTTTAATCATTTTTGGTACAGTCCAAAAAATCAATTTTCGGATGAAAAACGATGACTCCGGACCAGTCGAATGATCCCAAAATGGTCTTTAATTATGAAATTTTAACATTTAATCTTTTGACTCTAAATTACTGATGGATGTGAATTATGACTTTGCCAACTAAAATAAGTGTGTTTAAAGTCAATTACGTGCCTGAAACGGGTCAAAATTGAAGCTTTTGAGTAAGCAAAACTCTGTAAAAATGGCAATTTTGGTCACTGTGAGGGTTTAAAAAGTGGTTATTCAACATGAGGCATGATCCAATTGACATTTTGAATCATTTTTGGTACAGTCCAAAAAATCAATTTTCGGATGAAAAACGATGACTCCGGACCAGTCGAACGATCCCAAAATGGTCTATAATGATGAAATTTTAACATTTAATCTTTTGACTCTAAATTACTGTTGGATGTGAATTGTGACTTTGTCAACTAAAATAAGTGTGTTTAAAGTCATTTCTGTGCCTGAAACGGGTCAAAATTGTAGCTTTTGAGTAAGCAAAACTCTGTAAAAATGGCAATTTTGGTCACTGTGAGGCTTTAAAAAGTAGTTATTCAACATGAGGCATGATCCAATTGACATTTTGAATCATTTTTGGTACAGTCCCAAAAATCAATTTTCGGATGAAAAACGATGACTCCGGACCTGTCGAACGATCCCAAAATGGTCCATAATGATGAAATGTTAACATTTAATCTTTTGACTCTAAATGACTGTACGATGTGAATTATGACTTTGTCAACTAGAATAAGTGTGTTTAAAGTCATTTCTGTGCCTGAAACAGGTCAAAATGGAAGCTTTTGAGTAAGCAAAACTCTGTAAAAATGGCAATTGTGGTCACTGTGAGGGTTTAAAAAGTGGTTATTCAACATGAGGCATGATCCAATTGACATTTTGAATCATTTTTGGTACAGTCCAAAAAATCAATTTTCGGATGAAAAACGATGACTCTGGACCTGTCGAACGATCCCAAAATGGTCTATAATGATGAAATTTTAACATTTAATCTTTTGACTCTAAATTATTGTTGGATGTGAATTGTGACTTTGTCAACTAAAATAAGTGTGTTTAAAGTCATTTTTGTGCCTGAAACGGGTCAAAATTAAAGCTTTTGAGTAAGCAAAACTCTGTAAAAATGGCAATTTTGGTCACTGTGAGGGTTTAAAAAGGGGTTATTCAACATGAGGCGTGATCCAATTGACATTTTTAATCATTTTTGGTACAGTCCCAAAAATCAATTTTCGGATGAAAAACGATGACTCCGGACCTGTCGAACGATCCCAAAATGGTCCATAATGATGAAATTTTAACATTTAATCTTTTGACTCTAAATGACTGTACGATGTGAATTATGACTTTGTCAACTAGAATAAGTGTGTTTAAAGTCATTTCTGTGCCTGAAACAGGTCAAAATGGAAGCTTTTGAGTAAGCAAAACTCTGTAAAAATGGCAATTGTGGTCACTGTGAGGGTTTAAAAAGTGGTTATTCAACATGAGGCATGATCCAATTGACATTTTGAATCATTTTCGGTACAGTCCAAAAAATCAATTTTCGGATGAAAAACGATGACTCTGGACCTGTCGAACGATCCCAAAATGGTCTATAATGATGAAATTTTAACATTTAATCTTTTGACTCTAAATTATTGTTGGATGTGAATTGTGACTTTGTCAACTAAAATAAGTGTGTTTAAAGTCATTTTTGTGCCTGAAACGGGTCAAAATTAAAGCTTTTGAGTAAGCAAAACTCTGTAAAAATGGCAATTTTGGTCACTGTGAGGGTTTAAAAAGTGGTTATTCAACATGAGGCATGATCCAATTGACATTTTGAATCATTTTTGGTACAGTCCAAAAAATCAATTTTCGGATGAAAAACGATGACTCCGGACCAGTCGAACGATCCCAAAATGGTCTATAATGATGAAATTTTAACATTTAATCTTTTGACTCTAAATTACTGATGGATGTGAATTATGACTTTGTCAACTAAAATAAGTGTGTTTAAAGTCATTTCTGTGCCTGAAACGGGTCAAAATTGAAGCTTTTGAGTAAGCAAAACTCTGTAAAAATGGCAATTTTGGTCACTGTGAGGGTTTAAAAAGTGGTTATTCAACATGAGGCATGATCCAATTGACATTTTGAATCATTTTTGGTACAGTCCCAAAAATCAATTTTCGGATGAAAAACGATGACTCCGGACCTGTCGAACGATCCCAAAATGGTCCATAATGATGAAATTTTAACATTTAATCTTTTGACTCTAAATGACTGTACGATGTGAATTATGACTTTGTTAACTAGAATAAGTGTGTTTAAAGTCATTTCTGTGCCTGAAACAGGTCAAAATGGAAGCTTTTGAGTAAGCAAAACTCTGTAAAAATGGCAATTGTGGTCACTGTGAGCGTTTAAAAAGTGGTTATTCAACATGAGGCATGATCCAATTGACATTTTGAATCATTTTCGGTACAGTCCAAAAAATCAATTTTCGGATGAAAAACGATGACTCTGGACCTGTCGAACGATCCCAAAATGGTCTATAATGATGAAATTTTAACATTTAATCTTTTGACTCTAAATTATTGTTGGATGTGAATTGTGACTTTGTCAACTAAAATAAGTGTGTTTAAAGTCATTTTTGTGCCTGAAACGGGTCAAAATTAAAGCTTTTGAGTAAGCAAAACTCTGTAAAAATGGCAATTTTGGTCACTGTGAGGGTTTAAAAAGTGGTTATTCAACATGAGGCATGATCCAATTGACATTTTGAATCATTTTTGGTACAGTCCAAAAAATCAATTTTCGGATGAAAAACGATGACTCCGGACCAGTCGAACGATCCCAAAATGGTCTATAATGATGAAATTTTAACATTTAATCTTTTGACTCTAAATTACTGATGGATGTGAATTATGACTTTGTCAACTAAAATAAGTGTGTTTAAAGTCATTTCTGTGCCTGAAACGGGTCAAAATTGAAGCTTTTGAGTAAGCAAAACTCTGTAAAAATGGCAATTTTGGTCACTGTGATGGTTTAAAAAGTGGTTATTCAACATGAGGCATGATCCAATTGACATTTTGAATCATTTTTGGTACAGTCCAAAAAATCAATTTTCAGATGAAAAACGATGACTCCGGACCAGTCGAACGATCCCAAAATGGTCTATAATGATGAAATTTTAACATTTAATCTTTTGACTCTAAATTACTGTTGGATGTGAATTGTGACTTTGTCAACTAAAATAAGTGTGTTTAAAGTCATTTTTGTGCCTTAAACGGGTCAAAATTGAAGCTTTTGAGTAAGCAAAACTCTGTAAAAATGGCAATTTTGGTCACTGTGAGGTTTTAAAAAGTGGTTATTCAACATGAGGCATGATCCAATTGACATTTTGAATCATTTTTGGTACAGTCCAAAAAATCAATTTTCGGATGAAAAACGATGACTCCGGACCAGTCGAACGATCCCAAAATGGTCTATAATGATGAAATTTTAACATTTAATCTTTTGACTCTAAATGACTGATGGATGTGAATTATGACTTTGTCAACTAAAATAAGTGTGTTTAAAGTCATTTCTGTGCCTGAAACGGGTCAAAATTGAAGCTTTTGATTAAGCAAAACTCTGTAAAAATGGCAATTTTGGTCACTGTGAGGGTTTAAAAAGTGGTTATTCAACATGAGGCATGATCCAATTGACATTTTGAATCATTTTTGGTACAGTCCAAAAAATCAATTTTCGGATGAAAAATGATGACTCCGGACCTGTCGAACGATCCCAAAATGGTCTATAATGATGAAATTTTAACATTTAATCTTTTGACTCTAAATTACTGTTGGATGTGAATTGTGACTTTGTCAACTAAAATAAGTGTGTTTAAAGTCATTTTTGTGCCTGAAACGGGTCAAAATTGAAGCTTTTGAGTAAGCAAAACTCTGTAAAAATGGCAATTTTGGTCACTGTGATGGTTTAAAAAGTGGTTATTCAACATGAGGCATGATCCAATTGACATTTTGAATCATTTTTGGTACAGTCCAAAAATTAAATTTTCAGATGAAAAACGATGACTCCGGACCAGTCGAACGATCCCAAAATGGTCTATAATGATGAAATTTTAACATTTAATCTTTTGACTCTAAATTACTGTTGGATGTGAATTGTGACTTTGTCAACTAAAATAAGTGTGTTTAAAGTCATTTTTGTGCCTTAAACGGGTCAAAATTGAAGCTTTTGAGTAAGCAAAACTCTGTAAAAATGGCAATTTTGGTCACTGTGAGGGTTTAAAAAGTGGTTATTCAACATGAGGCATGATCCAATTGACATTTTGAATCATTTTTGGTACAGTCCCAAAAAATCAATTTTCGGATGAAAAACGATGACTCCGGACCAGTTGAACGATCCCAAAATGGTCTATAATGATGAAATTTTAACATTTAATCTTTTGACTCTAAATGACTGATGGATGTGAATTATGACTTTGTCAACTAAAATAAGTGTGTTTAAAGTCATTTCTGTGCCTGAAACGGGTCAAAATTGAAGCTTTTGAGTAAGCAAAACTCTGTAAAAATGGCAATTCTGGTCACTGTGAGGGTTTAAAAAGTGGTTATTCAACATGAGGCATGATCCAATTGACATTTTGAATCATTTTTGGTACAGTCCAAAAAAAATCAATTTTCGGATGAAAAACGATGACTCCGGACCTGTCGAACGATCCCAAAATGGTCTATAATGATGAAATTTTAACATTTAATCTTTTGACTCTAAATTACTGTTGGATGTGAATTGTGACTTTGTCAACTAAAATAAGTGTGTTTAAAGTCATTTTTGTGCCTGAAACGGGTCAAAATTGAAGCTTTTGAGTAAGCAAAACTCTGTAAAAATGGCAATTTTGGTCACTGTGAGGGTTTAAAAAGTGGTTATTCAACATGAGGCATGATCCAATTGACATTTTGAATCATTTTTGGTACAGTCCAAAAAATCAATTTTCGGATGAAAAACGATGACTCCGGACCAGTCGAACGATCCCAAAATGGTCTATAATGATGAAATTTTAACATTTAATCTTTTGACTCTAAATTACTGTTGGATGTGAATTGTGACTTTGTCAACTAAAATAAGTGTGTTGAAAGTCATTTTTGTGCCTGAAACGGGTCAAAATGGAAGCTTTTGAGTAAGCAAAACTCTGTAAAAATGGCAATTTTGGTCACTGTGAGGGTTTAAAAAGTGGTTATTCAACATGAGGCACGATCCAATTGACATTTTGAATCATTTTTGGTACAGCCCCAAAAAATCAATTTTCGGATGAAAAACGATGACTCCGGACCTGTCGAACGTTCCCAAAATGGTCTATAATGATGACATTTTAACATTTAATCTTTTGACTCTAAATTACTGTTGGATGTGAATTGTGATTTTGTCAACTAAAATAAGTGTGTTTAAAGTCATTTCTGTGCCTGAAACGGGCCAAAATTGAAGCTTTTGAGTAAGCAAAACTCTGTAAAAATGGCAATTTTGGTCACTGTGAGGGTTTAAAAAGTGGTTATTCAACATGAGGCATGATCAAAATTGACATTTTGAATCATTTTTGGTACAGTCCAAAAAATCAATTTTCGGATGAAAAACGATGACTCCGGACCAGTCGAACGATCCCAAAATGGTCTTTAATTATGAAATTTTAACATTTAATCTTTTGACTCTAAATTACTGATGGATGTGAATTATGACTTTGTCAACTAAAATAAGTGTGTTTAAAGTCAATTACGTGCCTGAAACGGGTCAAAATTGAAGCTTTTGAGTAAGCAAAACTCTGTAAAAATGGCAATTTTGGTCACTGTGAGGGTTTAAAAAGTGGTTATTCAACATGAGGCATGATCCAATTGACATTTTGAATCATTTTTGGTACAGTCCAAAAAATCAATTTTCGGATGAAAAACGATGACTCCGGACCAGTCGAACGATCCCAAAATGGTCTATAATGATGAAATTTTAACATTTAATCTTTTGACTCTAAATTACTGTTGGATGTGAATTGTGACTTTGTCAACTAAAATAAGTGTGTTTAAAGTCATTTCTGTGCCTGAAACGGGTCAAAAGTGAAGCTTTTGAGTAAGCAAAACTCTGTAAAAATTGCAATTTTGGTCACTGTGAGGGTTTAAAAAGGGGTTATTCAACATGAGGCATGATCCAATTGACATTTTTAATCATTTTTGGTACAGTCCAAAAAATCAATTTTCGGATGAAAAACGATGACTCCGGACCAGTCGAACGATCCCAAAATGGTCTTTAATTATGAAATTTTAACATTTAATCTTTTGACTCTAAATTACTGATGGATGTGAATTATGACTTTGTCAACTAAAATAAGTGTGTTTAAAGTCAATTACGTGCCTGAAACGGGTCAAAATTGAAGCTTTTGAGTAAGCAAAACTCTGTAAAAATGGCAATTTTGGTCACTGTGAGGGTTTAAAAAGTGGTTATTGAACATGAGGCATGATCCAATTGACATTTTGAATCATTTTTGGTACAGTCCAAAAAATCAATTTTCGGATGAAAAACGATGACTCCGGACCAGTCGAACGATCCCAAAATGGTCTATAATGATGAAATTTTAACATTTAATCTTTTGACTCTAAATTACTGTTGGATGTGAATTGTGACTTTGTCAACTAAAATAAGTGTGTTTAAAGTCATTTCTGTGCCTGAAACGGGTCAAAATTGAAGCTTTTGAGTAAGCAAAACTCTGTAAAAATTGCAATTTTGGTCACTGTGAGGGTTTAAAAAGGGGTTATTCAACATGAGGCATGATCCAATTGACATTTTTAATCATTTTTGGTACAGTCCAAAAAATCAATTTTCGGATGAAAAACGATGACTCCGGACCAGTCGAATGATCCCAAAATGGTCTTTAATTATGAAATTTTAACATTTAATCTTTTGACTCTAAATTACTGATGGATGTGAATTATGACTTTGTCAACTAAAATAAGTGTGTTTAAAGTCAATTACGTGCCTGAAACGGGTCAAAATTGAAGCTTTTGAGTAAGCAAAACTCTGTAAAAATGGCAATTTTGGTCACTGTGAGGGTTTAAAAAGTGGTTATTCAACATGAGGCATGATCCAATTGACATTTTGAATCATTTTTGGTACAGTCCAAAAAATCAATTTTCGGATGAAAAACGATGACTCCGGACCAGTCGAACGATCCCAAAATGGTCTATAATGATGAAATTTTAACATTTAATCTTTTGACTCTAAATTACTGTTGGATGTGAATTGTGACTTTGTCAACTAAAATAAGTGTGTTTAAAGTCATTTCTGTGCCTGAAACGGGTCAAAATTGTAGCTTTTGAGTAAGCAAAACTCTGTAAAAATGGCAATTTTGGTCACTGTGAGGCTTTAAAAAGTAGTTATTCAACATGAGGCATGATCCAATTGACATTTTGAATCATTTTTGGTACAGTCCCAAAAATCAATTTTCGGATGAAAAACGATGACTCCGGACCTGTCGAACGATCCCAAAATGGTCCATAATGATGAAATGTTAACATTTAATCTTTTGACTCTAAATGACTGTACGATGTGAATTATGACTTTGTCAACTAGAATAAGTGTGTTTAAAGTCATTTCTGTGCCTGAAACAGGTCAAAATGGAAGCTTTTGAGTAAGCAAAACTCTGTAAAAATGGCAATTGTGGTCACTGTGAGGGTTTAAAAAGTGGTTATTCAACATGAGGCATGATCCAATTGACATTTTGAATCATTTTTGGTACAGTCCAAAAAATCAATTTTCGGATGAAAAACGATGACTCCGGACCAGTCGAACGATCCCAAAATGGTCTATAATTATGAAATTTTAACATTTAATCTTTTGACTCTAAATTACTGTTGGATGTGAATTGTGACTTTGTCAACTAAAATAAGTGTGTTGAAAGTCATTTCTGTGCCTGAAACGGGTCAAAATGGAAGCTTTTGAGTAAGCAAAACTCTGTAAAAATGGCAATTTTGGTCACTGTGAGGGTTTAAAAAGTGGTTATTCAACATGAGGCATGATCCAATTGACATTTTGAATAATTTTTGGTACAGTCCAAAAAATCAATTTTCGGATGAAAAACGATGACTCCGGACCAGTCGAACGATCCCAAAATGGTCTATAATGATGAAATTTTAACATTTAATCTTTTGACTCTAAATTACTGATGGATGTGAATTATGACTTTGTCAACTAAAATAAGTGTGTTTAAAGTCATTTCTGTGCCTGAAACGGGTCAAAATTGAAGCTTTTGAGTAAGCAAAACTCTGTAAAAATGGCAATTTTGGTCACTGTGATGGTTTAAAAAGTGGTTATTCAACATGAGGCATGATCCAATTGACATTTTGAATCATTTTTGGTACAGTCCAAAAATTAAATTTTCAGATGAAAAACGATGACTCCGGACCAGTCGAACGATCCCAAAATGGTCTATAATGATGAAATTTTAACATTTAATCTTTTGACTCTAAATTACTGTTGGATGTGAATTGTGACTTTGTCAACTAAAATAAGTGTGTTTAAAGTCATTTTTGTGCCTTAAACGGGTCAAAATTGAAGCTTTTGAGTAAGCAAAACTCTGTAAAAATGGCAATTTTGGTCACTGTGAGGGTTTAAAAAGTGGTTATTCAACATGAGGCATGATCCAATTGACATTTTGAATCATTTTTGGTACAGTCCCAAAAAATCAATTTTCGGATGAAAAACGATGACTCCGGACCAGTTGAACGATCCCAAAATGGTCTATAATGATGAAATTTTAACATTTAATCTTTTGACTCTAAATGACTGATGGATGTGAATTATGACTTTGTCAACTAAAATAAGTGTGTTTAAAGTCATTTCTGTGCCTGAAACGGGTCAAAATTGAAGCTTTTGAGTAAGCAAAACTCTGTAAAAATGGCAATTCTGGTCACTGTGAGGGTTTAAAAAGTGGTTATTCAACATGAGGCATGATCCAATTGACATTTTGAATCATTTTTGGTACAGTCCAAAAAAAATCAATTTTCGGATGAAAAACGATGACTCCGGACCTGTCGAACGATCCCAAAATGGTCTATAATGATGAAATTTTAACATTTAATCTTTTGACTCTAAATTACTGTTGGATGTGAATTGTGACTTTGTCAACTAAAATAAGTGTGTTTAAAGTCATTTTTGTGCCTGAAACGGGTCAAAATTGAAGCTTTTGAGTAAGCAAAACTCTGTAAAAATGGCAATTTTGGTCACTGTGAGGGTTTAAAAAGTGGTTATTCAACATGAGGCATGATCCAATTGACATTTTGAATCATTTTTGGTACAGTCCAAAAAATCAATTTTCGGATGAAAAACGATGACTCCGGACCAGTCGAACGATCCCAAAATGGTCTATAATGATGAAATTTTAACATTTAATCTTTTGACTCTAAATTACTGTTGGATGTGAATTGTGACTTTGTCAACTAAAATAAGTGTGTTGAAAGTCATTTTTGTGCCTGAAACGGGTCAAAATGGAAGCTTTTGAGTAAGCAAAACTCTGTAAAAATGGCAATTTTGGTCACTGTGAGGGTTTAAAAAGTGGTTATTCAACATGAGGCATGATCAAAATTGACATTTTGAATCATTTTTGGTACAGTCCAAAAAATCAATTTTCGGATGAAAAACGATGACTCCGGACCAGTCGAACGATCCCAAAATGGTCTTTAATTATGAAATTTTAACATTTAATCTTTTGACTCTAAATTACTGATGGATGTGAATTATGACTTTGTCAACTAAAATAAGTGTGTTTAAAGTCAATTACGTGCCTGAAACGGGTCAAAATTGAAGCTTTTGAGTAAGCAAAACTCTGTAAAAATGGCAATTTTGGTCACTGTGAGGGTTTAAAAAGTGGTTATTCAACATGAGGCATGATCCAATTGACATTTTGAATCATTTTTGGTACAGTCCAAAAAATCAATTTTCGGATGAAAAACGATGACTCCGGACCAGTCGAACGATCCCAAAATGGTCTATAATGATGAAATTTTAACATTTAATCTTTTGACTCTAAATTACTGTTGGATGTGAATTGTGACTTTGTCAACTAAAATAAGTGTGTTTAAAGTCATTTCTGTGCCTGAAACGGGTCAAAAGTGAAGCTTTTGAGTAAGCAAAACTCTGTAAAAATTGCAATTTTGGTCACTGTGAGGGTTTAAAAAGGGGTTATTCAACATGAGGCATGATCCAATTGACATTTTGAATCATTTTTGGTACAGTCCAAAAAATCAATTTTCGGATGAAAAACGATGACTCCGGACCAGTCGAACGATCCCAAAATGGTCTTTAATTATGAAATTTTAACATTTAATCTTTTGACTCTAAATTACTGATGGATGTGAATTATGACTTTGTCAACTAAAATAAGTGTGTTTAAAGTCAATTACGTGCCTGAAACGGGTCAAAATTGAAGCTTTTGAGTAAGCAAAACTCTGTAAAAATGGCAATTTTGGTCACTGTGAGGGTTTAAAAAGTGGTTATTCAACATGAGGCATGATCCAATTGACATTTTGAATCATTTTTGGTACAGTCCAAAAAATCAATTTTCGGATGAAAAACGATGACTCCGGACCAGTCGAACGATCCCAAAATGGTCTATAATGATGAAATTTTAACATTTAATCTTTTGACTCTAAATTACTGTTGGATGTGAATTGTGACTTTGTCAACTAAAATAAGTGTGTTTAAAGTCATTTCTGTGCCTGAAACGGGTCAAAATTGTAGCTTTTGAGTAAGCAAAACTCTGTAAAAATGGCAATTTTGGTCACAGTGAGGCTTTAAAAAGTAGTTATTCAACATGAGGCATGATCCAATTGACATTTTGAATCATTTTTGGTACAGTCCCAAAAATCAATTTTCGGATGAAAAACGATGACTCCGGACCTGTCGAACGATCCCAAAATGGTCCATAATGATGAAATGTTAACATTTAATCTTTTGACTCTAAATGACTGTACGATGTGAATTATGACTTTGTCAACTAGAATAAGTGTGTTTAAAGTCATTTCTGTGCCTGAAACAGGTCAAAATGGAAGCTTTTGAGTAAGCAAAACTCTGTAAAAATGGCAATTGTGGTCACTGTCAGGGTTTAAAAAGTGGTTATTCAACATGAGGCATGATCCAATTGACATTTTGAATCATTTTTGGTACAGTCCAAAAAATCAATTTTCGGATGAAAAACGATGACTCTGGACCTGTCGAACGATCCCAAAATGGTCTATAATGATGAAATTTTAACATTTAATCTTTTGACTCTAAATTATTGTTGGATGTGAATTGTGACTTTGTCAACTAAAATAAGTGTGTTTAAAGTCATTTTTGTGCCTGAAACGGGTCAAAATTAAAGCTTTTGAGTAAGCAAAACTCTGTAAAAATGGCAATTTTGGTCACTGTGAGGGTTTAAAAAGTGGTTATTCAACATGAGGCATGATCCAATTGACATTTTGAATCATTTTTGGTAAAGTCCAAAAAATCAATTTTCGGATGAAAAACGATGACTCCGGACCAGTCGAACGATCCCAAAATGGTCTATAATGATGAAATTTTAACATTTAATCTTTTGACTCTAAATTACTGATGGATGTGAATTATGACTTTGTCAACTAAAATAAGTGTGTTTAAAGTCATTTCTGTGTCTGAAACGGGTCAAAATTGAAGCTTTTGAGTAAGCAAAACTCTGTAAAAATGGCAATTTTGGTCACTGTGATGGTTTAAAAAGTGGTTATTCAACATGAGGCATGATCCAATTGACATTTTGAATCATTTTTGGTACAGTCCAAAAAATCAATTTTCAGATGAAAAACGATGACTCCGGACCAGTCGAACGATCCCAAAATGGTCTATAATGATGAAATTTTAACATTTAATCTTTTGACTCTAAATTACTGTTGGATGTGAATTGTGACTTTGTCAACTAAAATAAGTGTGTTTAAAGTCATTTTTGTGCCTTAAACGGGTCAAAATTGAAGCTTTTGAGTAAGCAAAACTCTGTAAAAATGGCAATTTTGGTCACTGTGAGGTTTTAAAAAGTGGTTATTCAACATGAGGCATGATCCAATTGACATTTTGAATCATTTTTGGTACAGTCCAAAAAATCAATTTTCGGATGAAAAACGATGACTCCGGACCAGTCGAACGATCCCAAAATGGTCTATAATGATGAAATTTTAACATTTAATCTTCTGACTCTAAATGACTGATGGATGTGAATTATGACTTTGTCAACTAAAATAAGTGTGTTTAAAGTCATTTCTGTGCCTGAAACGGGTCAAAATTGAAGCTTTTGAGTAAGCAAAACTCTGTAAAAATGGCAATTTTGGTCACTGTGAGGGTTTAAAAAGTGGTTATTCAACATGAGGCATGATCCAATTGACATTTTGAATCATTTTTGGTACAGTCCAAAAAATCAATTTTCGGATGAAAAACGGTGACTCCGGACCTGTCGAACGATCCCAAAATGGTCTATAATGATGAAATTTTAACATTTACTCTTTTGACTCTAAATTACTGTTGGATGTGAATTGTGACTTTGTCAACTAAAATAAGTGTGTTTAAAGTCATTTTTGTGCCTGAAACGGGTCAAAATTGAAGCTTTTGAGTAAGCAAAACTCTGTAAAAATGGCAATTTTGGTCACTGTGAGGGTTTAAAAAGTGGTTATTCAACATGAGGCATGATCCAATTGACATTTTGAATCATTTTTGGTACAGTCCAAAAAATCAATTTTCGGATGAAAAACGATGACTCCGGACCAGTCGAACGATCCCAAAATGGTCTATAATGATGAAATTTTAACATTTAATCTTTTGACTCTAAATTACTGTTGGATGTGAATTGTGACTTTGTCAACTAAAATAAGTGTGTTGAAAGTCATTTCTGTGCCTGAAACGGGTCAAAATGGAAGCTTTTGAGTAAGCAAAACTCTGTAAAAATGGCAATTTTGGTCACTGTGAGGGTTTAAAAAGTGGTTATTCAACATGAGGCATGATCCAATTGACATTTTGAATCATTTTTGGTACAGTCCAAAAAATCCATTTTCGGATGAAAAACAATGACTCCGGACCAGTCGAACGATCCCAAAATGGTCTATAATGATGAAATTTTAACATTTAATCTTTTGACTCTAAATTACTGATGGATGTGAATTATGACTTTGTCAACTAAAATAAGTGTGTTTAAAGTCAATTACGTGCCTGAAACGGGTCAAAATTGAAGCTTTTGAGTAAGCAAAACTCTGTAAAAATGGCAATTTTGGTCACTGTGAGGGTTTAAAAAGTGGTTATTCAACATGAGGCATGATCCAATTGACATTTTGAATCATTTTTGGTACAGTCCAAAAAATCAATTTTCGGATGAAAAACGATGACTCCGGACCAGTCGAACGATCCCAAAATGGTCTATAATGATGAAATTTTAACATTTAATCTTTTGACTCTAAATTACTGTTGGATGTGAATTGTGACTTTGTCAACTAAAATAAGTGTGTTTAAAGTCATTTCTGTGCCTGAAACGGGTCAAAATTGAAGCTTTTGAGTAAGCAAAACTCTGTAAAAATTGCAATTTTGGTCACTGTGAGGGTTTAAAAAGGGGTTATTCAACATGAGGCATGATCCAATTGACATTTTTAATCATTTTTGGTACAGTCCAAAAAATCAATTTTCGGATGAAAAACGATGACTCCGGACCAGTCGAACGATCCCAAAATGGTCTTTAATTATGAAATTTTAACATTTAATCTTTTGACTCTAAATTACTGATGGATGTGAATTATGACTTTGTCAACTAAAATAAGTGTGTTTAAAGTCAATTACGTGCCTGAAACGGGTCAAAATTGAAGCTTTTGAGTAAGCAAAACTCTGTAAAAATGGCAATTTTGGTCACTGTGAGGGTTTAAAAAGTGGTTATTCAACATGAGGCATGATCCAATTGACATTTTGAATCATTTTTGGTACAGTCCCAAAAATCAATTTTCGGATGAAAAACGATGACTCCGGTCCTGACGAACGATCCCAAAATGGTCCATAATGATGAAATTTTAACATTTAATCTTTTGACTCTAAATGACTGTACGATGTGAATTATGACTTTGTCAACTAGAATAAGTGTGTTTAAAGTCATTTCTGTGCCTGAAACAGGTCAAAATGGAAGCTTTTGAGTAAGCAAAACTCTGTAAAAATGGCAATTGTGGTCACTGTGAGGGTTTAAAAAGTGGTTATTCAACATGAGGCATGATCCAATTGACATTTTGAATCATTTTTGGTACAGTCCAAAAAATCAATTTTCGGATGAAAAACGATGACTCTGGACCTGTCGAACGATCCCAAAATGGTCTATAATGATGAAATTTTAACATTTAATCTTTTGACTCTAAATTATTGTTGGATGTGAATTGTGACTTTGTCAACTAAAATAAGTGTGTTTAAAGTCATTTTTGTGCCTGAAACGGGTCAAAATTAAAGCTTTTGAGTAAGCAAAACTCTGTAAAAATGGCAATTTTGGTCACTGTGAGGGTTTAAAAAGTGGTTATTCAACATGAGGCATGATCCAATTGACATTTTGAATCATTTTTGGTACAGTCCAAAAAATCAATTTTCGGATGAAAAACGATGACTCCGGACCAGTCGAACGATCCCAAAATGGTCTATAATGATGAAATTTTAACATTTAATCTTTTGACTCTAAATTACTGATGGATGTGAATTATGACTTTGTCAACTAAAATAAGTGTGTTTAAAGTCATTTCTGTGCCTTAAACGGGTCAAAATTGAAGCTTTTGAGTAAGCAAAACTCTGTAAAAATGGCAATTTTGGTCACTGTGAGGTTTTAAAAAGTGGTTATTCAACATGAGGCATGATCCAATTGACATTTTGAATCATTTTTGGTACAGTCCAAAAAATCAATTTTCGGATGAAAAACGATGACTCCGGACCAGTCGAACGATCCCAAAATGGTCTATAATGATGAAATTTTAACATTTAATCTTTTGACTCTAAATGACTGATGGATGTGAATTATGACTTTGTCAACTAAAATAAGTGTGTTTAAAGTCATTTCTGTGCCTGAAACGGGTCAAAATTGAAGCTTTTGAGTAAGCAAAACTCTGTAAAAATGGCAATTTTGGTCACTGTGAGGGTTTAAAAAGTGGTTATTCAACATGAGGCATGATCCAATTGACATTTTGAATCATTTTTGGTACAGTCCAAAAAATCAATTTTCGGATGAAAAACGATGACTCCGGACCTGTCGAACGATCCCAAAATGGCCTATAATGATGAAATTTTAACATTTAATCTTTTGACTCTAAATTACTGTTGGATGTGAATTGTGACTTTGTCAACTAAAATAAGTGTGTTTAAAGTCATTTTTGTGCCTGAAACGGGTCAAAATTGAAGCTTTTGAGTAAGCAAAACTCTGTAAAAATGGCAATTTTGGTCACTGTGAGGGTTTAAAAAGTGGTTATTCAACATGAGGCATGATCCAATTGACATTTTGAATCATTTTTGGTACAGTCCAAAAAATCAATTTTCGGATGAAAAACGATGACTCCGGACCAGTCGAACGATCCCAAAATGGTCTATAATTATGAAATATTAACATTTAATCTTTTGACTCTAAATTACTGTTGGATGTGAATTGTGACTTTGTCAACTAAAATAAGTGTGTTGAAAGTCATTTCTGTGCCTGAAACGGGTCAAAATGGAAGCTTTTGAGTAAGCAAAACTCTGTAAAAATGGCAATTTTGGTCACTGTGAGGGTTTAAAAAGTGGTTATTCAACATGAGGCATGATCCAATTGACATTTTGTATCATTTTTGGTACAGTCCAAAAAATCAATTTTCGGATGAAAAACGATGACTCCGGACCAGTCGAACGATCCCAAAATGGTCTATAATGATGAAATTTTAACATTTAATCTTTTGACTCTAAATTACTGATGGATGTGAATTATGACTTTGTCAACTAAAATAAGTGTGTTTAAAGTCATTTCTGTGCCTGAAACGGGTCAAAATTGAAGCTTTTGAGTAAGCAAAACTCTGTAAAAATGGCAATTTTGGTCACTGTGATGGTTTAAAAAGTGGTTATTCAACATGAGGCATGATCCAATTGACATTTTGAATCATTTTTGGTACAGTCCAAAAAATCAATTTTCAGATGAAAAACGATGACTCCGGACCAGTCGAACGATCCCAAAATGGTCTATAATGATGAAATTTTAACATTTAATCTTTTGACTCTAAATTACTGTTGGATGTGAATTGTGACTTTGTCAACTAAAATAAGTGTGTTTAAAGTCATTTTTGTGCCTTAAACGGGTCAAAATTGAAGCTTTTGAGTAAGCAAAACTCTGTAAAAATGGCAATTTTGGTCACTGTGAGGGTTTAAAAAGTGGTTATTCAACATGAGGCATGATCCAATTGACATTTTGAATCATTTTTGGTACAGTCCAAAAAAATCCATTTTCGGATGAAAAACGATGACTCCGGACCAGTTGAACGATCCCAAAATGGTCTATAATGATGAAATTTTAACATTTAATCTTTTGACTCTAAATGACTGATGGATGTGAATTATGACTTTGTCAACTAAAATAAGTGTGTTTAAAGTCAATTACGTGCCTGAAACGGGTCAAAATTGAAGCTTTTGAGTAAGCAAAACTCTGTAAAAATGGCAATTTTGGTCACTGTGAGGGTTTAAAAAGTGGTTATTCAACATGAGGCATGATCCAATTGACATTTTGAATCATTTTTGGTACAGTCCAAAAAATCAATTTTCGGATGAAAAACGATGACTCCGGACCAGTCGAACGATCCCAAAATGGTCTATAATGATGAAATTTTAACATTTAATCTTTTGACTCTAAATTACTGTTGGATGTGAATTGTGACTTTGTCAACTAAAATAAGTGTGTTTAAAGTCATTTTTGTGCCTGAAACGGGTCAAAATTGAAGCTTTTGAGTAAGCAAAACTCTGTAAAAATGGCAATTTTGGTCACTGTGAGGGTTTAAAAAGTGGTTATTCAACATGAGGCATGATCCAATTGACATTTTGAATCATTTTTGGTACAGTCCAAAAAATCAATTTTCGGATGAAAAACGATGACTCCGGACCAGTCGAACGATCCCAAAATGGTCTATAATTATGAAATTTTAACATTTAATCTTTTGACTCTAAATTACTGTTGGATGTGAATTGTGACTTTGTCAACTAAAATAAGTGTGTTGAAAGTCATTTCTGTGCCTGAAACGGGTCAAAATGGAAGCTTTTGAGTAAGCAAAACTCTGTAAAAATGGCAATTTTGGTCACTGTGAGGGTTTAAAAAGTGGTTATTCAACATGAGGCATGATCCAATTGACATTTTGTATCATTTTTGGTACAGTCCAAAAAATCAATTTTCGGATGAAAAACGATGACTCCGGACCAGTCGAACGATCCCAAAATGGTCTATAATGATGAAATTTTAACATTTAATCTTTTGACTCTAAATTACTGATGGATGTGAATTATGACTTTGTCAACTAAAATAAGTGTGTTTAAAGTCATTTCTGTGCCTGAAACGTGTCAAAATTGAAGCTTTTGAGTAAGCAAAACTCTGTAAAAATGGCAATTTTGGTCACTGTGATGGTTTAAAAAGTGGTTATTCAACATGAGGCATGATCCAATTGACATTTTGAATCATTTTTGGTACAGTCCAAAAAATCAATTTTCAGATGAAAAACGATGACTCCGGACCAGTCGAACGATCCCAAAATGGTCTATAATGATGAAATTTTAACATTTAATCTTTTGACTCTAAATTACTGTTGGATGTGAATTGTGACTTTGTCAACTAAAATAAGTGTGTTTAAAGTCATTTTTGTGCCTTAAACGGGTCAAAATTGAAGCTTTTGAGTAAGCAAAACTCTGTAAAAATGGCAATTTTGGTCACTGTGAGGGTTTAAAAAGTGGTTATTCAACATGAGGCATGATCCAATTGACATTTTGAATCATTTTTGGTACAGTCCAAAAAATCAATTTTCGGATGAAAAACGATGACTCTGGACCTGTCGAACGATCCCAAAATGGTCTATAATGATGAAATTTTAACATTTAATCTTTTGACTCTAAATTATTGTTGGATGTGAATTGTGACTTTGTCAACTAAAATAAGTGTGTTTAAAGTCATTTTTGTGCCTGAAACGGGTCAAAATTAAAGCTTTTGAGTAAGCAAAACTCTGTAAAAATGGCAATTTTGGTCACTGTGAGGGTTTAAAAAGTGGTTATTCAACATGAGGCATGATCCAATTGACATTTTGAATCATTTTTGGTACAGTCCAAAAAATCAATTTTCGGATGAAAAACGATGACTCCGGACCAGTCGAACGATCCCAAAATGGTCTATAATGATGAAATTTTAACATTTAATCTTTTGACTCTAAATTACTGATGGATGTGAATTATGACTTTGTCAACTAAAATAAGTGTGTTTAAAGTCATTTCTGTGCCTTAAACGGGTCAAAATTGAAGCTTTTGAGTAAGCAAAACTCTGTAAAAATGGCAATTTTGGTCACTGTGAGGTTTTAAAAAGTGGTTATTCAACATGAGGCATGATCCAATTGACATTTTGAATCATTTTTGGTACAGTCCAAAAAATCAATTTTCGGATGAAAAACGATGACTCCGGACCAGTCGAACGATCCCAAAATGGTCTATAATGATGAAATTTTAACATTTAATCTTTTGACTCTAAATGACTGATGGATGTGAATTATGACTTTGTCAACTAAAATAAGTGTGTTTAAAGTCATTTCTGTGCCTGAAACGGGTCAAAATTGAAGCTTTTGAGTAAGCAAAACTCTGTAAAAATGGCAATTTTGGTCACTGTGAGGGTTTAAAAAGTGGTTATTCAACATGAGGCATGATCCAATTGACATTTTGAATCATTTTTGGTACAGTCCAAAAAATCAATTTTCGGATGAAAAACGATGACTCCGGACCTGTCGAACGATCCCAAAATGGTCTATAATGATGAAATTTTAACATTTAATCTTTTGACTCTAAATTACTGTTGGATGTGAATTGTGACTTTGTCAACTAAAATAAGTGTGTTTAAAGTCATTTTTGTGCCTGAAACGGGTCAAAATTGAAGCTTTTGAGTAAGCAAAACTCTGTAAAAATGGCAATTTTGGTCACTGTGAGGGTTTAAAAAGTGGTTATTCAACATGAGGCATGATCCAATTGACATTTTGAATCATTTTTGGTACAGTCCAAAAAATCAATTTTCGGATGAAAAACGATGACTCCGGACCAGTCGAACGATCCCAAAATGGTCTATAATTATGAAATTTTAACATTTAATCTTTTGACTCTAAATTACTGTTGGATGTGAATTGTGACTTTGTCAACTAAAATAAGTGTGTTGAAAGTCATTTCTGTGCCTGAAACGGGTCAAAATGGAAGCTTTTGAGTAAGCAAAACTCTGTAAAAATGGCAATTTTGGTCACTGTGAGGGTTTAAAAAGTGGTTATTCAACATGAGGCATGATCCAATTGACATTTTGTATCATTTTTGGTACAGTCCAAAAAATCAATTTTCGGATGAAAAACGATGACTCCGGACCACTCGAACGATCCCAAAATGGTCTATAATGATGAAATTTTAACATTTAATCTTTTGACTCTAAATTACTGATGGATGTGAATTATGACTTTGTCAACTAAAATAAGTGTGTTTAAAGTCATTTCTGTGCCTGAAACGGGTCAAAATTGAAGCTTTTGAGTAAGCAAAACTCTGTAAAAATGGCAATTTTGGTCACTGTGATGGTTTAAAAAGTGGTTATTCAACATGAGGCATGATCCAATTGACATTTTGAATCATTTTTGGTACAGTCCAAAAAATCAATTTTCAGATGAAAAACGATGACTCCGGACCAGTCGAACGATCCCAAAATGGTCTATAATGATGAAATTTTAACATTTAATCTTTTGACTCTAAATTACTGTTGGATGTGAATTGTGACTTTGTCAACTAAAATAAGTGTGTTGAAAGTCATTTCTGTGCCTGAAACGGGTCAAAATGGAAGCTTTTGAGTAAGCAAAACTCTGTAAAAATGGCAATTTTGGTCACTGTGAGGGTTTAAAAAGTGGTTATTCAACATGAGGCATGATCCAATTGACATTTTGTATCATTTTTGGTACAGTCCAAAAAATCAATTTTCGGATGAAAAACGATGACTCCGGACCAGTCGAACGATCCCAAAATGGTCTATAATGATGAAATTTTAACATTTAATCTTTTGACTCTAACTTACTGATGGATGTGAATTATGACTTTGTCAACTAAAATAAGTGTGTTTAAAGTCATTTCTGTGCCTGAAACGGGTCAAAATTGAAGCTTTTGAGTAAGCAAAACTCTGTAAAAATGGCAATTTTGGTCACTGTGATGGTTTAAAAAGTGGTTATTCAACATGAGGCATGATCCAATTGACATTTTGAATCATTTTTGGTACAGTCCAAAAAATCAATTTTCGGATGAAAAACGATGACTCCGGACCAGTCGAACGATCCCAAAATGGTCTATAATGATGAAATTTTAACATTTAATCTTTTGACTCTAAATTACTGTTGGATGTGAATTGTGACTTTGTCAACTAAAATAAGTGTGTTTAAAGTCATTTTTGTGCCTTAAACGGGTCAAAATTGAAGCTTTTGAGTAAGCAAAACTCTGTAAAAATGGCAATTTTGGTCACTGTGAGGGTTTAAAAAGTGGTTATTCAACATGAGGCATGATCCAATTGACATTTTGAATCATTTTTGGTACAGTCCAAAAAAATCAATTTTCAGATGAAAAACGATGACTCCGGACCAGTTGAACGATCCCAAAATGGTCTATAATGATGAAATTTTAACATTTAATCTTTTGACTCTAAATGACTGATGGATGTGAATTATGACTTTGTCAACTAAAATAAGTGTGTTTAAAGTCAATTACGTGCCTGAAACGGGTCAAAATTGAAGCTTTTGAGTAAGCAAAACTCTGTAAAAATGGCAATTTTGGTCACTGTGAGGGTTTAAAAAGTGGTTATTCAACATGAGGCATGATCCAATTGACATTTTGAATCATTTTTGGTACAGTCCAAAAAATCAATTTTCGGATGAAAAACGATGACTCCGGACCAGTCGAACGATCCCAAAATGGTCTATAATGATGAAATTTTAACATTTAATCTTTTGACTCTAAATTACTGTTGGATGTGAATTGTGACTTTGTCAACTAAAATAAGTGTGTTTAAAGTCATTTCTGTGCCTGAAACGGGTCAAAATTGAAGCTTTTGAGTAAGCAAAACTCTGTAAAAATTGCAATTTTGGTCACTGTGAGGGTTTAAAAAGGGGTTATTCAACATGAGGCATGATCCAATTGACATTTTTAATCATTTTTGGTACAGTCCAAAAAATCAATTTTCGGATGAAAAACGATGACTCCGGTCCTGACGAACGATCCCAAAATGGTCCATAATGATGAAATTTTAACATTTAATCTTTTGACTCTAAATGACTGTACGATGTGAATTATGACTTTGTCAACTAGAATAAGTGTGTTTAAAGTCATTTCTGTGCCTGAAACAGGTCAAAATGGAAGCTTTTGAGTAAGCAAAACTCTGTAAAAATGGCAATTGTGGTCACTGTGAGGGTTTAAAAAGTGGTTATTCAACATGAGGCATGATCCAATTGACATTTTGAATCATTTTTGGTACAGTCCAAAAAATCAATTTTCGGATGAAAAACGATGACTCTGGACCTGTCGAACGATCCCAAAATGGTCTATAATGATGAAATTTTAACATTTAATCTTTTGACTCTAAATTACTGATGGATGTGAATTATGACTTTGTCAACTAAAATAAGTGTGTTTAAAGTCGATTCTGTGCCTGAAACGGGTCAAAATTGAAGCTTTTGAGTAAGCAAAACTCTGTAAAAATGGCAATTTTGGTCACTGTGATGGTTTAAAAAGTGGTTATTCAACATGAGGCATGATCCAATTGACATTTTGAATCATTTTTGGTACAGTCCAAAAAATCAATTTTCAGATGAAAAACGATGACTCCGGACCAGTCGAACGATCCCAAAATGGTCTATAATGATGAAATTTTAACATTTAATCTTTTGACTCTAAATTACTGTTGGATGTGAATTGTGGCTTTGTCAACTAAAATAAGTGTGTTTAAAGTAATTTTTGTGCCTTAAACGGGTCAAAATTGAAGCTTTTGAGTAAGCAAAACTCTGTAAAAATGGCAATTTTGGTCACTGTGAGGGTTTAAAAAGTGGTTATTCAACATGAGGCATGATCCAATTGACATTTTGAATCATTTTTGGTACAGTCCAAAAAAATCAATTTTCGGATGAAAAACGATGACTCCGGACCAGTTGAACAATCCCAAAATGGTCTATAATGATGAAATTTTAACATTTAATCTTTTGACTCTAAATGACTGATGGATGTGAATTATGACTTTGTCAACTAAAATAAGTGTGTTTAAAGTCATTTCTGTGCCTGAAACGGGTCAAAATTGAAGCTTTTGAGTAAGCAAAACTCTGTAAAAATGGCAATTTTGGTCACTGTGAGGGTTTAAAAAGTGGTTATTCAACATGAGGCATGATCCAATTGACATTTTGAATCATTTTTGGTACAGTCCAAAAAATCAATTTTCGGATGAAAAACGATGACTCCGGACCTGTCGAACGATCCCAAAATGGTCTATAATGATGAAATTTTAACATTTAATCTTTTGACTCTAAATTACTGTTGGATGTGAATTGTGACTTTGTCAACTAAAATAAGTGTGTTTAAAGTCATTTTTGTGCCTGAAACGGGTCAAAATTGAAGCTTTTGAGTAAGCAAAACTCTGTAAAAATGGCAATTTTGGTCACTGTGAGGGTTTAAAAAGTGGTTATTCAACATGAGGCATGATCAAAATTGACATTTTGAATCATTTTTGGTACAGTCCAAAAAATCAATTTTCGGATGAAAAACGATGACTCCGGACCAGTCGAACGATCCCAAAATGGTCTTTAATTATGAAATTTTAACATTTAATCTTTTGACTCTAAATTACTGATGGATGTGAATTATGACTTTGTCAACTAAAATAAGCGTGTTTAAAGTCAATTACGTGCCTGAAACGGGTCAAAATTGAAGCTTTTGAGTAAGCAAAACTCTGTAAAAATGGCAATTTTGGTCACTGTGAGGGTTTAAAAAGTGGTTATTCAACATGAGGCATGATCCAATTGACATTTTGAATCATTTTTGGTACAGTCCAAAAAATCAATTTTCGGATGAAAAACGATGACTCTGGACCAGTCGAACGATCCCAAAATGGTCTATAATGATGAAATTTTAAAATTTAATCTTTTGACTCTAAATTACTGTTGGATGTGAATTGTGACTTTGTCAACTAAAATAAGTGTGTTTAAAGTCATTTCTGTGCCTGAAACGGGTCAAAATTGAAGCTTTTGAGTAAGCAAAACTCTGTAAAAATGGCAATTTTGGTCACTGTGAGGGTTTAAAAAGGGGTTATTCAACATGAGGCATGATCCAATTGACATTTTTAATCATTTTTGGTACAGTCCAAAAAATCAATTTTCAGATGAAAAACGATGACTCCGGACCAGTCGAACGATCCCAAAATGGTCTTTAATTATGAAATTTTAACATTTAATCTTTTGACTCTAAATTACTGATGGATGTGAATTATGACTTTGTCAACTAAAATAAGTGTGTTTAAAGTCAATTACGTGCCTGAAACGGGTCAAAATTGAAGCTTTTGAGTAAGCAAAACTCTGTAAAAATGGCAATTTTGGTCACTGTGAGGGTTTAAAAAGTGGTTATTCAACATGAGGCATGATCCAATTGACATTTTGAATCATTTTTGGTACAGTCCAAAAAATCAATTTTCGGATGAAAAACGATGACTCCGGACCAGTCGAACGATCCCAAAATGGTCTATAATGATGAAATTTTAACATTTAATCTTTTGACTCTAAATTACTGTTGGATGTGAATTGTGACTTTTTCAACTAAAATAAGTGTGTTTAAAGTCATTTCTGTGCCTGAAACGGGTCAAAATTGTAGCTTTTGAGTAAGCAAAACTCTGTAAAAATGGCAATTTTGGTCACTGTGAGGGTTTAAAAAGTGGTTATTCAACATGAGGCATGATCCAATTGACATTTTGAATCATTTTTGGTACAGTCCCAAAAATCAATTTTCGGATGAAAAACGATGACTCCGGACCTGTCGAACGATCCCAAAATGGTCCATAATGATGAAATTTTAACATTTAATCTTTTGACTCTAAATGACTGTACGATGTGAATTATGACTTTGTCAACTAGAATAAGTGTGTTTAAAGTCATTTCTGTGCCTGAAACAGGTCAAAATGGAAGCTTTTGAGTAAGCAAAACTCTGTAAAAATGGCAATTGTGGTCACTGTGAGGGTTTAAAAAGTGGTTATTCAACATGAGGCATGATCCAATTGACATTTTGAATCATTTTTGGTACAGTCCAAAAAATCAATTTTTGGATGAAAAACGATGACTCTGGACCTGTCGAACGATCCCAAAATGGTCTATAATGATGAAATTTTAACATTTAATCTTTTGACTCTAAATTATTGTTGGATGTGAATTGTGACTTTGTCAACTAAAATAAGTGTGTTTAAAGTCATTTTTGTGCCTGAAACGGGTCAAAATTAAAGCTTTTGAGTAAGCAAAACTCTGTAAAAATGGCAATTTTGGTCACTGTGAGGGTTTAAAAAGTGGTTATTCAACATGAGGCATGATCCAATTGACATTTTGAATCATTTTTGGTACAGTCCAAAAAATCAATTTTCGGATGAAAAACGATGACTCCGGACCAGTCGAACGATCCCAAAATGGTCTATAATGATGAAATTTTAACATTTAATCTTTTGACTCTAAATTACTGATGGATGTGAATTATGACTTTGTCAACTAAAATAAGTGTGTTTAAAGTCATTTCTGTGCCTGAAACGGGTCAAAATTGAAGCTTTTGAGTAAGCAAAACTCTGTAAAAATGGCAATTTTGGTCACTGTGATGGTTTAAAAAGTGGTTATTCAACATGAGGCATGATCCAATTGACATTTTGAATCATTTTTGGTACAGTCCAAAAAATCAATTTTCAGATGAAAAACGATGACTCCGGACCAGTCGAACGATCCCAAAATGGTCTATAATGATGAAATTTTAACATTTAATCTTTTGACTCTAAATTACTGTTGGATGTGAATTGTGACTTTGTCAACTAAAATAAGTGTGTTTAAAGTCATTTTTGTGCCTTAAACGGGTCAAAATTGAAGCTTTTGAGTAAGCAAAACTCTGTAAAAATGGCAATTTTGGTCACTGTGAGGGTTTAAAAAGTGGTTATTCAACATGAGGCATGATCCAATTGACATTTTGAATCATTTTTGGTACAGTCCAAAAAATCAATTTTCGGATGAAAAACGATGACTCCGGACCAGTCGAACGATCCCAAAATGGTCTATAATGATGAAATTTTAACATTTAATCTTTTGACTCTAAATTACTGTTGGATGTGAATTGTGACTTTGTCAACTAAAATAAGTGTGTTTAAAGTCATTTCTGTGCCTGAAACGGGTCAAAATTGAAGCTTTTGAGTAAGCAAAACTCTGTAAAAATTGCAATTTTGGTCACTGTGAGGGTTTAAAAAGGGGTTATTCAACATGAGGCATGATCCAATTGACATTTTTAATCATTTTTGGTACAGTCCAAAAAATCAATTTTCGGATGAAAAACGATGACTCCGGTCCTGACGAACGATCCCAAAATGGTCCATAATGATGAAATTTTAACATTTAATCTTTTGACTCTAAATGACTGTACGATGTGAATTATGACTTTGTCAACTAGAATAAGTGTGTTTAAAGTCATTTCTGTGCCTGAAACAGGTCAAAATGGAAGCTTTTGAGTAAGCAAAACTCTGTAAAAATGGCAATTGTGGTCACTGTGAGGGTTTAAAAAGTGGTTATTCAACATGAGGCATGATCCAATTGACATTTTGAATCATTTTTGGTACAGTCCAAAAAATCAATTTTCGGATGAAAAACGATGACTCTGGACCTGTCGAACGATCCCAAAATGGTCTATAATGATGAAATTTTAACATTTAATCTTTTGACTCTAAATTATTGTTGGATGTGAATTGTGACTTTGTCAACTAAAATAAGTGTGTTTAAAGTCATTTTTGTGCCTGAAACGGGTCAAAATTAAAGCTTTTGAGTAAGCAAAACTCTGTAAAAATGGCAATTTTGGTCACTGTGAGGGTTTAAAAAGTGGTTATTCAACATGAGGCATGATCCAATTGACATTTTGAATCATTTTTGGTACAGTCCAAAAAATCAATTTTCGGATGAAAAACGATGACTCCGGACCAGTCGAACGATCCCAAAATGGTCTATAATGATGAAATTTTAACATTTAATCTTTTGACTCTAAATTACTGATGGATGTGAATTATGACTTTGTCAACTAAAATAAGTGTGTTTAAAGTCATTTCTGTGCCTTAAACGGGTCAAAATTGAAGCTTTTGAGTAAGCAAAACTCTGTAAAAATGGCAATTTTGGTCACTGTGAGGTTTTAAAAAGTGGTTATTCAACATGAGGCATGATCCAATTGACATTTTGAATCATTTTTGGTACAGTCCAAAAAATCAATTTTCGGATGAAAAACGATGACTCCGGACCAGTCGAACGATCCCAAAATGGTCTATAATGATGAAATTTTAACATTTAATCTTTTGACTCTAAATGACTGATGGATGTGAATTATGACTTTGTCAACTAAAATAAGTGTGTTTAAAGTCATTTCTGTGCCTGAAACGGGTCAAAATTGAAGCTTTTGAGTAAGCAAAACTCTGTAAAAATGGCAATTTTGGTCACTGTGAGGGTTTAAAAAGTGGTTATTCAACATGAGGCATGATCCAATTGACATTTTGAATCATTTTTGGTACAGTCCAAAAAATCAATTTTCGGATGAAAAACGATGACTCCGGACCTGTCGAACGATCCCAAAATGGTCTATAATGATGAAATTTTAACATTTAATCTTTTGACTCTAAATTACTGTTGGATGTGAATTGTGACTTTGTCAACTAAAATAAGTGTGTTTAAAGTCATTTTTGTGCCTGAAACGGGTCAAAATTGAAGCTTTTGAGTAAGCAAAACTCTGTAAAAATGGCAATTTTGGTCACTGTGAGGGTTTAAAAAGTGGTTATTCAACATGAGGCATGATCCAATTGACATTTTGAATCATTTTTGGTACAGTCCAAAAAATCAATTTTCGGATGAAAAACGATGACTCCGGACCAGTCGAACGATCCCAAAATGGTCTATAATTATGAAATTTTAACATTTAATCTTTTGACTCTAAATTACTGTTGGATGTGAATTGTGACTTTGTCAACTAAAATAAGTGTGTTGAAAGTCATTTCTGTGCCTGAAACGGGTCAAAATGGAAGCTTTTGAGTAAGCAAAACTCTGTAAAAATGGCAATTTTGGTCACTGTGAGGGTTTAAAAAGTGGTTATTCAACATGAGGCATGATCCAATTGACATTTTGTATCATTTTTGGTACAGTCCAAAAAATCAATTTTCGGATGAAAAACGATGACTCCGGACCACTCGAACGATCCCAAAATGGTCTATAATGATGAAATTTTAACATTTAATCTTTTGACTCTAAATTACTGATGGATGTGAATTATGACTTTGTCAACTAAAATAAGTGTGTTTAAAGTCATTTCTGTGCCTGAAACGGGTCAAAATTGAAGCTTTTGAGTAAGCAAAACTCTGTAAAAATGGCAATTTTGGTCACTGTGATGGTTTAAAAAGTGGTTATTCAACATGAGGCATGATCCAATTGACATTTTGAATCATTTTTGGTACAGTCCAAAAGATCAATTTTCAGATGAAAAACGATGACTCCGGACCAGTCGAACGATCCCAAAATGGTCTATAATGATGAAATTTTAACATTTAATCTTTTGACTCTAAATTACTGTTGGATGTGAATTGTGACTTTGTCAACTAAAATAAGTGTGTTTAAAGTCATTTTTGTGCCTTAAACGGGTCAAAATTGAAGCTTTTGAGTAAGCAAAACTCTGTAAAAATGGCAATTTTGGTCACTGTGAGGGTTTAAAAAGTGGTTATTCAACATGAGGCATGATCCAATTGACATTTTGAATCATTTTTGGTACAGTCCAAAAAAATCAATTTTCGGATGAAAAACGATGACTCCGGACCAGTTGAACGATCCCAAAATGGTCTATAATGATGAAATTTTAACATTTAATCTTTTGACTCTAAATGACTGATGGATGTGAATTATGACTTTGTCAACTAAAATAAGTGTGTTTAAAGTCAATTACGTGCCTGAAACGGGTCAAAATTGAAGCTTTTGAGTAAGCAAAACTCTGTAAAAATGGCAATTTTGGTCACTGTGAGGGTTTAAAAAGTGGTTATTCAACATGAGGCATGATCCAATTGACATTTTGAATCATTTTTGGTACAGTCCAAAAAATCAATTTTCGGATGAAAAACGATGACTCCGGACCAGTCGAACGATCCCAAAATGGTCTATAATGATGAAATTTTAACATTTAATCTTTTGACTCTAAATTACTGTTGGATGTGAATTGTGACTTTGTCAACTAAAATAAGTGTGTTTAAAGTCATTTCTGTGCCTGAAACGGGTCAAAATTGAAGCTTTTGAGTAAGCAAAACTCTGTAAAAATTGCAATTTTGGTCACTGTGAGGGTTTAAAAAGGGGTTATTCAACATGAGGCATGATCCAATTGACATTTTTAATCATTTTTGGTACAGTCCAAAAAATCAATTTTCGGATGAAAAACGATGACTCCGGTCCTGACGAACGATCCCAAAATGGTCCATAATGATGAAATTTTAACATTTAATCTTTTGACTCTAAATGACTGTACGATGTGAATTATGACTTTGTCAACTAGAATAAGTGTGTTTAAAGTCATTTCTGTGCCTGAAACAGGTCAAAATGGAAGCTTTTGAGTAAGCAAAACTCTGTAAAAATGGCAATTGTGGTCACTGTGAGGGTTTAAAAAGTGGTTATTCAACATGAGGCATGATCCAATTGACATTTTGAATCATTTTTGGTACAGTCCAAAAAATCAATTTTCGGATGAAAAACGATGACTCTGGACCTGTCGAACGATCCCAAAATGGTCTATAATGATGAAATTTTAACATTTAATCTTTTGACTCTAAATTATTGTTGGATGTGAATTGTGACTTTGTCAACTAAAATAAGTGTGTTTAAAGTCATTTTTGTGCCTGAAACGGGTCAAAATTAAAGCTTTTGAGTAAGCAAAACTCTGTAAAAATGGCAATTTTGGTCACTGTGAGGGTTTAAAAAGTGGTTATTCAACATGAGGCATGATCCAATTGACATTTTGAATCATTTTTGGTACAGTCCAAAAAATCAATTTTCGGATGAAAAACGATGACTCCGGACCAGTCGAACGATCCCAAAATGGTCTATAATGATGAAATTTTAACATTTAATCTTTTGACTCTAAATTACTGATGGATGTGAATTATGACTTTGTCAACTAAAATAAGTGTGTTTAAAGTCATTTCTGTGCCTTAAACGGGTCAAAATTGAAGCTTTTGAGTAAGCAAAACTCTGTAAAAATGGCAATTTTGGTCACTGTGAGGTTTTAAAAAGTGGTTATTCAACATGAGGCATGATCCAATTGACATTTTGAATCATTTTTGGTACAGTCCAAAAAATCAATTTTCGGATGAAAAACGATGACTCCGGACCAGTCGAACGATCCCAAAATGGTCTATAATGATGAAATTTTAACATTTAATCTTTTGACTCTAAATGACTGATGGATGTGAATTATGACTTTGTCAACTAAAATAAGTGTGTTTAAAGTCATTTCTGTGCCTGAAACGGGTCAAAATTGAAGCTTTTGAGTAAGCAAAACTCTGTAAAAATGGCAATTTTGGTCACTGTGAGGGTTTAAAAAGTGGTTATTCAACATGAGGCATGATCCAATTGACATTTTGAATCATTTTTGGTACAGTCCAAAAAATCAATTTTCGGATGAAAAACGATGACTCCGGACCTGTCGAACGATCCCAAAATGGTCTATAATGATTAAATTTTAACATTTAATCTTTTGACTCTAAATTACTGTTGGATGTGAATTGTGACTTTGTCAACTAAAATAAGTGATTTTAAAGTCATTTTTGTGCCTGAAACGGGTCAAAATTGAAGCTTTTGAGTAAGCAAAACTCTGTAAAAATGGCAATTTTGGTCACTGTGAGGGTTTAAAAAGTGGTTATTCAACATGAGGCATGATCCAATTGACATTTTGAATCATTTTTGGTACAGTCCAAAAAATCAATTTTCGGATGAAAAACGATGACTCCGGACCAGTCGAACGATCCCAAAATGGTCTATAATTATGAAATTTTAACATTTAATCTTTTGACTCTAAATTACTGTTGGATGTGAATTGTGACTTTGTCAACTAAAATAAGTGTGTTGAAAGTCATTTCTGTGCCTGAAACGGGTCAAAATGGAAGCTTTTGAGTAAGCAAAACTCTGTAAAAATGGCAATTTTGGTCACTGTGAGGGTTTAAAAAGTGGTTATTCAACATGAGGCATGATCCAATTGACATTTTGTATCATTTTTGGTACAGTCCAAAAAATCAATTTTCGGATGAAAAACGATGACTCCGGACCACTCGAACGATCCCAAAATGGTCTATAATGATGAAATTTTAACATTTAATCTTTTGACTCTAAATTACTGATGGATGTGAATTATGACTTTGTCAACTAAAATAAGTGTGTTTAAAGTCATTTCTGTGCCTGAAACGGGTCAAAATTGAAGCTTTTGAGTAAGCAAAACTCTGTAAAAATGGCAATTTTGGTCACTGTGATGGTTTAAAAAGTGGTTATTCAACATGAGGCATGATCCAATTGACATTTTGAATCATTTTTGGTACAGTCCAAAAAATCAATTTTCAGATGAAAAACGATGACTCCGGACCAGTCGAACGATCCCAAAATGGTCTATAATGATGAAATTTTAACATTTAATCTTTTGACTCTAAATTACTGTTGGATGTGAATTGTGACTTTGTCAACTAAAATAAGTGTGTTGAAAGTCATTTCTGTGCCTGAAACGGGTCAAAATGGAAGCTTTTGAGTAAGCAAAACTCTGTAAAAATGGCAATTTTGGTCACTGTGAGGGTTTAAAAAGTGGTTATTCAACATGAGGCATGATCCAATTGACATTTTGTATCATTTTTGGTACAGTCCAAAAAATCAATTTTCGGATGAAAAACGATGACTCCGGACCAGTCGAACGATCCCAAAATGGTCTATAATGATGAAATTTTAACATTTAATCTTTTGACTCTAAATTACTGATGGATGTGAATTATGACTTTGTCAACTAAAATAAGTGTGTTTAAAGTCATTTCTGTGCCTGAAACGGGTCAAAATTGAAGCTTTTGAGTAAGCAAAACTCTGTAAAAATGGCAATTTTGGTCACTGTGATGGTTTAAAAAGTGGTTATTCAACATGAGGCATGATCCAATTGACATTTTGAATCATTTTTGGTACAGTCCAAAAAATCAATTTTCAGATGAAAAACGATGACTCCGGACCAGTCGAACGATCCCAAAATGGTCTATAATGATGAAATTTTAACATTTAATCTTTTGACTCTAAATTACTGTTGGATGTGAATTGTGACTTTGTCAACTAAAATAAGTGTGTTTAAAGTCATTTTTGTGCCTTAAACGGGTCAAAATTGAAGCTTTTGAGTAAGCAAAACTCTGTAAAAATGGCAATTTTGGTCACTGTGAGGGTTTAAAAAGTGGTTATTCAACATGAGGCATGATCCAATTGACATTTTGAATCATTTTTGGTACAGTCCAAAAAAATCAATTTTCGGATGAAAAACGATGACTCCGGACCAGTTGAACGATCCCAAAATGGTCTATAATGATGAAATTTTAACATTTAATCTTTTGACTCTAAATGACTGATGGATGTGAATTATGACTTTGTCAACTAAAATAAGTGTGTTTAAAGTCAATTACGTGCCTGAAACGGGTCAAAATTGAAGCTTTTGAGTAAGCAAAACTCTGTAAAAATGGCAATTTTGGTCACTGTGAGGGTTTAAAAAGTGGTTATTCAACATGAGGCATGATCCAATTGACATTTTGAATCATTTTTGGTACAGTCCAAAAAATCAATTTTCGGATGAAAAACGATGACTCCAGACCACTCGAACGATCCCAAAATGGTCTATAATGATGAAATTTTAACATTTAATCTTTTGACTCTAAATGACTGTACGATGTGAATTATGACTTTGTGGATCGTTCGACTGGTCCGGAGTCATCGTTTTTCATCTGAAAATTGATTTTTTGGACTGTACCAAAAATGATTCAAAATGTCAATTGGATCATGCCTCATGTTGAATAACCACTTTTTAAACTCTGTAAAAATGGCAATTGTGGTCACTGTGAGGGTTTAAAAAGTGGTTATTCAACATGAGGCATGATCCAATTGACATTTTGAATCATTTTTGGTACAGTCCAAAAAATCAATTTTCGGATGAAAAACGATGACTCTGGACCTGTCGAACGATCCCAAAATGGTCTATAATGATGAAATTTTAACATTTAATCTTTTGACTCTAAATTATTGTTGGATGTGAATTGTGACTTTGTCAACTAAAATAAGTGTGTTTAAAGTCATTTTTGTGCCTGAAACGGGTCAAAATTAAAGCTTTTGAGTAAGCAAAACTCTGTAAAAATGGCAATTTTGGTCACTGTGAGGGTTTAAAAAGTGGTTATTCAACATGAGGCATGATCCAATTGACATTTTGAATCATTTTTGGTACAGTCCAAAAAATCAATTTTCGGATGAAAAACGATGACTCCGGACCAGTCGAACGATCCCAAAATGGTCTATAATGATGAAATTTTAACATTTAATCTTTTGACTCTAAATTACTGATGGATGTGAATTATGACTTTGTCAACTAAAATAAGTGTGTTTAAAGTCATTTCTGTGCCTTAAACGGGTCAAAATTGAAGCTTTTGAGTAAGCAAAACTCTGTAAAAATGGCAATTTTGGTCACTGTGAGGTTTTAAAAAGTGGTTATTCAACATGAGGCATGATCCAATTGACATTTTGAATCATTTTTGGTACAGTCCAAAAAATCAATTTTCGGATGAAAAACGATGACTCCGGACCAGTCGAACGATCCCAAAATGGTCTATAATGATGAAATTTTAACATTTAATCTTTTGACTCTAAATGACTGATGGATGTGAATTATGACTTTGTCAACTAAAATAAGTGTGTTTAAAGTCATTTCTGTGCCTGAAACGGGTCAAAATTGAAGCTTTTGAGTAAGCAAAACTCTGTAAAAATGGCAATTTTGGTCACTGTGAGGGTTTAAAAAGTGGTTATTCAACATGAGGCATGATCCAATTGACATTTTGAATCATTTTTGGTACAGTCCAAAAAATCAATTTTCGGATGAAAAACGATGACTCCGGACCTGTCGAACGATCCCAAAATGGTCTATAATGATGAAATTTTAACATTTAATCTTTTGACTCTAAATTACTGTTGGATGTGAATTGTGACTTTGTCAACTAAAATAAGTGTGTTTAAAGTCATTTTTGTGCCTGAAACTGGTCAAAATTGAAGCTTTTGAGTAAGCAAAACTCTGTAAAAATGGCAATTTTGGTCACTGTGAGGGTTTAAAAAGTGGTTATTCAACATGAGGCATGATCCAATTGACATTTTGAATCATTTTTGGTACAGTCCAAAAAATCAATTTTCGGATGAAAAACGATGACTCCAGACCACTCGAACGATCCCAAAATGGTCTATAATGATGAAATTTTAACATTTAATCTTTTGACTCTAAATTACTGATGGATGTGAATTATGACTTTGTCAACTAAAATAAGTGTGTTTAAAGTCATTTCTGTGCCTGAAACGGGTCAAAATTGAAGCTTTTGAGTAAGCAAAACTCTGTAAAAATGGCAATTTTGGTCACTGTGATGGTTTAAAAAGTGGTTATTCAACATGAGGCATGATCCAATTGACATTTTGAATCATTTTTGGTACAGTCCAAAAAATCAATTTTCAGATGAAAAACGATGACTCCGGACCAGTCGAACGATCCCAAAATGGTCTATAATGATGAAATTTTAACATTTAATCTTTTGACTCTAAATTACTGTTGGATGTGAATTGTGACTTTTTCAACTAAAATAAGTGTGTTGAAAGTCATTTCTGTGCCTGAAACGGGTCAAAATGGAAGCTTTTGAGTAAGCAAAACTCTGTAAAAATGGCAATTTTGGTCACTGTGAGGGTTTAAAAAGTGGTTATTCAACATGAGGCATGATCCAATTGACATTTTGTATCATTTTTGGTACAGTCCAAAAAATCAATTTTCGGATGAAAAACGATGACTCCGGACCAGTCGAACGATCCCAAAATGGTCTATAATGATGAAATTTTAACATTTAATCTTTTGACTCTAAATTACTGATGGATGTGAATTATGACTTTGTCAACTAAAATAAGTGTGTTTAAAGTCATTTCTGTGCCTGAAACGGGTCAAAATTGAAGCTTTTGAGTAAGCAAAACTCTGTAAAAATGGCAATTTTGGTCACTGTGATGGTTTAAAAAGTGGTTATTCAACATGAGGCATGATCCAATTGACATTTTGAATCATTTTTGGTACAGTCCAAAAAATCAATTTTCAGATGAAAAACGATGACTCCGGACCAGTCGAACGATCCCAAAATGGTCTATAATGATGAAATTTTAACATTTAATCTTTTGACTCTAAATTACTGTTGGATGTGAATTGTGACTTTGTCAACTAAAATAAGTGTGTTTAAAGTCATTTTTGTGCCTTAAACGGGTCAAAATTGAAGCTTTTGAGTAAGCAAAACTCTGTAAAAATGGCAATTTTGGTCACTGTGAGGGTTTAAAAAGTGGTTATTCAACATGAGGCATGATCCAATTGACATTTTGAATCATTTTTGGTACAGTCCAAAAAAATCAATTTTCGGATGAAAAACGATGACTCCGGACCAGTTGAACGATCCCAAAATGGTCTATAATGATGAAATTTTAACATTTAATCTTTTGACTCTAAATGACTGATGGATGTGAATTATGACTTTGTCAACTAAAATAAGTGTGTTTAAAGTCAATTACGTGCCTGAAACGGGTCAAAATTGAAGCTTTTGAGTAAGCAAAACTCTGTAAAAATGGCAATTTTGGTCACTGTGAGGGTTTAAAAAGTGGTTATTCAACATGAGGCATGATCCAATTGACATTTTGAATCATTTTTGGTACAGTCCAAAAAATCAATTTTCGGATGAAAAACGATGACTCCGGACCAGTCGAACGATCCCAAAATGGTCTATAATGATGAAATTTTAACATTTAATCTTTTGACTCTAAATTACTGTTGGATGTGAATTGTGACTTTGTCAACTAAAATAAGTGTGTTTAAAGTCATTTCTGTGCCTGAAACGGGTCAAAATTGAAGCTTTTGAGTAAGCAAAACTCTGTAAAAATTGCAATTTTGGTCACTGTGAGGGTTTAAAAAGGGGTTATTCAACATGAGGCATGATCCAATTGACATTTTTAATCATTTTTGGTACAGTCCAAAAAATCAATTTTCGGATGAAAAACGATGACTCCGGTCCTGACGAACGATCCCAAAATGGTCCATAATGATGAAATTTTAACATTTAATCTTTTGACTCTAAATGACTGTACGATGTGAATTATGACTTTGTCAACTAGAATAAGTGTGTTTCAAGTCATTTCTGTGCCTGAAACAGGTCAAAATGGAAGCTTTTGAGTAAGCAAAACTCTGTAAAAATGGCAATTTTGGTCACTGTGAGGGTTTAAAAAGTGGTTATTCAACATGAGGCATGATCCAATTGACATTTTGAATCATTTTTGGTACAGTCCAAAAAAATCAATTTTCGGATGAAAAACGATGACTCCGGACCAGTTGAACGATCCCAAAATGGTCTATAATGATGAAATTTTAACATTTAATCTTTTGACTCTAAATGACTGATGGATGTGAATTATGACTTTGTCAACTAAAATAAGTGTGTTTAAAGTCATTTCTGTGCCTGAAACGGGTCAAAATTGAAGCTTTTGAGTAAGCAAAACTCTGTAAAAATGGCAATTTTGGTCACTGTGAGGGTTTAAAAAGTGGTTATTCAACATGAGGCATGATCAAAATTGACATTTTGAATCATTTTTGGTACAGTCCAAAAAATCAATTTTCGGATGAAAAACGATGACTCCGGACCAGTCGAACGATCCCAAAATGGTCTTTAATTATGAAATTTTAACATTTAATCTTTTGACTCTAAATTACTGATGGATGTGAATTATGACTTTGTCAACTAAAATAAGCGTGTTTAAAGTCAATTACGTGCCTGAAACGGGTCAAAATTGAAGCTTTTGAGTAAGCAAAACTCTGTAAAAATGGCAATTTTGGTCACTGTGAGGGTTTAAAAAGTGGTTATTCAACATGAGGCATGATCCAATTGACATTTTGAATCATTTTTGGTACAGTCCAAAAAATCAATTTTCGGATGAAAAACGATGACTCTGGACCAGTCGAACGATCCCAAAATGGTCTATAATGATGAAATTTTAACATTTAATCTTTTGACTCTAAATTACTGTTGGATGTGAATTGTGACTTTGTCAACTAAAATAAGTGTGTTTAAAGTCATTTCTGTGGCTGAAACGGGTCAAAATTGAAGCTTTTGAGTAAGCAAAACTCTGTAAAAATGGCAATTTTGGTCACTGTGAGGGTTTAAAAAGGGGTTATTCAACATGAGGCATGATCCAATTGACATTTTTAATCATTTTTGGTACAGTCCAAAAAATCAATTTTCGGATGAAAAACGATGACTCCGGACCAGTCGAACGATCCCAAAATGGTCTTTAATTATGAAATTTTAACATTTAATCTTTTGACTCTAAATTACTGATGGATGTGAATTATGACTTTGTCAACTAAAATAAGTGTGTTTAAAGTCAATTACGTGCCTGAAACGGGTCAAAATTGAAGCTTTTGAGTAAGCAAAACTCTGTAAAAATGGCAATTTTGGTCACTGTGAGGGTTTAAAAAGTGGTTATTCAACATGAGGCATGATCCAATTGACATTTTGAATCATTTTTGGTACAGTCCAAAAAATCAATTTTCGGATGAAAAACGATGACTCCGGACCAGTCGAACGATCCCAAAATGGTCTATAATGATGAAATTTTAACATTTAATCTTTTGACTCTAAATTACTGTTGGATGTGAATTGTGACTTTTTCAACTAAAATAAGTGTGTTTAAAGTCATTTCTGTGCCTGAAACGGGTCAAAATTGTAGCTTTTGAGTAAGCAAAACTCTGTAAAAATGGCAATTTTGGTCACTGTGAGGGTTTAAAAAGTGGTTATTCAACATGAGGCATGATCCAATTGACATTTTGAATCATTTTTGGTACAGTCCCAAAAATCAATTTTCGGATGAAAAACGATGACTCCGGACCTGTCGAACGATCCCAAAATGGTCCATAATGATGAAATTTTAACATTTAATCTTTTGACTCTAAATGACTGTACGATGTGAATTATGACTTTGTCAACTAGAATAAGTGTGTTTAAAGTCATTTCTGTGCCTGAAACAGGTCAAAATGGAAGCTTTTGAGTAAGCAAAACTCTGTAAAAATGGCAATTGTGGTCACTGTGAGGGTTTAAAAAGTGGTTATTCAACATGAGGCATGATCCAATTGACATTTTGAATCATTTTTGGTACAGTCCAAAAAATCAATTTTTGGATGAAAAACGATGACTCTGGACCTGTCGAACGATCCCAAAATGGTCTATAATGATGAAATTTTAACATTTAATCTTTTGACTCTAAATTATTGTTGGATGTGAATTGTGACTTTGTCAACTAAAATAAGTGTGTTTAAAGTCATTTTTGTGCCTGAAACGGGTCAAAATTAAAGCTTTTGAGTAAGCAAAACTCTGTAAAAATGGCAATTTTGGTCACTGTGAGGGTTTAAAAAGTGGTTATTCAACATGAGGCATGATCCAATTGACATTTTGAATCATTTTTGGTACAGTCCAAAAAATCAATTTTCGGATGAAAAACGATGACTCCGGACCAGTCGAACGATCCCAAAATGGTCTATAATGATGAAATTTTAACATTTAATCTTTTGACTCTAAATTACTGATGGATGTGAATTATGACTTTGTCAACTAAAATAAGTGTGTTTAAAGTCATTTCTGTGCCTGAAACGGGTCAAAATTGAAGCTTTTGAGTAAGCAAAACTCTGTAAAAATGGCAATTTTGGTCACTGTGATGGTTTAAAAAGTGGTTATTCAACATGAGGCATGATCCAATTGACATTTTGAATCATTTTTGGTACAGTCCAAAAAATCAATTTTCAGATGAAAAACGATGACTCCGGACCAGTCGAACGATCCCAAAATGGTCTATAATGATGAAATTTTAACATTTAATCTTTTGACTCTAAATTACTGTTGGATGTGAATTGTGACTTTGTCAACTAAAATAAGTGTGTTTAAAGTCATTTTTGTGCCTTAAACGGGTCAAAATTGAAGCTTTTGAGTAAGCAAAACTCTGTAAAAATGGCAATTTTGGTCACTGTGAGGGTTTAAAAAGTGGTTATTCAACATGAGGCATGATCCAATTGACATTTTGAATCATTTTTGGTACAGTCCAAAAAATCAATTTTCGGATGAAAAACGATGACTCCGGACCAGTCGAACGATCCCAAAATGGTCTATAATGATGAAATTTTAACATTTAATCTTTTGACTCTAAATTACTGTTGGATGTGAATTGTGACTTTGTCAACTAAAATAAGTGTGTTTAAAGTCATTTCTGTGCCTGAAACGGGTCAAAATTGAAGCTTTTGAGTAAGCAAAACTCTGTAAAAATTGCAATTTTGGTCACTGTGAGGGTTTAAAAAGGGGTTATTCAACATGAGGCATGATCCAATTGACATTTTTAATCATTTTTGGTACAGTCCAAAAAATCAATTTTCGGATGAAAAACGATGACTCCGGTCCTGACGAACGATCCCAAAATGGTCCATAATGATGAAATTTTAACATTTAATCTTTTGACTCTAAATGACTGTACGATGTGAATTATGACTTTGTCAACTAGAATAAGTGTGTTTAAAGTCATTTCTGTGCCTGAAACAGGTCAAAATGGAAGCTTTTGAGTAAGCAAAACTCTGTAAAAATGGCAATTGTGGTCACTGTGAGGGTTTAAAAAGTGGTTATTCAACATGAGGCATGATCCAATTGACATTTTGAATCATTTTTGGTACAGTCCAAAAAATCAATTTTCGGATGAAAAACGATGACTCTGGACCTGTCGAACGATCCCAAAATGGTCTATAATGATGAAATTTTAACATTTAATCTTTTGACTCTAAATTATTGTTGGATGTGAATTGTGACTTTGTCAACTAAAATAAGTGTGTTTAAAGTCATTTTTCTGCCTGAAACGGGTTAAAATTAAAGCTTTTGAGTAAGCAAAACTCTGTAAAAATGGCAATTTTGGTCACTGTGAGGGTTTAAAAAGTGGTTATTCAACATGAGGCATGATCCAATTGACATTTTGAATCATTTTTGGTACAGTCCAAAAAATCAATTTTCGGATGAAAAACGATGACTCCGGACCAGTCGAACGATCCCAAAATGGTCTATAATTATGAAATTTTAACATTTAATCTTTTGACTCTAAATTACTGTTGGATGTGAATTGTGACTTTGTCAACTAAAATAAGTGTGTTGAAAGTCATTTCTGTGCCTGAAACGGGTCAAAATGGAAGCTTTTGAGTAAGCAAAACTCTGTAAAAATGGCAATTTTGGTCACTGTGAGGGTTTAAAAAGTGGTTATTCAACATGAGGCATGATCCAATTGACATTTTGTATCATTCTTGGTACAGTCCAAAAAATCAATTTTCGGATGAAAAACGATGACTCCGGACCACTCGAACGATCCCAAAATGGTCTATAATGATGAAATTTTAACATTTAATCTTTTGACTCTAAATTACTGATGGATGTGAATTATGACTTTGTCAACTAAAATAAGTGTGTTTAAAGTCATTTCTGTGCCTGAAACGGGTCAAAATTGAAGCTTTTGAGTAAGCAAAACTCTGTAAAAATGGCAATTTTGGTCACTGTGATGGTTTAAAAAGTGGTTATTCAACATGAGGCATGATCCAATTGACATTTTGAATCATTTTTGGTACAGTCCAAAAAATCAATTTTCAGATGAAAAACGATGACTCCGGACCAGTCGAACGATCCCAAAATGGTCTATAATGATGAAATTTTAACATTTAATCTTTTGACTCTAAATTACTGTTGGATGTGAATTGTGACTTTGTCAACTAAAATAAGTGTGTTTAAAGTCATTTTTGTGCCTTAAACGGGTCAAAATTGAAGCTTTTGAGTAAGCAAAACTCTGTAAAAATGGCAATTTTGGTCACTGTGAGGGTTTAAAAAGTGGTTATTCAACATGAGGCATGATCCAATTGACATTTTGAATCATTTTTGGTACAGTCCAAAAAAATCAATTTTCGGATGAAAAACGATGACTCCGGACCAGTTGAACGATCCCAAAATGGTCTATAATGATGAAATTTTAACATTTAATCTTTTGACTCTAAATGACTGATGGATGTGAATTATGACTTTGTCAACTAAAATAAGTGTGTTTAAAGTCAATTACGTGCCTGAAACGGGTCAAAATTGAAGCTTTTGAGTAAGCAAAACTCTGTAAAAATGGCAATTTTGGTCACTGTGAGGGTTTAAAAAGTGGTTATTCAACATGAGGCATGATCCAATTGACATTTTGAATCATTTTTGGTACAGTCCAAAAAATCAATTTTCGGATGAAAAACGATGACTCCGGACCAGTCGAACGATCCCAAAATGGTCTATAATGATGAAATTTTAACATTTAATCTTTTGACTCTAAATTACTGTTGGATGTGAATTGTGACTTTGTCAACTAAAATAAGTGTGTTTAAAGTCATTTCTGTGCCTGAAACGGGTCAAAATTGAAGCTTTTGAGTAAGCAAAACTCTGTAAAAATTGCAATTTTGGTCACTGTGAGGGTTTAAAAAGGGGTTATTCAACATGAGGCATGATCCAATTGACATTTTTAATCATTTTTGGTACAGTCCAAAAAATCAATTTTCGGATGAAAAACGATGACTCCGGTCCTGACGAACGATCCCAAAATGGTCCATAATGATGAAATTTTAACATTTAATCTTTTGACTCTAAATGACTGTACGATGTGAATTATGACTTTGTCAACTAGAATAAGTGTGTTTAAAGTCATTTCTGTGCCTGAAACAGGTCAAAATGGAAGCTTTTGAGTAAGCAAAACTCTGTAAAAATGGCAATTGTGGTCACTGTGAGGGTTTAAAAAGTGGTTATTCAACATGAGGCATGATCCAATTGACATTTTGAATCATTTTTGGTACAGTCCAAAAAATCAATTTTCGGATGAAAAACGATGACTCTGGACCTGTCGAACGATCCCAAAATGGTCTATAATGATGAAATTTTAACATTTAATCTTTTGACTCTAAATTATTGTTGGATGTGAATTGTGACTTTGTCAACTAAAATAAGTGTGTTTAAAGTCATTTTTGTGCCTGAAACGGGTCAAAATTAAAGCTTTTGAGTAAGCAAAACTCTGTAAAAATGGCAATTTTGGTCACTGTGAGGGTTTAAAAAGTGGTTATTCAACATGAGGCATGATCCAATTGACATTTTGAATCATTTTTGGTACAGTCCAAAAAATCAATTTTCGGATGAAAAACGATGACTCCGGACCAGTCGAACGATCCCAAAATGGTCTATAATGATGAAATTTTAACATTTAATCTTTTGACTCTAAATTACTGATGGATGTGAATTATGACTTTGTCAACTAAAATAAGTGTGTTTAAAGTCATTTCTGTGCCTTAAACGGGTCAAAATTGAAGCTTTTGAGTAAGCAAAACTCTGTAAAAATGGCAATTTTGGTCACTGTGAGGTTTTAAAAAGTGGTTATTCAACATGAGGCATGATCCAATTGACATTTTGAATCATTTTTGGTACAGTCCAAAAAATCAATTTTCGGATGAAAAACGATGACTCCGGACCAGTCGAACGATCCCAAAATGGTCTATAATGATGAAATTTTAACATTTAATCTTTTGACTCTAAATGACTGATGGATGTGAATTATGACTTTGTCAACTAAAATAAGTGTGTTTAAAGTCATTTCTGTGCCTGAAACGGGTCAAAATTGAAGCTTTTGAGTAAGCAAAACTCTGTAAAAATGGCAATTTTGGTCACTGTGAGGGTTTAAAAAGTGGTTATTCAACATGAGGCATGATCCAATTGACATTTTGAATCATTTTTGGTACAGTCCAAAAAATCAATTTTCGGATGAAAAACGATGACTCCGGACCTGTCGAACGATCCCAAAATGGTCTATAATGATTAAATTTTAACATTTAATCTTTTGACTCTAAATTACTGTTGGATGTGAATTGTGACTTTGTCAACTAAAATAAGTGATTTTAAAGTCATTTTTGTGCCTGAAACGGGTCAAAATTGAAGCTTTTGAGTAAGCAAAACTCTGTAAAAATGGCAATTTTGGTCACTGTGAGGGTTTAAAAAGTGGTTATTCAACATGAGGCATGATCCAATTGACATTTTGAATCATTTTTGGTACAGTCCAAAAAATCAATTTTCGGATGAAAAACGATGACTCCGGACCAGTCGAACGATCCCAAAATGGTCTATAATTATGAAATTTTAACATTTAATCTTTTGACTCTAAATTACTGTTGGATGTGAATTGTGACTTTGTCAACTAAAATAAGTGTGTTGAAAGTCATTTCTGTGCCTGAAACGGGTCAAAATGGAAGCTTTTGAGTAAGCAAAACTCTGTAAAAATGGCAATTTTGGTCACTGTGAGGGTTTAAAAAGTGGTTATTCAACATGAGGCATGATCCAATTGACATTTTGTATCATTTTTGGTACAGTCCAAAAAATCAATTTTCGGATGAAAAACGATGACTCCGGACCACTCGAACGATCCCAAAATGGTCTATAATGATGAAATTTTAACATTTAATCTTTTGACTCTAAATTACTGATGGATGTGAATTATGACTTTGTCAACTAAAATAAGTGTGTTTAAAGTCATTTCTGTGCCTGAAACGGGTCAAAATTGAAGCTTTTGAGTAAGCAAAACTCTGTAAAAATGGCAATTTTGGTCACTGTGATGGTTTAAAAAGTGGTTATTCAACATGAGGCATGATCCAATTGACATTTTGAATCATTTTTGGTACAGTCCAAAAAATCAATTTTCAGATGAAAAACGATGACTCCGGACCAGTCGAACGATCCCAAAATGGTCTATAATGATGAAATTTTAACATTTAATCTTTTGACTCTAAATTACTGTTGGATGTGAATTGTGACTTTGTCAACTAAAATAAGTGTGTTGAAAGTCATTTCTGTGCCTGAAACGGGTCAAAATGGAAGCTTTTGAGTAAGCAAAACTCTGTAAAAATGGCAATTTTGGTCACTGTGAGGGTTTAAAAAGTGGTTATTCAACATGAGGCATGATCCAATTGACATTTTGTATCATTTTTGGTACAGTCCAAAAAATCAATTTTCGGATGAAAAACGATGACTCCGGACCAGTCGAACGATCCCAAAATGGTCTATAATGATGAAATTTTAACATTTAATCTTTTGACTCTAAATTACTGATGGATGTGAATTATGACTTTGTCAACTAAAATAAGTGTGTTTAAAGTCATTTCTGTGCCTGAAACGGGTCAAAATTGAAGCTTTTGAGTAAGCAAAACTCTGTAAAAATGGCAATTTTGGTCACTGTGATGGTTTAAAAAGTGGTTATTCAACATGAGGCATGATCCAATTGACATTTTGAATCATTTTTGGTACAGTCCAAAAAATCAATTTTCAGATGAAAAACGATGACTCCGGACCAGTCGAACGATCCCAAAATGGTCTATAATGATGAAATTTTAACATTTAATCTTTTGACTCTAAATTACTGTTGGATGTGAATTGTGACTTTGTCAACTAAAATAAGTGTGTTTAAAGTCATTTTTGTGCCTTAAACGGGTCAAAATTGAAGCTTTTGAGTAAGCAAAACTCTGTAAAAATGGCAATTTTGGTCACTGTGAGGGTTTAAAAAGTGGTTATTCAACATGAGGCATGATCCAATTGACATTTTGAATCATTTTTGGTACAGTCCAAAAAAATCAATTTTCGGATGAAAAACGATGACTCCGGACCAGTTGAACGATCCCAAAATGGTCTATAATGATGAAATTTTAACATTTAATCTTTTGACTCTAAATGACTGATGGATGTGAATTATGACTTTGTCAACTAAAATAAGTGTGTTTAAAGTCAATTACGTGCCTGAAACGGGTCAAAATTGAAGCTTTTGAGTAAGCAAAACTCTGTAAAAATGGCAATTTTGGTCACTGTGAGGGTTTAAAAAGTGGTTATTCAACATGAGGCATGATCCAATTGACATTTTGAATCATTTTTGGTACAGTCCAAAAAATCAATTTTCGGATGAAAAACGATGACTCCGGACCAGTCGAACGATCCCAAAATGGTCTATAATGATGAAATTTTAACATTTAATCTTTTGACTCTAAATGACTGTACGATGTGAATTATGACTTTGTGGATCGTTCGACTGGTCCGGAGTCATCGTTTTTCATCTGAAAATTGATTTTTTGGACTGTACCAAAAATGATTCAAAATGTCAATTGGATCATGCCTCATGTTGAATAACCACTTTTTAAACTCTGTAAAAATGGCAATTGTGGTCACTGTGAGGGTTTAAAAAGTGGTTATTCAACATGAGGCATGATCCAATTGACATTTTGAATCATTTTTGGTACAGTCCAAAAAATCAATTTTCGGATGAAAAACGATGACTCTGGACCTGTCGAACGATCCCAAAATGGTCTATAATGATGAAATTTTAACATTTAATCTTTTGACTCTAAATTATTGTTGGATGTGAATTGTGACTTTGTCAACTAAAATAAGTGTGTTTAAAGTCATTTTTGTGCCTGAAACGGGTCAAAATTAAAGCTTTTGAGTAAGCAAAACTCTGTAAAAATGGCAATTTTGGTCACTGTGAGGGTTTAAAAAGTGGTTATTCAACATGAGGCATGATCCAATTGACATTTTGAATCATTTTTGGTACAGTCCAAAAAATCAATTTTCGGATGAAAAACGATGACTCCGGACCAGTCGAACGATCCCAAAATGGTCTATAATGATGAAATTTTAACATTTAATCTTTTGACTCTAAATTACTGATGGATGTGAATTATGACTTTGTCAACTAAAATAAGTGTGTTTAAAGTCATTTCTGTGCCTTAAACGGGTCAAAATTGAAGCTTTTGAGTAAGCAAAACTCTGTAAAAATGGCAATTTTGGTCACTGTGAGGTTTTAAAAAGTGGTTATTCAACATGAGGCATGATCCAATTGACATTTTGAATCATTTTTGGTACAGTCCAAAAAATCAATTTTCGGATGAAAAACGATGACTCCGGACCAGTCGAACGATCCCAAAATGGTCTATAATGATGAAATTTTAACATTTAATCTTTTGACTCTAAATGACTGATGGATGTGAATTATGACTTTGTCAACTAAAATAAGTGTGTTTAAAGTCATTTCTGTGCCTGAAACGGGTCAAAATTGAAGCTTTTGAGTAAGCAAAACTCTGTAAAAATGGCAATTTTGGTCACTGTGATGGTTTAAAAAGTGGTTATTCAACATGAGGCATGATCCAATTGACATTTTGAATCATTTTTGGTACAGTCCAAAAAATCAATTTTCAGATGAAAAACGATGACTCCGGACCAGTCGAACGATCCCAAAATGGTCTATAATGATGAAATTTTAACATTTAATCTTTTGACTCTAAATTACTGTTGGATGTGAATTGTGACTTTGTCAACTAAAATAAGTGTGTTTAAAGTCATTTTTGTGCCTTAAACGGGTCAAAATTGAAGCTTTTGAGTAAGCAAAACTCTGTAAAAATGGCAATTTTGGTCACTGTGAGGGTTTAAAAAGTGGTTATTCAACATGAGGCATGATCCAATTGACATTTTGAATCATTTTTGGTACAGTCCAAAAAAATCAATTTTCGGATGAAAAACGATGACTCCGGACCAGTTGAACGATCCCAAAATGGTCTATAATGATGAAATTTTAACATTTAATCTTTTGACTCTAAATGACTGATGGATGTGAATTATGACTTTGTCAACTAAAATAAGTGTGTTTAAAGTCAATTACGTGCCTGAAACGGGTCAAAATTGAAGCTTTTGAGTAAGCAAAACTCTGTAAAAATGGCAATTTTGGTCACTGTGAGGGTTTAAAAAGTGGTTATTCAACATGAGGCATGATCCAATTGACATTTTGAATCATTTTTGGTACAGTCCAAAAAATCAATTTTCGGATGAAAAACGATGACTCCGGACCAGTCGAACGATCCCAAAATGGTCTATAATGATGAAATTTTAACATTTAATCTTTTGACTCTAAATTACTGTTGGATGTGAATTGTGACTTTGTCAACTAAAATAAGTGTGTTTAAAGTCATTTCTGTGCCTGAAACGGGTCAAAATTGAAGCTTTTGAGTAAGCAAAACTCTGTAAAAATTGCAATTTTGGTCACTGTGAGGGTTTAAAAAGGGGTTATTCAACATGAGGCATGATCCAATTGACATTTTTAATCATTTTTGGTACAGTCCAAAAAATCAATTTTCGGATGAAAAACGATGACTCCGGTCCTGACGAACGATCCCAAAATGGTCCATAATGATGAAATTTTAACATTTAATCTTTTGACTCTAAATGACTGTACGATGTGAATTATGACTTTGTCAACTAGAATAAGTGTGTTTAAAGTCATTTCTGTGCCTGAAACAGGTCAAAATGGAAGCTTTTGAGTAAGCAAAACTCTGTAAAAATGGCAATTGTGGTCACTGTGAGGGTTTAAAAAGTGGTTATTCAACATGAGGCATGATCCAATTGACATTTTGAATCATTTTTGGTACAGTCCAAAAAATCAATTTTCGGATGAAAAACGATGACTCTGGACCTGTCGAACGATCCCAAAATGGTCTATAATGATGAAATTTTAACATTTAATCTTTTGACTCTAAATTATTGTTGGATGTGAATTGTGACTTTGTCAACTAAAATAAGTGTGTTTAAAGTCATTTTTGTGCCTGAAACGGGTCAAAATTAAAGCTTTTGAGTAAGCAAAACTCTGTAAAAATGGCAATTTTGGTCACTGTGAGGGTTTAAAAAGTGGTTATTCAACATGAGGCATGATCCAATTGACATTTTGAATCATTTTTGGTACAGTCCAAAAAATCAATTTTCGGATGAAAAACGATGACTCCGGACCAGTCGAACGATCCCAAAATGGTCTATAATGATGAAATTTTAACATTTAATCTTTTGACTCTAAATTACTGATGGATGTGAATTATGACTTTGTCAACTAAAATAAGTGTGTTTAAAGTCATTTCTGTGCCTTAAACGGGTCAAAATTGAAGCTTTTGAGTAAGCAAAACTCTGTAAAAATGGCAATTTTGGTCACTGTGAGGTTTTAAAAAGTGGTTATTCAACATGAGGCATGATCCAATTGACATTTTGAATCATTTTTGGTACAGTCCAAAAAATCAATTTTCGGATGAAAAACGATGACTCCGGACCAGTCGAACGATCCCAAAATGGTCTATAATGATGAAATTTTAACATTTAATCTTTTGACTCTAAATGACTGATGGATGTGAATTATGACTTTGTCAACTAAAATAAGTGTGTTTAAAGTCATTTCTGTGCCTGAAACGGGTCAAAATTGAAGCTTTTGAGTAAGCAAAACTCTGTAAAAATGGCAATTTTGGTCACTGTGAGGGTTTAAAAAGTGGTTATTCAACATGAGGCATGATCCAATTGACATTTTGAATCATTTTTGGTACAGTCCAAAAAATCAATTTTCGGATGAAAAACGATGACTCCGGACCTGTCGAACGATCCCAAAATGGTCTATAATGATTAAATTTTAACATTTAATCTTTTGACTCTAAATTACTGTTGGATGTGAATTGTGACTTTGTCAACTAAAATAAGTGATTTTAAAGTCATTTTTGTGCCTGAAACGGGTCAAAATTGAAGCTTTTGAGTAAGCAAAACTCTGTAAAAATGGCAATTTTGGTCACTGTGAGGGTTTAAAAAGTGGTTATTCAACATGAGGCATGATCCAATTGACATTTTGAATCATTTTTGGTACAGTCCAAAAAATCAATTTTCGGATGAAAAACGATGACTCCGGACCAGTCGAACGATCCCAAAATGGTCTATAATTATGAAATTTTAACATTTAATCTTTTGACTCTAAATTACTGTTGGATGTGAATTGTGACTTTGTCAACTAAAATAAGTGTGTTGAAAGTCATTTCTGTGCCTGAAACGGGTCAAAATGGAAGCTTTTGAGTAAGCAAAACTCTGTAAAAATGGCAATTTTGGTCACTGTGAGGGTTTAAAAAGTGGTTATTCAACATGAGGCATGATCCAATTGACATTTTGTATCATTTTTGGTACAGTCCAAAAAATCAATTTTCGGATGAAAAACGATGACTCCGGACCACTCGAACGATCCCAAAATGGTCTATAATGATGAAATTTTAACATTTAATCTTTTGACTCTAAATTACTGATGGATGTGAATTATGACTTTGTCAACTAAAATAAGTGTGTTTAAAGTCATTTCTGTGCCTGAAACGGGTCAAAATTGAAGCTTTTGAGTAAGCAAAACTCTGTAAAAATGGCAATTTTGGTCACTGTGATGGTTTAAAAAGTGGTTATTCAACATGAGGCATGATCCAATTGACATTTTGAATCATTTTTGGTACAGTCCAAAAAATCAATTTTCAGATGAAAAACGATGACTCCGGACCAGTCGAACGATCCCAAAATGGTCTATAATGATGAAATTTTAACATTTAATCTTTTGACTCTAAATTACTGTTGGATGTGAATTGTGACTTTGTCAACTAAAATAAGTGTGTTGAAAGTCATTTCTGTGCCTGAAACGGGTCAAAATGGAAGCTTTTGAGTAAGCAAAACTCTGTAAAAATGGCAATTTTGGTCACTGTGAGGGTTTAAAAAGTGGTTATTCAACATGAGGCATGATCCAATTGACATTTTGTATCATTTTTGGTACAGTCCAAAAAATCAATTTTCGGATGAAAAACGATGACTCCGGACCAGTCGAACGATCCCAAAATGGTCTATAATGATGAAATTTTAACATTTAATCTTTTGACTCTAAATTACTGATGGATGTGAATTATGACTTTGTCAACTAAAATAAGTGTGTTTAAAGTCATTTCTGTGCCTGAAACGGGTCAAAATTGAAGCTTTTGAGTAAGCAAAACTCTGTAAAAATGGCAATTTTGGTCACTGTGATGGTTTAAAAAGTGGTTATTCAACATGAGGCATGATCCAATTGACATTTTGAATCATTTTTGGTACAGTCCAAAAAATCAATTTTCAGATGAAAAACGATGACTCCGGACCAGTCGAACGATCCCAAAATGGTCTATAATGATGAAATTTTAACATTTAATCTTTTGACTCTAAATTACTGTTGGATGTGAATTGTGACTTTGTCAACTAAAATAAGTGTGTTTAAAGTCATTTTTGTGCCTTAAACGGGTCAAAATTGAAGCTTTTGAGTAAGCAAAACTCTGTAAAAATGGCAATTTTGGTCACTGTGAGGGTTTAAAAAGTGGTTATTCAACATGAGGCATGATCCAATTGACATTTTGAATCATTTTTGGTACAGTCCAAAAAAATCAATTTTCGGATGAAAAACGATGACTCCGGACCAGTTGAACGATCCCAAAATGGTCTATAATGATGAAATTTTAACATTTAATCTTTTGACTCTAAATGACTGATGGATGTGAATTATGACTTTGTCAACTAAAATAAGTGTGTTTAAAGTCAATTACGTGCCTGAAACGGGTCAAAATTGAAGCTTTTGAGTAAGCAAAACTCTGTAAAAATGGCAATTTTGGTCACTGTGAGGGTTTAAAAAGTGGTTATTCAACATGAGGCATGATCCAATTGACATTTTGAATCATTTTTGGTACAGTCCAAAAAATCAATTTTCGGATGAAAAACGATGACTCCGGACCAGTCGAACGATCCCAAAATGGTCTATAATGATGAAATTTTAACATTTAATCTTTTGACTCTAAATGACTGTACGATGTGAATTATGACTTTGTGGATCGTTCGACTGGTCCGGAGTCATCGTTTTTCATCTGAAAATTGATTTTTTGGACTGTACCAAAAATGATTCAAAATGTCAATTGGATCATGCCTCATGTTGAATAACCACTTTTTAAACTCTGTAAAAATGGCAATTGTGGTCACTGTGAGGGTTTAAAAAGTGGTTATTCAACATGAGGCATGATCCAATTGACATTTTGAATCATTTTTGGTACAGTCCAAAAAATCAATTTTCGGATGAAAAACGATGACTCTGGACCTGTCGAACGATCCCAAAATGGTCTATAATGATGAAATTTTAACATTTAATCTTTTGACTCTAAATTATTGTTGGATGTGAATTGTGACTTTGTCAACTAAAATAAGTGTGTTTAAAGTCATTTTTGTGCCTGAAACGGGTCAAAATTAAAGCTTTTGAGTAAGCAAAACTCTGTAAAAATGGCAATTTTGGTCACTGTGAGGGTTTAAAAAGTGGTTATTCAACATGAGGCATGATCCAATTGACATTTTGAATCATTTTTGGTACAGTCCAAAAAATCAATTTTCGGATGAAAAACGATGACTCCGGACCAGTCGAACGATCCCAAAATGGTCTATAATGATGAAATTTTAACATTTAATCTTTTGACTCTAAATTACTGATGGATGTGAATTATGACTTTGTCAACTAAAATAAGTGTGTTTAAAGTCATTTCTGTGCCTTAAACGGGTCAAAATTGAAGCTTTTGAGTAAGCAAAACTCTGTAAAAATGGCAATTTTGGTCACTGTGAGGTTTTAAAAAGTGGTTATTCAACATGAGGCATGATCCAATTGACATTTTGAATCATTTTTGGTACAGTCCAAAAAATCAATTTTCGGATGAAAAACGATGACTCCGGACCAGTCGAACGATCCCAAAATGGTCTATAATGATGAAATTTTAACATTTAATCTTTTGACTCTAAATGACTGATGGATGTGAATTATGACTTTGTCAACTAAAATAAGTGTGTTTAAAGTCATTTCTGTGCCTGAAACGGGTCAAAATTGAAGCTTTTGAGTAAGCAAAACTCTGTAAAAATGGCAATTTTGGTCACTGTGAGGGTTTAAAAAGTGGTTATTCAACATGAGGCATGATCCAATTGACATTTTGAATCATTTTTGGTACAGTCCAAAAAATCAATTTTCGGATGAAAAACGATGACTCCGGACCTGTCGAACGATCCCAAAATGGTCTATAATGATGAAATTTTAACATTTAATCTTTTGACTCTAAATTACTGTTGGATGTGAATTGTGACTTTGTCAACTAAAATAAGTGTGTTTAAAGTCATTTTTGTGCCTGAAACGGGTCAAAATTGAAGCTTTTGAGTAAGCAAAACTCTGTAAAAATGGCAATTTTGGTCACTGTGAGGGTTTAAAAAGTGGTTATTCAACATGAGGCATGATCCAATTGACATTTTGAATCATTTTTGGTACAGTCCAAAAAATCAATTTTCGGATGAAAAACGATGACTCCAGACCACTCGAACGATCCCAAAATGGTCTATAATGATGAAATTTTAACATTTAATCTTTTGACTCTAAATTACTGATGGATGTGAATTATGACTTTGTCAACTAAAATAAGTGTGTTTAAAGTCATTTCTGTGCCTGAAACGGGTCAAAATTGAAGCTTTTGAGTAAGCAAAACTCTGTAAAAATGGCAATTTTGGTCACTGTGATGGTTTAAAAAGTGGTTATTCAACATGAGGCATGATCCAATTGACATTTTGAATCATTTTTGGTACAGTCCAAAAAATCAATTTTCAGATGAAAAACGATGACTCCGGACCAGTCGAACGATCCCAAAATGGTCTATAATGATGAAATTTTAACATTTAATCTTTTGACTCTAAATTACTGTTGGATGTGAATTGTGACTTTGTCAACTAAAATAAGTGTGTTGAAAGTCATTTCTGTGCCTGAAACGGGTCAAAATGGAAGCTTTTGAGTAAGCAAAACTCTGTAAAAATGGCAATTTTGGTCACTGTGAGGGTTTAAAAAGTGGTTATTCAACATGAGGCATGATCCAATTGACATTTTGTATCATTTTTGGTACAGTCCAAAAAATCAATTTTCGGATGAAAAACGATGACTCCGGACCAGTCGAACGATCCCAAAATGGTCTATAATGATGAAATTTTAACATTTAATCTTTTGACTCTAAATTACTGATGGATGTGAATTATGACTTTGTCAACTAAAATAAGTGTGTTTAAAGTCATTTCTGTGCCTGAAACGGGTCAAAATTGAAGCTTTTGAGTAAGCAAAACTCTGTAAAAATGGCAATTTTGGTCACTGTGATGGTTTAAAAAGTGGTTATTCAACATGAGGCATGATCCAATTGACATTTTGAATCATTTTTGGTACAGTCCAAAAAATCAATTTTCAGATGAAAAACGATGACTCCGGACCAGTCGAACGATCCCAAAATGGTCTATAATGATGAAATTTTAACATTTAATCTTTTGACTCTAAATTACTGTTGGATGTGAATTGTGACTTTGTCAACTAAAATAAGTGTGTTTAAAGTCATTTTTGTGCCTTAAACGGGTCAAAATTGAAGCTTTTGAGTAAGCAAAACTCTGTAAAAATGGCAATTTTGGTCACTGTGAGGGTTTAAAAAGTGGTTATTCAACATGAGGCATGATCCAATTGACATTTTGAATCATTTTTGGTACAGTCCAAAAAAATCAATTTTCGGATGAAAAACGATGACTCCGGACCAGTTGAACGATCCCAAAATGGTCTATAATGATGAAATTTTAACATTTAATCTTTTGACTCTAAATGACTGATGGATGTGAATTATGACTTTGTCAACTAAAATAAGTGTGTTTAAAGTCAATTACGTGCCTGAAACGGGTCAAAATTGAAGCTTTTGAGTAAGCAAAACTCTGTAAAAATGGCAATTTTGGTCACTGTGAGGGTTTAAAAAGTGGTTATTCAACATGAGGCATGATCCAATTGACATTTTGAATCATTTTTGGTACAGTCCAAAAAATCAATTTTCGGATGAAAAACGATGACTCCGGACCAGTCGAACGATCCCAAAATGGTCTATAATGATGAAATTTTAACATTTAATCTTTTGACTCTAAATTACTGTTGGATGTGAATTGTGACTTTGTCAACTAAAATAAGTGTGTTTAAAGTCATTTCTGTGCCTGAAACGGGTCAAAATTGAAGCTTTTGAGTAAGCAAAACTCTGTAAAAATTGCAATTTTGGTCACTGTGAGGGTTTAAAAAGGGGTTATTCAACATGAGGCATGATCCAATTGACATTTTTAATCATTTTTGGTACAGTCCAAAAAATCAATTTTCGGATGAAAAACGATGACTCCGGTCCTGACGAACGATCCCAAAATGGTCCATAATGATGAAATTTTAACATTTAATCTTTTGACTCTAAATGACTGTACGATGTGAATTATGACTTTGTCAACTAGAATAAGTGTGTTTAAAGTCATTTCTGTGCCTGAAACAGGTCAAAATGGAAGCTTTTGAGTAAGCAAAACTCTGTAAAAATGGCAATTGTGGTCACTGTGAGGGTTTAAAAAGTGGTTATTCAACATGAGGCATGATCCAATTGACATTTTGAATCATTTTTGGTACAGTCCAAAAAATCAATTTTCGGATGAAAAACGATGACTCTGGACCTGTCGAACGATCCCAAAATGGTCTATAATGATGAAATTTTAACATTTAATCTTTTGACTCTAAATTATTGTTGGATGTGAATTGTGACTTTGTCAACTAAAATAAGTGTGTTTAAAGTCATTTTTGTGCCTGAAACGGGTCAAAATTAAAGCTTTTGAGTAAGCAAAACTCTGTAAAAATGGCAATTTTGGTCACTGTGAGGGTTTAAAAAGTGGTTATTCAACATGAGGCATGATCCAATTGACATTTTGAATCATTTTTGGTACAGTCCAAAAAATCAATTTTCGGATGAAAAACGATGACTCCGGACCAGTCGAACGATCCCAAAATGGTCTATAATGATGAAATTTTAACATTTAATCTTTTGACTCTAAATGACTGATGGATGTGAATTATGACTTTGTCAACTAAAATAAGTGTGTTTAAAGTCATTTCTGTGCCTGAAACGGGTCAAAATTGAAGCTTTTGAGTAAGCAAAACTCTGTAAAAATGGCAATTTTGGTCACTGTGAGGGTTTAAAAAGTGGTTATTCAACATGAGGCATGATCCAATTGACATTTTGAATCATTTTTGGTACAGTCCAAAAAATCAATTTTCGGATGAAAAACGATGACTCCGGACCTGTCGAACGATCCCAAAATGGTCTATAATGATGAAATTTTAACATTTAATCTTTTGACTCTAAATTACTGTTGGATGTGAATTGTGACTTTGTCAACTAAAATAAGTGTGTTTAAAGTCATTTTTGTGCCTGAAACGGGTCAAAATTGAAGCTTTTGAGTAAGCAAAACTCTGTAAAAATGGCAATTTTGGTCACTGTGAGGGTTTAAAAAGTGGTTATTCAACATGAGGCATGATCCAATTGACATTTTGAATCATTTTTGGTACAGTCCAAAAAATCAATTTTCGGATGAAAAACGATGACTCCGGACCAGTCGAACGATCCCAAAATGGTCTATAATTATGAAATTTTAACATTTAATCTTTTGACTCTAAATTACTTTTGGATGTGAATTGTGACTTTGTCAACTAAAATAAGTGTGTTGAAAGTCATTTCTGTGCCTGAAACGGGTCAAAATGGAAGCTTTTGAGTAAGCAAAACTCTGTAAAAATGGCAATTTTGGTCACTGTGATGGTTTAAAAAGTGGTTATTCAACATGAGGCATGATCCAATTGACATTTTGAATCATTTTTGGTACAGTCCAAAAAATCAATTTTCAGATGAAAAACGATGACTCCGGACCAGTCGAACGATCCCAAAATGGTCTATAATGATGAAATTTTAACATTTAATCTTTTGACTCTAAATTACTGTTGGATGTGAATTGTGACTTTGTCAACTAAAATAAGTGTGTTTAAAGTCATTTTTGTGCCTTAAACGGGTCAAAATTGAAGCTTTTGAGTAAGCAAAACTCTGTAAAAATGGCAATTTTGGTCACTGTGAGGGTTTAAAAAGTGGTTATTCAACATGAGGCATGATCCAATTGACATTTTGAATCATTTTTGGTACAGTCCAAAAAAATCAATTTTCGGATGAAAAACGATGACTCCGGACCAGTTGAACGATCCCAAAATGGTCTATAATGATGAAATTTTAACATTTAATCTTTTGACTCTAAATGACTGATGGATGTGAATTATGACTTTGTCAACTAAAATAAGTGTGTTTAAAGTCAATTACGTGCCTGAAACGGGTCAAAATTGAAGCTTTTGAGTAAGCAAAACTCTGTAAAAATGGCAATTTTGGTCACTGTGAGGGTTTAAAAAGTGGTTATTCAACATGAGGCATGATCCAATTGACATTTTGAATCATTTTTGGTACAGTCCAAAAAATCAATTTTCGGATGAAAAACGATGACTCCGGACCAGTCGAACGATCCCAAAATGGTCTATAATGATGAAATTTTAACATTTAATCTTTTGACTCTAAATTACTGTTGGATGTGAATTGTGACTTTGTCAACTAAAATAAGTGTGTTTAAAGTCATTTCTGTGCCTGAAACGGGTCAAAATTGAAGCTTTTGAGTAAGCAAAACTCTGTAAAAATTGCAATTTTGGTCACTGTGAGGGTTTAAAAAGGGGTTATTCAACATGAGGCATGATCCAATTGACATTTTTAATCATTTTTGGTACAGTCCAAAAAATCAATTTTCGGATGAAAAACGATGACTCCGGACCAGTCGAACGATCCCAAAATGGTCTTTAATTATGAAATTTTAACATTTAATCTTTTGACTCTAAATTACTGATGGATGTGAATTATGACTTTGTCAACTAAAATAAGTGTGTTTAAAGTCAATTACGTGCCTGAAACGGGTCAAAATTGAAGCTTTTGAGTAAGCAAAACTCTTTAAAAATGGCAATTTTGGTCACTGTGAGGGTTTAAAAAGTGGTTATTCAACATGAGGCATGATCCAATTGACATTTTGAATCATTTTTGGTACAGTCCAAAAAATCAATTTTTGGATGAAAAACGATGACTCCGGACCAGTCGAACAATCCCAAAATGGTCTATAATGATGAAATTTTAACATTTAATCTTTTGACTCTAAATTACTGTTGGATGTGAATTGTGACTTTGTCAACTAAAATAAGTGTGTTTAAAGTCATTTCTGTGCCTGAAACGGGTCAAAATTGTAGCTTTTGAGTAAGCAAAACTCTGTAAAAATGGCAATTTTGGTCACTGTGAGGGTATAAAAAGTGGTTATTCAACATGAGGCATGATCCAATTGACATTTTGAATCATTTTTGGTACAGTCCCAAAAATCAATTTTCGGATGAAAAACGATGACTCCGGACCTGTCGAACGATCCCAAAATGGTCTATAATGATGAAATTTTAACATTTAATCTTTTGACTCTAAATTATTGTTGGATGTGAATTGTGACTTTGTCAACTAAAATAAGTGTGTTTAAAGTCATTTTTGTGCCTGAAACGTGTCAAAATTAAAGCTTTTGAGTAAGCAAAACTCTGTAAAAATGGCAATTTTGGTCACTGTGAGGGTTTAAAAAGTGGTTATTCAACATGAGGCATGATCCAATTGACATTTTGAATCATTTTTGGTACAGTCCAAAAAATCAATTTTCGGATGAAAAACGATGACTCCGGACCAGTCGAACGATCCCAAAATGGTCTATAATGATGAAATTTTAACATTTAATCTTTTGACTCTAAATTACTGATGGATGTGAATTATGACTTTGTCAACTAAAATAAGTGTGTTTAAAGTCATTTCTGTGCCTGAAACGGGTCAAAATTGAAGCTTTTGAGTAAGCAAAACTCTGTAAAAATGGCAATTTTGGTCACTGTGATGGTTTAAAAAGTGGTTATTCAACATGAGGCATGATCCAATTGACATTTTGAATCATTTTTGGTACAGTCCAAAAAATCAATTTTCAGATGAAAAACGATGACTCCGGACCAGTCGAACGATCCCAAAATGGTCTATAATGATGAAATTTTAACATTTAATCTTTTGACTCTAAATTACTGTTGGATGTGAATTGTGACTTTGTCAACTAAAATAAGTGTGTTTAAAGTCATTTTTGTGCCTTAAACGGGTCAAAATTGAAGCTTTTGAGTAAGCAAAACTCTGTAAAAATGGCAATTTTGGTCACTGTGAGGTTTTAAAAAGTGGTTATTCAACATGAGGCATGATCCAATTGACATTTTGAATCATTTTTGGTACAGTCCAAAAAATCAATTTTCGGATGAAAAACGATGACTCCGGACCTGTCGAACGATCCCAAAATGGTCTATAATGATGAAATTTTAACATTTAATCTTTTGACTCTAAATTACTGTTGGATGTGAATTGTGACTTTGTCAACTAAAATAAGTGTGTTTAAAGTCATTTTTGTGCCTGAAACGGGTCAAAATTGAAGCTTTTGAGTAAGCAAAACTCTGTAAAAATGGCAATTTTGGTCACTGTGAGGGTTTAAAAAGTGGTTATTCAACATGAGGCATGATCCAATTGACATTTTGAATCATTTTTGGTACAGTCCAAAAAATCAATTTTCGGATGAAAAACGATGACTCCGGACCAGTCGAACGATCCCAAAATGGTCTATAATTATGAAATTTTAACATTTAATCTTTTGACTCTAAATTACTGTTGGATGTGAATTGTGACTTTGTCAACTAAAATAAGTGTGTTGAAAGTCATTTCTGTGCCTGAAACGGGTCAAAATGGAAGCTTTTGAGTAAGCAAAACTCTGTAAAAATTGCAATTTTGGTCACTGTGAGGGTTTAAAAAGTGGTTATTCAACATGAGGCATGATCCAATTGACATTTTGTATCATTTTTGGTACAGTCCAAAAAATCAATTTTCGGATGAAAAACGATGACTCCGGACCACTTGAACGATCCCAAAATGGTCTATAATGATGAAATTTTAAGATTTAATCTTTTGACTCTAAATTACTGATGGATGTGAATTATGACTTTGTCAACTAAAATAAGTGTGTTTAAAGTCATTTCTGTGCCTGAAACGGGTCAAAATTGAAGCTTTTGAGTAAGCAAAACTCTGTAAAAATGGCAATTTTGGTCACTGTGATGGTTTAAAAAGTGGTTATTCAACATGAGGCATGATCCAATTGACATTTTGAATCATTTTTGGTACAGTCCAAAAAATCAATTTTCAGATGAAAAACGATGACTCCGGACCAGTCGAACGATCCCAAAATGGTCTATAATGATGAAATTTTAACATTTAATCTTTTGACTCTAAATTACTGTTGGATGTGAATTGTGACTTTGTCAACTAAAATAAGTGTGTTTAAAGTCATTTTTGTGCCTTAAACGGGTCAAAATTGAAGCTTTTGAGTAAGCAAAACTCTGTAAAAATGGCAATTTTGGTCACTGTGAGGGTTTAAAAAGTGGTTATTCAACATGAGGCATGATCCAATTGACATTTTGAATCATTTTTGGTACAGTCCAAAAAAATCAATTTTCGGATGAAAAACGATGACTCCGGACCAGTTGAACGATCCCAAAATGGTCTATAATGATGAAATTTTAACATTTAATCTTTTGACTCTAAATGACTGATGGATGTGAATTATGACTTTGTCAACTAAAATAAGTGTGTTTAAAGTCAATTACGTGCCTGAAACGGGTCAAAATTGAAGCTTTTGAGTAAGCAAAACTCTGTAAAAATGGCAATTTTGGTCACTGTGAGGGTTTAAAAAGTGGTTATTCAACATGAGGCATGATCCAATTGACATTTTGAATCATTTTTGGTACAGTCCAAAAAATCAATTTTCGGATGAAAAACGATGACTCCGGACCAGTCGAACGATCCCAAAATGGTCTATAATGATGAAATTTTAACATTTAATCTTTTGACTCTAAATTACTGTTGGATGTGAATTGTGACTTTGTCAACTAAAATAAGTGTGTTTAAAGTCATTTCTGTGCCTGAAACGGGTCAAAATTGAAGCTTTTGAGTAAGCAAAACTCTGTAAAAATTGCAATTTTGGTCACTGTGAGGGTTTAAAAAGGGGTTATTCAACATGAGGCATGATCCAATTGACATTTTTAATCATTTTTGGTACAGTCCAAAAAATCAATTTTCGGATGAAAAACGATGACTCCGGACCAGTCGAACGATCCCAAAATGGTCTTTAATTATGAAATTTTAACATTTAATCTTTTGACTCTAAATTACTGATGGATGTGAATTATGACTTTGTCAACTAAAATAAGTGTGTTTAAAGTCAATTACGTGCCTGAAACGGGTCAAAATTGAAGCTTTTGAGTAAGCAAAACTCTTTAAAAATGGCAATTTTGGTCACTGTGAGGGTTTAAAAAGTGGTTATTCAACATGAGGCATGATCCAATTGACATTTTGAATCATTTTTGGTACAGTCCAAAAAATCAATTTTTGGATGAAAAACGATGACTCCGGACCAGTCGAACGATCCCAAAATGGTCTATAATGATGAAATTTTAACATTTAATCTTTTGACTCTAAATTACTGTTGGATGTGAATTGTGACTTTGTCAACTAAAATAAGTGTGTTTAAAGTCATTTCTGTGCCTGAAACGGGTCAAAATTGTAGCTTTTGAGTAAGCAAAACTCTGTAAAAATGGCAATTTTGGTCACTGTGAGGGTATAAAAAGTGGTTATTCAACATGAGGCATGATCCAATTGACATTTTGAATCATTTTTGGTACAGTCCCAAAAATCAATTTTCGGATGAAAAACGATGACTCCGGACCTGTCGAACGATCCCAAAATGGTCCATAATGATGAAATTTTAACATTTAATCTTTTGACTCTAAATGACTGTACGATGTGAATTATGACTTTGTCAACTCGAATAAGTGTGTTTAAAGTCATTTCTGTGCCTGAAACAGGTCAAAATGGAAGCTTTTGAGTAAGCAAAACTCTGTAAAAATGGCAATTGTGGTCACTGTGAGGGTTTAAAAAGTGGTTATTCAACATGAGGCATGATCGAATTGACATTTTGAATCATTTTTGGTACAGTCCAAAAAATCAATTTTCGGATGAAAAACGATGACTCTGGACCTGTCGAACGATCCCAAAATGGTCTATAATGATGAAATTTTAACATTTAATCTTTTGACTCTAAATTATTGTTGGATGTGAATTGTGACTTTGTCAACTAAAATAAGTGTGTTTAAAGTCATTTTTGTGCCTGAAACGTGTCAAAATTAAAGCTTTTGAGTAAGCAAAACTCTGTAAAAATGGCAATTTTGGTCACTGTGAGGGTTTAAAAAGTGGTTATTCAACATGAGGCATGATCCAATTGACATTTTGAATCATTTTTGGTACAGTCCAAAAAATCAATTTTCGGATGAAAAACGATGACTCCGGACCAGTCGAACGATCCCAAAATGGTCTATAATGATGAAATTTTAACATTTAATCTTTTGACTCTAAATTACTGATGGATGTGAATTATGACTTTGTCAACTAAAATAAGTGTGTTTAAAGTCATTTCTGTGCCTGAAACGGGTCAAAATTGAAGCTTTTGAGTAAGCAAAACTCTGTAAAAATGGCAATTTTGGTCACTGTGATGGTTTAAAAAGTGGTTATTCAACATGAGGCATGATCCAATTGACATTTTGAATCATTTTTGGTACAGTCCAAAAAATCAATTTTCAGATGAAAAACGATGACTCCGGACCAGTCGAACGATCCCAAAATGGTCTATAATGATGAAATTTTAACATTTAATCTTTTGACTCTAAATTACTGTTGGATGTGAATTGTGACTTTGTCAACTAAAATAAGTGTGTTTAAAGTCATTTTTGTGCCTTAAACGGGTCAAAATTGAAGCTTTTGAGTAAGCAAAACTCTGTAAAAATGGCAATTTTGGTCACTGTGAGGTTTTAAAAAGTGGTTATTCAACATGAGGCATGATCCAATTGACATTTTGAATCATTTTTGGTACAGTCCAAAAAATCAATTTTCGGATGAAAAACGATGACTCCGGACCAGTCGAACGATCCCAAAATGGTCTATAATGATGAAATTTTAACATTTAATCTTTTGACTCTAAATGACTGATGGATGTGAATTATGACTTTGTCAACTAAAATAAGTGTGTTTAAAGTCATTTCTGTGCCTGAAACGGGTCAAAATTGAAGCTTTTGAGTAAGCAAAACTCTGTAAAAATGGCAATTTTGGTCACTGTGAGGGTTTAAAAAGTGGTTATTCAACATGAGGCATGATCCAATTGACATTTTGAATCATTTTTGGTACAGTCCAAAAAATCAATTTTCGGATGAAAAACGATGACTCCGGACCAGTCGAACGATCCCAAAATGGTCTATAATTATGAAATTTTAACATTTAATCTTTTGACTCTAAATTACTGTTGGATGTGAATTGTGACTTTGTCAACTAAAATAAGTGTGTTGAAAGTCATTTCTGTGCCTGAAACGGGTCAAAATGGAAGCTTTTGAGTAAGCAAAACTCTGTAAAAATGGCAATTGTGGTCACTGTGAGGGTTTAAAAAGTGGTTATTCAACATGAGGCATGATCCAATTGACATTTTGAATCATTTTTGGTACAGTCCAAAAAATCAATTTTCGGATGAAAAACGATGACTCTGGACCTGTCGAACGATCCCAAAATGGTCTATAATGATGAAATTTTAACATTTAATCTTTTGACTCTAAATTATTGTTGGATGTGAATTGTGACTTTGTCAACTAAAATAAGTGTGTTTAAAGTCATTTTTGTGCCTGAAACGGGTCAAAATTAAAGCTTTTGAGTAAGCAAAACTCTGTAAAAATGGCAATTTTGGTCACTGTGAGGGTTTAAAAAGTGGTTATTCAACATGAGGCATGATCCAATTGACATTTTGAATCATTTTTGGTACAGTCCAAAAAATCAATTTTCGGATGAAAAACGATGACTCCGGACCAGTCGAACGATCCCAAAATGGTCTATAATGATGAAATTTTAACATTTAATCTTTTGACTCTAAATTACTGATGGATGTGAATTATGACTTTGTCAACTAAAATAAGTGTGTTTAAAGTCATTTCTGTGCCTGAAACGGGTCAAAATTGAAGCTTTTGAGTAAGCAAAACTCTGTAAAAATGGCAATTTTGGTCACTGTGATGGTTTAATAAATGGTTATTCAACATGAGGCATGATCCAATTGACATTTTGAATCATTTTTGGTACAGTCCAAAAAATCAATTTTCAGATGAAAAACGATGACTCCGGACCAGTCGAACGATCCCAAAATGGTCTATAATGATGAAATTTTAACATTTAATCTTTTGACTCTAAATTACTGTTGGATGTGAATTGTGACTTTGTCAACTAAAATAAGTGTGTTTAAAGTCATTTTTGTGCCTTAAACGGGTCAAAATTGAAGCTTTTGAGTAAGCAAAACTCTGTAAAAATGGCCATTTTGGTCACTGTGAGGTTTTAAAAAGTGGTTATTCAACATGAGGCATGATCCAATTGACATTTTGAATCATTTTTGGTACAGTCCAAAAAATCAATTTTCGGATGAAAAACGATGACTCCGGACCTGTCGAACGATCCCAAAATGGTCTATAATGATGAAATTTTAACATTTAATCTTTTGACTCTAAATTACTGTTGGATGTGAATTGTGACTTTGTCAACTAAAATAAGTGTGTTTAAAGTCATTTTTGTGCCTGAAACGGGTCAAAATTGAAGCTTTTGAGTAAGCAAAACTCTGTAAAAATGGCAATTTTGGTCACTGTGAGGGTTTAAAAAGTGGTTATTCAACATGAGGCATGATCCAATTGACATTTTGAATCATTTTTGGTACAGTCCAAAAAATCAATTTTCGGATGAAAAACGATGACTCCGGACCAGTCGAACGATCCCAAAATGGTCTATAATTATGAAATTTTAACATTTAATCTTTTGACTCTAAATTACTGTTGGATGTGAATTGTGACTTTGTCAACTAAAATAAGTGTGTTGAAAGTCATTTCTGTGCCTGAAACGGGTCAAAATGGAAGCTTTTGAGTAAGCAAAACTCTGTAAAAATGGCAATTTTGGTCACTGTGAGGGTTTAAAAAGTGGTTATTCAACATGAGGCATGATCCAATTGACATTTTGAATCATTTTTGGTACAGTCCAAAAAATCAATTTTCGGATGAAAAACGATGACTCCGGACCAGTCGAACGATCCCAAAATGGTCTATAATGATGAAATTTTAACATTTAATCTTTTGACTCTAAATTACTGATGGATGTGAATTATGACTTTGTCAACTAAAATAAGTGTGTTTAAAGTCATTTCTGTGCCTGAAACGGGTCAAAATTGAAGCTTTTGAGTAAGCAAAACTCTGTAAAAATGGCAATTTTGGTCACTGTGATGGTTTAAAAAGTGGTTATTCAACATGATGCATGATCCAATTGACATTTTGAATCATTTTTGGTACAGTCCAAAAAATCAATTTTCAGATGAAAAACGATGACTCCGGACCAGTCGAACGATCCCAAAATGGTCTATAATGATGAAATTTTAACATTTAATCTTTTGACTCTAAATTACTGTTGGATGTGAATTGTGACTTTGTCAACTAAAATAAGTGTGTTTAAAGTAATTTTTGTGCCTTAAACGGGTCAAAATTGAAGCTTTTGAGTAAGCAAAACTCTGTAAAAATGGCAATTTTGGTCACTGTGAGGGTTTAAAAAGTGGTTATTCAACATGAGGCATGATCCAATTGACATTTTGAATCATTTTTGGTACAGTCCAAAAAAATCAATTTTCGGATGAAAAACGATGACTCCGGACCAGTTGAACGATCCCAAAATGGTCTATAATGATGAAATTTTAACATTTAATCTTTTGACTCTAAATGACTGATGGATGTGAATTATGACTTTGTCAACTAAAATAAGTGTGTTTAAAGTCATTTCTGTGCCTGAAACGGGTCAAAATTGAAGCTTTTGAGTAAGCAAAACTCTGTAAAAATGGCAATTTTGGTCACTGTGAGGGTTTAAAAAGTGGTTATTCAACATGAGGCATGATCCAATTGACATTTTGAATCATTTTTGGTACAGTCCAAAAAATCAATTTTCGGATGAAAAACGATGACTCCGGACCTGTCGAACGATCCCAAAATGGTCTATAATGATGAAATTTTAACATTTAATCTTTTGACTCTAAATTACTGTTGGATGTGAATTGTGACTTTGTCAACTAAAATAAGTGTGTTGAAAGTCATTTCTGTGCCTGAAACGGGTCAAAATGGAAGCTTTTGAGTAAGCAAAACTCTGTAAAAATGGCAATTTTGGTCACTGTGAGGGTTTAAAAAGTGGTTATTCAACATGAGGCATGATCCAATTGACATTTTGAATCATTTTTGGTACAGTCCAAAAAATCAATTTTCGGATGAAAAACGATGACTCCGGACCAGTCGAACGATCCCAAAATGGTCTATAATGATGAAATTTTAACATTTAATCTTTTGACTCTAAATTACTGATGGATGTGAATTATGACTTTGTCAACTAAAATAAGTGTGTTTAAAGTCATTTCTGTGCCTGAAACGGGTCAAAATTGAAGCTTTTGAGTAAGCAAAACTCTGTAAAAATGGCAATTTTGGTCACTGTGATGGTTTAAAAAGTGGTTATTCAACATGAGGCATGATCCAATTGACATTTTGAATCATTTTTGGTACAGTCCAAAAAATCAATTTTCAGATGAAAAACGATGACTCCGGACCAGTCGAACGATCCCAAAATGGTCTATAATGATGAAATTTTAACATTTAATCTTTTGACTCTAAATTACTGTTGGATGTGAATTGTGACTTTGTCAACTAAAATAAGTGTGTTTAAAGTAATTTTTGTGCCTTAAACGGGTCAAAATTGAAGCTTTTGAGTAAGCAAAACTCTGTAAAAATGGCAATTTTGGTCACTGTGAGGGTTTAAAAAGTGGTTATTCAACATGAGGCATGATCCAATTGACATTTTGAATCATTTTTGGTACAGTCCAAAAAAATCAATTTTCGGATGAAAAACGATGACTCCGGACCAGTTGAACGATCCCAAAATGGTCTATAATGATGAAATTTTAACATTTAATCTTTTGACTCTAAATGACTGATGGATGTGAATTATGACTTTGTCAACTAAAATAAGTGTGTTTAAAGTCATTTCTGTGCCTGAAACGGGTCAAAATTGAAGCTTTTGAGTAAGCAAAACTCTGTAAAAATGGCAATTTTGGTCACTGTGAGGGTTTAAAAAGTGGTTATTCAACATGAGGCATGATCCAATTGACATTTTGAATCATTTTTGGTACAGTCCAAAAAATCAATTTTCGGATGAAAAACGATGACTCCGGACCTGTCGAACGATCCCAAAATGGTCTATAATGATGAAATTTTAACATTTAATCTTTTGACTCTAAATTACTGTTGGATGTGAATTGTGACTTTGTCAACTAAAATAAGTGTGTTTAAAGTCATTTTTGTGCCTGAAACGGGTCAAAATTGAAGCTTTTGAGTAAGCAAAACTCTGTAAAAATGGCAATTTTGGTCACTGTGAGGGTTTAAAAAGTGGTTATTCAACATGAGGCACGATCCAATTGACATTTTGAATCATTTTTGGTACAGTCCCAAAAAATCAATTTTCGGATGAAAAACGATGACTCCGGACCTGTCGAACGTTCCCAAAATGGTCTATAATGATGAAATTTTAACATTTAATCTTTTGACTCTAAATTACTGTTGGATGTGAATTGTGATTTTGTCAACTAAAATAAGTGTGTTTAAAGTCATTTCTGTGCCTGAAACGGGCCAAAATTGAAGCTTTTGAGTAAGCAAAACTCTGTAAAAATGGCAATTTTGGTCACTGTGAGGGTTTAAAAAGTGGTTATTCAACATGAGGCATGATCAAAATTGACATTTTGAATCATTTTTGGTACAGTCCAAAAAATCAATTTTCGGATGAAAAACGATGACTCCGGACCAGTCGAACGATCCCAAAATGGTCTTTAATTATGAAATTTTAACATTTAATCTTTTGACTCTAAATTACTGATGGATGTGAATTATGACTTTGTCAACTAAAATAAGCGTGTTTAAAGTCAATTACGTGCCTGAAACGGGTCAAAATTGAAGCTTTTGAGTAAGCAAAACTCTGTAAAAATGGCAATTTTGGTCACTGTGAGGGTTTAAAAAGTGGTTATTCAACATGAGGCATGATCCAATTGACATTTTGAATCATTTTTGGTACAGTCCAAAAAATCAATTTTCGGATGAAAAACGATGACTCTGGACCAGTCGAACGATCCCAAAATGGTCTATAATGATGAAATTTTAACATTTAATCTTTTGACTCTAAATTACTGTTGGATGTGAATTGTGACTTTGTCAACTAAAATAAGTGTGTTTAAAGTCATTTCTGTGCCTGAAACGGGTCAAAATTGAAGCTTTTGAGTAAGCAAAACTCTGTAAAAATGGCAATTTTGGTCACTGTGAGGGTTTAAAAAGTGGTTATTCAACATGAGGCATGATCCAATTGACATTTTGAATCATTTTTGGTACAGTCCAAAAAATCAATTTTCGGATGAAAAACGATGACTCCGGACCAGTCGAACGATCCCAAAATGGTCTATAATGATGAAATTTTAACATTTAATCTTTTGACTCTAAATTACTGTTGGATGTGAATTGTGACTTTTTCAACTAAAATAAGTGTGTTTAAAGTCATTTCTGTGCCTGAAACGGGTCAAAATTGTAGCTTTTGAGTAAGCAAAACTCTGTAAAAATGGCAATTTTGGTCACTGTGAGGGTTTAAAAAGTGGTTATTCAACATGAGGCATGATCCAATTGACATTTTGAATCATTTTTGGTACAGTCCCAAAAATCAATTTTCGGATGAAAAACGATGACTCCGGACCTGTCGAACGATCCCAAAATGGTCCATAATGATGAAATTTTAACATTTAATCTTTTGACTCTAAATGACTGTACGATGTGAATTATGACTTTGTCAACTAGAATAAGTGTGTTTAAAGTCATTTCTGTGCCTGAAACAGGTCAAAATGGAAGCTTTTGAGTAAGCAAAACTCTGTAAAAATGGCAATTGTGGTCACTGTGAGGGTTTAAAAAGTGGTTATTCAACATGAGGCATGATCCAATTGACATTTTGAATCATTTTTGGTACAGTCCAAAAAATCAATTTTCGGATGAAAAACGATGACTCTGGACCTGTCGAACGATCCCAAAATGGTCTATAATGATGAAATTTTAACATTTAATCTTTTGACTCTAAATTATTGTTGGATGTGAATTGTGACTTTGTCAACTAAAATAAGTGTGTTTAAAGTCATTTTTGTGCCTGAAACGGGACAAAATTAAAGCTTTTGAGTAAGCAAAACTCTGTAAAAATGGCAATTTTGGTCACTGTGAGGGTTTAAAAAGTGGTTATTCAACATGAGGCATGATCCAATTGACATTTTGAATCATTTTTGGTACAGTCCAAAAAATCAATTTTCGGATGAAAAACGATGACTCCGGACCAGTCGAACGATCCCAAAATGGTCTATAATGATGAAATTTTAACATTTAATCTTTTGACTCTAAATTACTGATGGATGTGAATTATGACTTTGTCAACTAAAATAAGTGTGTTTAAAGTCATTTCTGTGCCTGAAACGGGTCAAAATTGAAGCTTTTGAGTAAGCAAAACTCTGTAAAAATGGCAATTTTGGTCACTGTGATGGTTTAAAAAGTGGTTATTCAACATGAGGCATGATCCAATTGACATTTTGAATCATTTTTGGTACAGTCCAAAAAATCAATTTTCAGATGAAAAACGATGACTCCGGACCAGTCGAACGATCCCAAAATGGTCTATAATGATGAAATTTTAACATTTAATCTTTTGACTCTAAATTACTGTTGGATGTGAATTGTGACTTTGTCAACTAAAATAAGTGTGTTTAAAGTCATTTTTGTGCCTTAAACGGGTCAAAATTGAAGCTTTTGAGTAAGCAAAACTCTGTAAAAATGGCAATTTTGGTCACTGTGAGGTTTTTAAAAGTGGTTATTCAACATGAGGCATGATCCAATTGACATTTTGAATCATTTTTGGTACAGTCCAAAAAATCAATTTTCGGATGAAAAACGATGACTCCGGACCTGTCGAACGATCCCAAAATGGTCTATAATGATGAAATTTTAACATTTAATCTTTTGACTCTAAATTACTGTTGGATGTGAATTGTGACTTTGTCAACTAAAATAAGTGTGTTTAAAGTCATTTTTGTGCCTGAAACGGGTCAAAATTGAAGCTTTTGAGTAGGCAAAACTCTGTAAAAATGGCAATTTTGGTCACTGTGAGGGTTTAAAAAGTGGTTATTCAACATGAGGCATGATCCAATTGACATTTTGAATCATTTTTGGTACAGTCCAAAAAATCAATTTTCGGATGAAAAACGATGACTCCGGACCAGTCGAACGATCCCAAAATGGTCTATAATGATGAAATTTTAACATTTAATCTTTTGACTCTAAATTACTGTTGGATGTGAATTGTGACTTTGTCAACTAAAATAAGTGTGTTGAAAGTCATTTCTGTGCCTGAAACGGGTCAAAATTGAAGCTTTTGAGTAAGCAAAACTCTGTAAAAATGGCAATTTTGGTCACTGTGAGGGTTTAAAAAGTGGTTATTCAACATGAGGCATGATCCAATTGACATTTTGAATCATTTTTGGTACAGTCCAAAAAATCAATTTTCGGATGAAAAACGATGACTCCGGACCAGTCGAACGATCCCAAAATGGTCTATAATGATGAAATTTTAACATTTAATCTTTTGACTCTAAATTACTGTTGGATGTGAATTGTGACTTTGTCAACTAAAATAAGTGTGTTGAAAGTCATTTCTGTGCCTGAAACGGGTCAAAATTGAAGCTTTTGAGTAAGCAAAACTCTGTAAAAATGGCAATTTTGGTCACTGTGAGGTTTTTAAAAGTGGTTATTCAACATGAGGCATGATCCAATTGACATTTTGAATCATTTTTGGTACAGTCCAAAAAATCAATTTTCGGATGAAAAACGATGACTCCGGACCAGTCGATCGATCCCAAAATGGTCTATAATGATGAAATTTTAACATTTAATCTTTTGACTCTAAATGACTGATGGATGTGAATTATGACTTTGTCAACTAAAATAAGTGTGTTTAAAGTCATTTCTGTGCCTGAAACGGGTCAAAATTGAAGCTTTTGAGTAAGCAAAACTCTGTAAAAATGGCAATTTTGGTCACTGTGAGGGTTTAAAAAGTGGTTATTCAACATGAGGCATGATCCAATTGACATTTTGAATCATTTTTGGTACAGTCCAAAAAATCAATTTTCGGATGAAAAACGATGACTCCGGACCAGTCGAACGATCCCAAAATGGTCTATAATGATGAAATTTTAACATTTAATCTTTTGACTCTAAATTACTGATGGATGTGAATTATGACTTTGTCAACTAAAATAAGTGTGTTTAAAGTCATTTCTGTGCCTTAAACGGGTCAAAATTGAAGCTTTTGAGTAAGCAAAACTCTGTAAAAATGGCAATTTTGGTCACTGTGAGGTTTTAAAAAGTGGTTATTCAACATGAGGCATGATCCAATTGACATTTTGAATCATTTTTGGTACAGTCCAAAAAATCAATTTTCGGATGAAAAACGATGACTCCGGACCAGTCGAACGATCCCAAAATGGTCTATAATGATGAAATTTTAACATTTAATCTTTTGACTCTAAATGACTGATGGATGTGAATTATGACTTTGTCAACTAAAATAAGTGTGTTTAAAGTCATTTCTGTGCCTGAAACGGGTCAAAATTGAAGCTTTTGAGTAAGCAAAACTCTGTAAAAATGGCAATTTTGGTCACTGTGAGGGTTTAAAAAGTGGTTATTCAACATGAGGCATGATCCAATTGACATTTTGAATCATTTTTGGTACAGTCCAAAAAATCAATTTTCGGATGAAAAACGATGACTCCTGACCTGTCGAACGATCCCAAAATGGTCTATAATGATGAAATTTTAACATTTAATCTTTTGACTCTAAATTACTGTTGGATGTGAATTGTGACTTTGTCAACTAAAATAAGTGTGTTTAAAGTCATTTTTGTGCCTGAAACGGGTCAAAATTGAAGCTTTTGAGTAAGCAAAACTCTGTAAAAATGGCAATTTTGGTCACTGTGAGGGTTTAAAAAGTGGTTATTCAACATGAGGCATGATCCAATTGACATTTTGAATCATTTTTGGTACAGTCCAAAAAATCAATTTTCGGATGAAAAACGATGACTCCGGACCAGTCGAACGATCCCAAAATGGTCTATAATTATGAAATTTTAACATTTAATCTTTTGACTCTAAATTACTGTTGGATGTGAATTGTGACTTTGTCAACTAAAATAAGTGTGTTGAAAGTCATTTCTGTGCCTGAAACGGGTCAAAATGGAAGCTTTTGAGTAAGCAAAACTCTGTAAAAATGGCAATTTTGGTCACTGTGAGGGTTTAAAAAGTGGTTATTCAACATGAGGCATGATCCAATTGACATTTTGTATCATTTTTGGTACAGTCCAAAAAATCAATTTTCGGATGAAAAACGATGACTCCGGACCAGTCGAACGATCCCAAAATGGTCTATAATGATGAAATTTTAACATTTAATCTTTTGACTCTAAATTACTGATGGATGTGAATTATGACTTTGTCAACTAAAATAAGTGTGTTTAAAGTCATTTCTGTGCCTGAAACGGGTCAAAATTGAAGCTTTTGAGTAAGCAAAACTCTGTAAAAATGGCAATTTTGGTCACTGTGATGGTTTAAAAAGTGGTTATTCAACATGAGGCATGATCCAATTGACATTTTGAATCATTTTTGGTACAGTCCAAAAAATCAATTTTCAGATGAAAAACGATGACTCCGGACCAGTCGAACGATCCCAAAATGGTCTATAATGATGAAATTTTAACATTTAATCTTTTGACTCTAAATTACTGTTGGATGTGAATTGTGACTTTGTCAACTAAAATAAGTGTGTTTAAAGTCATTTTTGTGCCTTAAACGGGTCAAAATTGAAGCTTTTGAGTAAGCAAAACTCTGTAAAAATGGCAATTTTGGTCACTGTGAGGGTTTAAAAAGTGGTTATTCAACATGAGGCATGATCCAATTGACATTTTGAATCATTTTTGGTACAGTCCAAAAAAATCAATTTTCGGATGAAAAACGATGACTCCGGACCAGTTGAACGATCCCAAAATGGTCTATAATGATGAAATTTTAACATTTAATCTTTTGACTCTAAATGACTGATGGATGTGAATTATGACTTTGTCAACTAAAATAAGTGTGTTTAAAGTCAATTACGTGCCTGAAACGGGTCAAAATTGAAGCTTTTGAGTAAGCAAAACTCTTTAAAAATGGCAATTTTGGTCACTGTGAGGGTTTAAAAAGTGGTTATTCAACATGAGGCATGATCCAATTGACATTTTGAATCATTTTTGGTACAGTCCAAAAAATCAATTTTCGGATGAAAAACGATGACTCCGGACCAGTCGAACGATCCCAAAATGGTCTATAATGATGAAATTTTAACATTTAATCTTTTGACTCTAAATTACTGTTGGATGTGAATTGTGACTTTGTCAACTAAAATAAGTGTGTTTAAAGTCATTTCTGTGCCTGAAACGGGTCAAAATTGTAGCTTTTGAGTAAGCAAAACTCTGTAAAAATGGCAATTTTGGTCACTGTGAGGGTATAAAAAGTGGTTATTCAACATGAGGCATGATCCAATTGACATTTTGAATCATTTTTGGTACAGTCCCAAAAATCAATTTTCGGATGAAAAACGATGACTCCGGACCTGTCGAACGATCCCAAAATGGTCCATAATGATGAAATTTTAACATTTAATCTTTTGACTCTAAATGACTGTACGATGTGAATTATGACTTTGTCAACTAGAATAAGTGTGTTTAAAGTCATTTCTGTGCCTGAAACAAGTCAAAATGGAAGCTTTTGAGTAAGCAAAACTCTGTAAAAATGGCAATTTTGGTCACTGTGATGGTTTAAAAAGTGGTTATTCAACATGAGGCATGATCCAATTGACATTTTGAATCATTTTTGGTACAGTCCAAAAAATCAATTTTCAGATGAAAAACGATGACTCCGGACCAGTCGAACGATCCCAAAATGGTCTATAATGATGAAATTTTAACATTTAATCTTTTGACTCTAAATTACTGTTGGATGTGAATTGTGACTTTGTCAACTAAAATAAGTGTGTTTAAAGTAATTTTTGTGCCTTAAACGGGTCAACATTGAAGCTTTTGAGTAAGCAAAACTCTGTAAAAATGGCAATTTTGGTCACTGTGAGGGTTTAAAAAGTGGTTATTCAACATGAGGCATGATCCAATTGACATTTTGAATCATTTTTGGTACAGTCCAAAAAAATCAATTTTCGGATGAAAAACGATGACTCCGGACCAGTTGAACGATCCCAAAATGTTCTATAATGATGAAATTTTAACATTTAATCTTTTGACTCTAAATGACTGATGGATGTGAATTATGACTTTGTCAACTAAAATAAGTGTGTTTAAAGTCATTTCTGTGCCTGAAACGGGTCAAAATTGAAGCTTTTGAGTAAGCAAAACTCTGTAAAAATGGCAATTTTGGTCACTGTGAGGGTTTAAAAAGTGGTTATTCAACATGAGGCATGATCCAATTGACATTTTGAATCATTTTTGGTACAGTCCAAAAAATCAATTTTCGGATGAAAAACGATGACTCCGGACCTGTCGAACGATCCCAAAATGGTCTATAATGATGAAATTTTAACATTTAATCTTTTGACTCTAAATTACTGTTGGATGTGAATTATGACTTTGTCAACTAAAATAAGTGTGTTTAAAGTCATTTCTGTGCCTGAAACGGGTCAAAATTGAAGCTTTTGAGTAAGCAAAACTCTGTAAAAATGGCAATTTTGGTCACTGTGAGGGTTTAAAAAGTGGTTATTCAACATGAGGCATGATCCAATTGACATTTTGAATCATTTTTGGTACAGTCCAAAAAATCAATTTTCAGATGAAAAACGATGACTCCGGACCAGTCGAACGATCCCAAAATGGTCTATAATGATGAAATTTTAACATTTAATCTTTTGACTCTAAATTACTGTTGGATGTGAATTGTGACTTTGTCAACTAAAATAAGTGTGTTTAAAGTAATTTTTGTGCCTTAAACGGGTCAAAATTGAAGCTTTTGAGTAAGCAAAACTCTGTAAAAATGGCAATTTTGGTCACTGTGAGGGTTTAAAAAGTGGTTATTCAACATGAGGCATGATCCAATTGACATTTTGAATCATTTTTGGTACAGTCCAAAAAAATCAATTTTCGGATGAAAAACGATGACTCCGGACCAGTTGAACGATCCCAAAATGGTCTATAATGATGAAATTTTAACATTTAATCTTTTGACTCTAAATGACTGATGGATGTGAATTATGACTTTGTCAACTAAAATAAGTGTGTTTAAAGTCATTTCTGTGCCTGAAACGGGTCAAAATTGAAGCTTTTGAGTAAGCAAAACTCTGTAAAAATGGCAATTTTGGTCACTGTGAGGGTTTAAAAAGTGGTTATTCAACATGAGGCATGATCCAATTGACATTTTGAATCATTTTTGGTACAGTCCAAAAAATCAATTTTCGGATGAAAAACGATGACTCCGGACCTGTCGAACGATCCCAAAATGGTCTATAATGATGAAATTTTAACATTTAATCTTTTGACTCTAAATTACTGTTGGATGTGAATTGTGATTTTGTCAACTAAAATAAGTGTGTTTAAAGTCATTTCTGTGCCTGAAACGGGCCAAAATTGAAGCTTTTGAGTAAGCAAAACTCTGTAAAAATGGCAATTTTGGTCACTGTGAGGGTTTAAAAAGTGGTTATTCAACATGAGGCATGATCAAAATTGACATTTTGAATCATTTTTGGTACAGTCCAAAAAATCAATTTTCGGATGAAAAACGATGACTCCGGACCAGTCGAACGATCCCAAAATGGTCTTTAATTATGAAATTTTAACATTTAATCTTTTGACTCTAAATTACTGATGGATGTGAATTATGACTTTGTCAACTAAAATAAGTGTGTTTAAAGTCAATTACGTGCCTGAAACGGGTCAAAATTGAAGCTTTTGAGTAAGCAAAACTCTTTAAAAATGGCAATTTTGGTCACTGTGAGGGTTTAAAAAGTGGTTATTCAACATGAGGCATGATCCAATTGACATTTTGAATCATTTTTGGTACAGTCCAAAAAATCAATTTTCGGATGAAAAACGATGACTCCGGACCAGTCGAACGATCCCAAAATGGTCTATAATGATGAAATTTTAACATTTAATCTTTTGACTCTAAATTACTGTTGGATGTGAATTGTGACTTTGTCAACTAAAATAAGTGTGTTTAAAGTCATTTCTGTGCCTGAAACGGGTCAAAATTGTAGCTTTTGAGTAAGCAAAACTCTGTAAAAATGGCAATTTTGGTCACTGTGAGGGTATAAAAAGTGGTTATTCAACATGAGGCATGATCCAATTGACATTTTGAATCATTTTTGGTACAGTCCCAAAAATCAATTTTCGGATGAAAAACGATGACTCCGGACCTGTCGAACGATCCCAAAATGGTCCATAATGATGAAATTTTAACATTTAATCTTTTGACTCTAAATGACTGTACGATGTGAATTATGACTTTGTCAACTCGAATAAGTGTGTTTAAAGTCATTTCTGTGCCTGAAACAGGTCAAAATGGAAGCTTTTGAGTAAGCAAAACTCTGTAAAAATGGCAATTGTGGTCACTGTGAGGGTTTAAAAAGTGGTTATTCAACATGAGGCATGATCGAATTGACATTTTGAATCATTTTTGGTACAGTCCAAAAAATCAATTTTCGGATGAAAAACGATGACTCTGGACCTGTCGAACGATCCCAAAATGGTCTATAATGATGAAATTTTAACATTTAATCTTTTGACTCTAAATTATTGTTGGATGTGAATTGTGACTTTGTCAACTAAAATAAGTGTGTTTAAAGTCATTTTTGTGCCTGAAACGTGTCAAAATTAAAGCTTTTGAGTAAGCAAAACTCTGTAAAAATGGCAATTTTGGTCACTGTGAGGGTTTAAAAAGTGGTTATTCAACATGAGGCATGATCCAATTGACATTTTGAATCATTTTTGGTACAGTCCAAAAAATCAATTTTCGGATGAAAAACGATGACTCCGGACCAGTCGAACGATCCCAAAATGGTCTATAATGATGAAATTTTAACATTTAATCTTTTGACTCTAAATTACTGATGGATGTGAATTATGACTTTGTCAACTAAAATAAGTGTGTTTAAAGTCATTTCTGTGCCTGAAACGGGTCAAAATTGAAGCTTTTGAGTAAGCAAAACTCTGTAAAAATGGCAATTTTGGTCACTGTGATGGTTTAAAAAGTGGTTATTCAACATGAGGCATGATCCAATTGACATTTTGAATCATTTTTGGTACAGTCCAAAAAATCAATTTTCAGATGAAAAACGATGACTCCGGACCAGTCGAACGATCCCAAAATGGTCTATAATGATGAAATTTTAACATTTAATCTTTTGACTCTAAATTACTGTTGGATGTGAATTGTGACTTTGTCAACTAAAATAAGTGTGTTTAAAGTCATTTTTGTGCCTTAAACGGGTCAAAATTGAAGCTTTTGAGTAAGCAAAACTCTGTAAAAATGGCAATTTTGGTCACTGTGAGGTTTTAAAAAGTGGTTATTCAACATGAGGCATGATCCAATTGACATTTTGAATCATTTTTGGTACAGTCCAAAAAATCAATTTTCGGATGAAAAACGATGACTCCGGACCAGTCGAACGATCCCAAAATGGTCTATAATGATGAAATTTTAACATTTAATCTTTTGACTCTAAATGACTGATGGATGTGAATTATGACTTTGTCAACTAAAATAAGTGTGTTTAAAGTCATTTCTGTGCCTGAAACGGGTCAAAATTGAAGCTTTTGAGTAAGCAAAACTCTGTAAAAATGGCAATTTTGGTCACTGTGAGGGTTTAAAAAGTGGTTATTCAACATGAGGCATGATCCAATTGACATTTTGAATCATTTTTGGTACAGTCCAAAAAATCAATTTTCGGATGAAAAACGATGACTCCGGACCTGTCGAACGATCCCAAAATGGTCTATAATGATGAAATTTTAACATTTAATCTTTTGACTCTAAATTACTGTTGGATGTGAATTGTGACTTTGTCAACTAAAATAAGTGTGTTTAAAGTCATTTTTGTGCCTGAAACGGGTCAAAATTGAAGCTTTTGAGTAAGCAAAACTCTGTAAAAATGGCAATTTTGGTCACTGTGAGGGTTTAAAAAGTGGTTATTCAACATGAGGCATGATCCAATTGACATTTTGAATAATTTTTGGTACAGTCCAAAAAATCAATTTTCGGATGAAAAACGATGACTCCGGACCAGTCGAACGATCCCAAAATGGTCTATAATTATGAAATTTTAACATTTAATCTTTTGACTCTAAATTACTGTTGGATGTGAATTGTGACTTTGTCAACTAAAATAAGTGTGTTGAAAGTCATTTCTGTGCCTGAAACGGGTCAAAATGGAAGCTTTTGAGTAAGCAAAACTCTGTAAAAATGGCAATTGTGGTCACTGTGAGGGTTTAAAAAGTGGTTATTCAACATGAGGCATGATCCAATTGACATTTTGAATCATTTTTGGTACAGTCCAAAAAATCAATTTTCGGATGAAAAACGATGACTCTGGACCTGTCGAACGATCCCAAAATGGTCTATAATGATGAAATTTTAACATTTAATCTTTTGACTCTAAATTATTGTTGGATGTGAATTGTGACTTTGTCAACTAAAATAAGTGTGTTTAAAGTCATTTTTGTGCCTGAAACGGGTCAAAATTAAAGCTTTTGAGTAAGCAAAACTCTGTAAAAATGGCAATTTTGGTCACTGTGAGGGTTTAAAAAGTGGTTATTCAACATGAGGCATGATCCAATTGACATTTTGAATCATTTTTGGTACAGTTCAAAAAATCAATTTTCGGATGAAAAACGATGACTCCGGACCAGTCGAACGATCCCAAAATGGTCTATAATGATGAAATTTTAACATTTAATCTTTTGACTCTAAATTACTGATGGATGTGAATTATGACTTTGTCAACTAAAATAAGTGTGTTTAAAGTCATTTCTGTGCCTGAAACGGGTCAAAATTGAAGCTTTTGAGTAAGCAAAACTCTGTAAAAATGGCAATTTTGGTCACTGTGATGGTTTAAAAAGTGGTTATTCAACATGAGGCATGATCCAATTGACATTTTGAATCATTTTTGGTACAGTCCAAAAAATCAATTTTCAGATGAAAAACGATGACTCCGGACCAGTCGAACGATCCCAAAATGGTCTATAATGATGAAATTTTAACATTTAATCTTTTGACTCTAAATTACTGTTGGATGTGAATTGTGACTTTGTCAACTAAAATAAGTGTGTTTAAAGTCATTTTTGTGCCTTAAACGGGTCAAAATTGAAGCTTTTGAGTAAGCAAAACTCTGTAAAAATGGCCATTTTGGTCACTGTGAGGTTTTAAAAAGTGGTTATTCAACATGAGGCATGATCCAATTGACATTTTGAATCATTTTTGGTACAGTCCAAAAAATCAATTTTCGGATGAAAAACGATGACTCCGGACCAGTCGAACGATCCCAAAATGGTCTATAATGATGAAATTTTAACATTTAATCTTTTGACTCTAAATGACTGATGGATGTGAATTATGACTTTGTCAACTAAAATAAGTGTGTTTAAAGTCATTTCTGTGCCTGAAACGGGTCAAAATTGAAGCTTTTGAGTAAGCAAAACTCTGTAAAAATGGCAATTTTGGTCACTGTGAGGGTTTAAAAAGTGGTTATTCAACATGAGGCATGATCCAATTGACATTTTGAATCATTTTTGGTACAGTCCAAAAAATCAATTTTCGGATGAAAAACGATGACTCCGGACCTGTCGAACGATCCCAAAATGGTCTATAATGATGAAATTTTAACATTTAATCTTTTGACTCTAAATTACTGTTGGATGTGAATTGTGACTTTGTCAACTAAAATAAGTGTGTTTAAAGTCATTTTTGTGCCTGAAACGGGTCAAAATTGAAGCTTTTGAGTAAGCAAAACTCTGTAAAAATGGCAATTTTGGTCACTGTGAGGGTTTAAAAAGTGGTTATTCAACATGAGGCATGATCCAATTGACATTTTGAATCATTTTTGGTACAGTCCAAAAAATCAATTTTCGGATGAAAAACGATGACTCCGGACCAGTCGAACGATCCCAAAATGGTCTATAATTATGAAATTTTAACATTTAATTTTTTGACTCTAAATTACTGTTGGATGTGAATTGTGACTTTGTCAACTAAAATAAGTGTGTTGAAAGTCATTTCTGTGCCTGAAACGGGTCAAAATGGAAGCTTTTGAGTAAGCAAAACTCTGTAAAAATGGCAATTTTGGTCACTGTGAGGGTTTAAAAAGTGGTTATTCAACATGAGGCATGATCCAATTGACATTTTGAATCATTTTTGGTACAGTCCAAAAAATCAATTTTCGGATGAAAAACGATGACTCCGGACCAGTCGAACGATCCCAAAATGGTCTATAATGATGAAATTTTAACATTTAATCTTTTGACTCTAAATTACTGATGGATGTGAATTATGACTTTGTCAACTAAAATAAGTGTGTTTAAAGTCATTTCTGTGCCTGAAACGGGTCAAAATTGAAGCTTTTGAGTAAGCAAAACTCTGTAAAAATGGCAATTTTGGTCACTGTGATGGTTTAAAAAGTGGTTATTCAACATGAGGCATGATCCAATTGACATTTTGAATCATTTTTGGTACAGTCCAAAAAATCAATTTTCAGATGAAAAACGATGACTCCGGACCAGTCGAACGATCCCAAAATGGTCTATAATGATGAAATTTTAACATTTAATCTTTTGACTCTAAATTACTGTTGGATGTGAATTGTGACTTTGTCAACTAAAATAAGTGTGTTTAAAGTAATTTTTGTGCCTTAAACGGGTCAAAATTGAAGCTTTTGAGTAAGCAAAACTCTGTAAAAATGGCAATTTTGGTCACTGTGAGGGTTTAAAAAGTGGTTATTCAACATGAGGCATGATCCAATTGACATTTTGAATCATTTTTGGTACAGTCCAAAAAAATCAATTTTCGGATGAAAAACGATGACTCCGGACCAGTTGAACGATCCCAAAATGGTCTATAATGATGAAATTTTAACATTTAATCTTTTGACTCTAAATGACTGATGGATGTGAATTATGACTTTGTCAACTAAAATAAGTGTGTTTAAAGTCATTTCTGTGCCTGAAACGGGTCAAAATTGAAGCTTTTGAGTAAGCAAAACTCTGTAAAAATGGCAATTTTGGTCACTGTGAGGGTTTAAAAAGTGGTTATTCAACATGAGGCATGATCCAATTGACATTTTGAATCATTTTTGGTACAGTCCAAAAAATCAATTTTCGGATGAAAAACGATGACTCCGGACCTGTCGAACGATCCCAAAATGGTCTATAATGATGAAATTTTAACATTTAATCTTTTGACTCTAAATTACTGTTGGATGTGAATTGTGACTTTGTCAACTAAAATAAGTGTGTTTAAAGTCATTTCTGTGCCTGAAACGGGTCAAAATTGAAGCTTTTGAGTAAGCAAAACTCTGTAAAAATGGCAATTTTGGTCACTGTGATGGTTTAAAAAGTGGTTATTCAACATGAGGCATGATCCAATTGACATTTTGAATCATTTTTGGTACAGTCCAAAAAATCAATTTTCAGATGAAAAACGATGACTCCGGACCAGTCGAACGATCCCAAAATGGTCTATAATGATGAAATTTTAACATTTAATCTTTTGACTCTAAATTACTGTTGGATGTGAATTGTGACTTTGTCAACTAAAATAAGTGTGTTTAAAGTCATTTTTGTGCCTTAAACGGGTCAAAATTGAAGCTTTTGAGTAAGCAAAACTCTGTAAAAATGGCCATTTTGGTCACTGTGAGGTTTTAAAAAGTGGTTATTCAACATGAGGCATGATCCAATTGACATTTTGAATCATTTTTGGTACAGTCCAAAAAATCAATTTTCGGATGAAAAACGATGACTCCGGACCAGTCGAACGATCCCAAAATGGTCTATAATGATGAAATTTTAACATTTAATCTTTTGACTCTAAATGACTGATGGATGTGAATTATGACTTTGTCAACTAAAATAAGTGTGTTTAAAGTCATTTCTGTGCCTGAAACGGGTCAAAATTGAAGCTTTTGAGTAAGCAAAACTCTGTAAAAATGGCAATTTTGGTCACTGTGAGGGTTTAAAAAGTGGTTATTCAACATGAGGCATGATCCAATTGACATTTTGAATCATTTTTGGTACAGTCCAAAAAATCAATTTTCGGATGAAAAACGATGACTCCGGACCTGTCGAACGATCCCAAAATGGTCTATAATGATGAAATTTTAACATTTAATCTTTTGACTCTAAATTACTGTTGGATGTGAATTGTGACTTTGTCAACTAAAATAAGTGTGTTTAAAGTCATTTTTGTGCCTGAAACGGGTCAAAATTGAAGCTTTTGAGTAAGCAAAACTCTGTAAAAATGGCAATTTTGGTCACTGTGAGGGTTTAAAAAGTGGTTATTCAACATGAGGCATGATCCAATTGACATTTTGAATCATTTTTGGTACAGTCCAAAAAATCAATTTTCGGATGAAAAACGATGACTCCGGACCAGTCGAACGATCCCAAAATGGTCTATAATTATGAAATTTTAACATTTAATTTTTTGACTCTAAATTACTGTTGGATGTGAATTGTGACTTTGTCAACTAAAATAAGTGTGTTGAAAGTCATTTCTGTGCCTGAAACGGGTCAAAATGGAAGCTTTTGAGTAAGCAAAACTCTGTAAAAATGGCAATTTTGGTCACTGTGAGGGTTTAAAAAGTGGTTATTCAACATGAGGCATGATCCAATTGACATTTTGAATCATTTTTGGTACAGTCCAAAAAATCAATTTTCGGATGAAAAACGATGACTCCGGACCAGTCGAACGATCCCAAAATGGTCTATAATGATGAAATTTTAACATTTAATCTTTTGACTCTAAATTACTGATGGATGTGAATTATGACTTTGTCAACTAAAATAAGTGTGTTTAAAGTCATTTCTGTGCCTGAAACGGGTCAAAATTGAAGCTTTTGAGTAAGCAAAACTCTGTAAAAATGGCAATTTTGGTCACTGTGATGGTTTAAAAAGTGGTTATTCAACATGAGGCATGATCCAATTGACATTTTGAATCATTTTTGGTACAGTCCAAAAAATCAATTTTCAGATGAAAAACGATGACTCCGGACCAGTCGAACGATCCCAAAATGGTCTATAATGATGAAATTTTAACATTTAATCTTTTGACTCTAAATTACTGTTGGATGTGAATTGTGACTTTGTCAACTAAAATAAGTGTGTTTAAAGTAATTTTTGTGCCTTAAACGGGTCAAAATTGAAGCTTTTGAGTAAGCAAAACTCTGTAAAAATGGCAATTTTGGTCACTGTGAGGGTTTAAAAAGTGGTTATTCAACATGAGGCATGATCCAATTGACATTTTGAATCATTTTTGGTACAGTCCAAAAAAATCAATTTTCGGATGAAAAACGATGACTCCGGACCAGTTGAACGATCCCAAAATGGTCTATAATGATGAAATTTTAACATTTAATCTTTTGACTCTAAATGACTGATGGATGTGAATTATGACTTTGTCAACTAAAATAAGTGTGTTTAAAGTCATTTCTGTGCCTGAAACGGGTCAAAATTGAAGCTTTTGAGTAAGCAAAACTCTGTAAAAATGGCAATTTTGGTCACTGTGAGGGTTTAAAAAGTGGTTATTCAACATGAGGCATGATCCAATTGACATTTTGAATCATTTTTGGTACAGTCCAAAAAATCAATTTTCGGATGAAAAACGATGACTCCGGACCTGTCGAACGATCCCAAAATGGTCTATAATGATGAAATTTTAACATTTAATCTTTTGACTCTAAATTACTGTTGGATGTGAATTGTGACTTTGTCAACTAAAATAAGTGTGTTTAAAGTCATTTTTGTGCCTGAAACGGGTCAAAATTGAAGCTTTTGAGTAAGCAAAACTCTGTAAAAATGGCAATTTTGGTCACTGTGAGGGTTTAAAAAGTGGTTATTCAACATGAGGCATGATCCAATTGACATTTTGAATCATTTTTGGTACAGTCCAAAAAATCAATTTTAGGATGAAAAACGATGACTCCGGACCAGTCGAACGATCCCAAAATGGTCTATAATGATGAAATTTTAACATTTAATCTTTTGACTCTAAATTACTGTTGGATGTGAATTGTGACTTTGTCAACTAAAATAAGTGTGTTGAAAGTCATTTCTGTGCCTGAAACGGGTCAAAATGGAAGCTTTTGAGTAAGCAAAACTCTGTAAAAATGGCAATTTTGGTCACTGTGAGGGTTTAAAAAGTGGTTATTCAACATGAGGCATGATCCAATTGACATTTTGAATCATTTTTGGTACAGTCCAAAAAATCAATTTTCGGATGAAAAACGATGACTCCGGACCAGTCGAACGATCCCAAAATGGTCTATAATGATGAAATTTTAACATTTAATCTTTTGACTCTAAATTACTGATGGATGTGAATTATGACTTTGTCAACTAAAATAAGTGTGTTTAAAGTCATTTCTGTGCCTGAAACGGGTCAAAATTGAAGCTTTTGAGTAAGCAAAACTCTGTAAAAATGGCAATTTTGGTCACTGTGATGGTTTAAAAAGTGGTTATTCAACATGAGGCATGATCCAATTGACATTTTGAATCATTTTTGGTACAGTCCAAAAAATCAATTTTCAGATGAAAAACGATGACTCCGGACCAGTCGAACGATCCCAAAATGGTCTATAATGATGAAATTTTAACATTTAATCTTTTGACTCTAAATTACTGTTGGATGTGAATTGTGACTTTGTCAACTAAAATAAGTGTGTTTAAAGTCATTTTTGTGCCTTAAACGGGTCAAAATTGAAGCTTTTGAGTAAGCAAAACTCTGTAAAAATGGCAATTTTGGTCACTGTGAGGGTTTAAAAAGTGGTTATTCAACATGAGGCATGATCCAATTGACATTTTGAATCATTTTTGGTACAGTCCAAAAAAATCAATTTTCGGATGAAAAACGATGACTCCGGACCAGTCGAACGATCCCAAAATGGTCTATAATGATGAAATTTTAACATTTAATCTTTTGACTCTAAATTACTGTTGGATGTGAATTGTGACTTTGTCAACTAAAATAAGTGTGTTTAAAGTCATTTCTGTGCCTGAAACGGGTCAAAATTGTAGCTTTTGAGTAAGCAAAACTCTGTAAAAATGGCAATTTTGGTCACTGTGAGGGTATAAAAAGTGGTTATTCAACATGAGGCATGATCCAATTGACATTTTGAATCATTTTTGGTACAGTCCCAAAAATCAATTTTCGGATGAAAAACGATGACTCCGGACCTGTCGAACGATCCCAAAATGGTCCATAATGATGAAATTTTAACATTTAATCTTTTGACTCTAAATGACTGTACGATGTGAATTATGACTTTGTCAACTAGAATAAGTGTGTTTAAAGTCATTTCTGTGCCTGAAACAAGTCAAAATGGAAGCTTTTGAGTAAGCAAAACTCTGTAAAAATGGCAATTTTGGTCACTGTGATGGTTTAAAAAGTGGTTATTCAACATGAGGCATGATCCAATTGACATTTTGAATCATTTTTGGTACAGTCCAAAAAATCAATTTTCAGATGAAAAACGATGACTCCGGACCAGTCGAACGATCCCAAAATGGTCTATAATGATGAAATTTTAACATTTAATCTTTTGACTCTAAATTACTGTTGGATGTGAATTGTGACTTTGTCAACTAAAATAAGTGTGTTTAAAGTAATTTTTGTGCCTTAAACGGGTCAACATTGAAGCTTTTGAGTAAGCAAAACTCTGTAAAAATGGCAATTTTGGTCACTGTGAGGGTTTAAAAAGTGGTTATTCAACATGAGGCATGATCCAATTGACATTTTGAATCATTTTTGGTACAGTCCAAAAAAATCAATTTTCGGATGAAAAACGATGACTCCGGACCAGTTGAACGATCCCAAAATGGTCTATAATGATGAAATTTTAACATTTAATCTTTTGACTCTAAATGACTGATGGATGTGAATTATGACTTTGTCAACTAAAATAAGTGTGTTTAAAGTCATTTCTGTGCCTGAAACGGGTCAAAATTGAAGCTTTTGAGTAAGCAAAACTCTGTAAAAATGGCAATTTTGGTCACTGTGAGGGTTTAAAAAGTGGTTATTCAACATGAGGCATGATCCAATTGACATTTTGAATCATTTTTGGTACAGTCCAAAAAATCAATTTTCGGATGAAAAACGATGACTCCGGACCTGTCGAACGATCCCAAAATGGTCTATAATGATGAAATTTTAACATTTAATCTTTTGACTCTAAATTACTGTTGGATGTGAATTGTGACTTTGTCAACTAAAATAAGTGTGTTTAAAGTCATTTTTGTGCCTGAAACGGGTCAAAATTGAAGCTTTTGAGTAAGCAAAACTCTGTAAAAATGGCAATTTTGGTCACTGTGAGGGTTTAAAAAGTGGTTATTCAACATGAGGCATGATCCAATTGACATTTTGAATCATTTTTGGTACAGTCCAAAAAATCAATTTTCAGATGAAAAACGATGACTCCGGACCAGTCGAACGATCCCAAAATGGTCTATAATGATGAAATTTTAACATTTAATCTTTTGACTCTAAATTACTGTTGGATGTGAATTGTGACTTTGTCAACTAAAATAAGTGTGTTTAAAGTAATTTTTGTGCCTTAAACGGGTCAAAATTGAAGCTTTTGAGTAAGCAAAACTCTGTAAAAATGGCAATTTTGGTCACTGTGAGGGTTTAAAAAGTGGTTATTCAACATGAGGCATGATCCAATTGACATTTTGAATCATTTTTGGTACAGTCCAAAAAAATCAATTTTCGGATGAAAAACGATGACTCCGGACCAGTTGAACGATCCCAAAATGGTCTATAATGATGAAATTTTAACATTTAATCTTTTGACTCTAAATGACTGATGGATGTGAATTATGACTTTGTCAACTAAAATAAGTGTGTTTAAAGTCATTTCTGTGCCTGAAACGGGTCAAAATTGAAGCTTTTGAGTAAGCAAAACTCTGTAAAAATGGCAATTTTGGTCACTGTGAGGGTTTAAAAAGTGGTTATTCAACATGAGGCATGATCCAATTGACATTTTGAATCATTTTTGGTACAGTCCAAAAAATCAATTTTCGGATGAAAAACGATGACTCCGGACCTGTCGAACGATCCCAAAATGGTCTATAATGATGAAATTTTAACATTTAATCTTTTGACTCTAAATTACTGTTGGATGTGAATTGTGATTTTGTCAACTAAAATAAGTGTGTTTAAAGTCATTTCTGTGCCTGAAACGGGCCAAAATTGAAGCTTTTGAGTAAGCAAAACTCTGTAAAAATGGCAATTTTGGTCACTGTGAGGGTTTAAAAAGTGGTTATTCAACATGAGGCATGATCAAAATTGACATTTTGAATCATTTTTGGTACAGTCCAAAAAATCAATTTTCGGATGAAAAACGATGACTCCGGACCAGTCGAACGATCCCAAAATGGTCTTTAATTATGAAATTTTAACATTTAATCTTTTGACTCTAAATTACTGATGGATGTGAATTATGACTTTGTCAACTAAAATAAGTGTGTTTAAAGTCAATTACGTGCCTGAAACGGGTCAAAATTGAAGCTTTTGAGTAAGCAAAACTCTTTAAAAATGGCAATTTTGGTCACTGTGAGGGTTTAAAAAGTGGTTATTCAACATGAGGCATGATCCAATTGACATTTTGAATCATTTTTGGTACAGTCCAAAAAATCAATTTTCGGATGAAAAACGATGACTCCGGACCAGTCGAACGATCCCAAAATGGTCTATAATGATGAAATTTTAACATTTAATCTTTTGACTCTAAATTACTGTTGGATGTGAATTGTGACTTTGTCAACTAAAATAAGTGTGTTTAAAGTCATTTCTGTGCCTGAAACGGGTCAAAATTGTAGCTTTTGAGTAAGCAAAACTCTGTAAAAATGGCAATTTTGGTCACTGTGAGGGTATAAAAAGTGGTTATTCAACATGAGGCATGATCCAATTGACATTTTGAATCATTTTTGGTACAGTCCCAAAAATCAATTTTCGGATGAAAAACGATGACTCCGGACCTGTCGAACGATCCCAAAATGGTCCATAATGATGAAATTTTAACATTTAATCTTTTGACTCTAAATGACTGTACGATGTGAATTATGACTTTGTCAACTCGAATAAGTGTGTTTAAAGTCATTTCTGTGCCTGAAACAGGTCAAAATGGAAGCTTTTGAGTAAGCAAAACTCTGTAAAAATGGCAATTGTGGTCACTGTGAGGGTTTAAAAAGTGGTTATTCAACATGAGGCATGATCGAATTGACATTTTGAATCATTTTTGGTACAGTCCAAAAAATCAATTTTCGGATGAAAAACGATGACTCTGGACCTGTCGAACGATCCCAAAATGGTCTATAATGATGAAATTTTAACATTTAATCTTTTGACTCTAAATTATTGTTGGATGTGAATTGTGACTTTGTCAACTAAAATAAGTGTGTTTAAAGTCATTTTTGTGCCTGAAACGTGTCAAAATTAAAGCTTTTGAGTAAGCAAAACTCTGTAAAAATGGCAATTTTGGTCACTGTGAGGGTTTAAAAAGTGGTTATTCAACATGAGGCATGATCCAATTGACATTTTGAATCATTTTTGGTACAGTCCAAAAAATCAATTTTCGGATGAAAAACGATGACTCCGGACCAGTCGAACGATCCCAAAATGGTCTATAATGATGAAATTTTAACATTTAATCTTTTGACTCTAAATTACTGATGGATGTGAATTATGACTTTGTCAACTAAAATAAGTGTGTTTAAAGTCATTTCTGTGCCTGAAACGGGTCAAAATTGAAGCTTTTGAGTAAGCAAAACTCTGTAAAAATGGCAATTTTGGTCACTGTGATGGTTTAAAAAGTGGTTATTCAACATGAGGCATGATCCAATTGACATTTTGAATCATTTTTGGTACAGTCCAAAAAATCAATTTTCAGATGAAAAACGATGACTCCGGACCAGTCGAACGATCCCAAAATGGTCTATAATGATGAAATTTTAACATTTAATCTTTTGACTCTAAATTACTGTTGGATGTGAATTGTGACTTTGTCAACTAAAATAAGTGTGTTTAAAGTCATTTTTGTGCCTTAAACGGGTCAAAATTGAAGCTTTTGAGTAAGCAAAACTCTGTAAAAATGGCAATTTTGGTCACTGTGAGGTTTTAAAAAGTGGTTATTCAACATGAGGCATGATCCAATTGACATTTTGAATCATTTTTGGTACAGTCCAAAAAATCAATTTTCGGATGAAAAACGATGACTCCGGACCAGTCGAACGATCCCAAAATGGTCTATAATGATGAAATTTTAACATTTAATCTTTTGACTCTAAATGACTGATGGATGTGAATTATGACTTTGTCAACTAAAATAAGTGTGTTTAAAGTCATTTCTGTGCCTGAAACGGGTCAAAATTGAAGCTTTTGAGTAAGCAAAACTCTGTAAAAATGGCAATTTTGGTCACTGTGAGGGTTTAAAAAGTGGTTATTCAACATGAGGCATGATCCAATTGACATTTTGAATCATTTTTGGTACAGTCCAAAAAATCAATTTTCGGATGAAAAACGATGACTCCGGACCTGTCGAACGATCCCAAAATGGTCTATAATGATGAAATTTTAACATTTAATCTTTTGACTCTAAATTACTGTTGGATGTGAATTGTGACTTTGTCAACTAAAATAAGTGTGTTTAAAGTCATTTTTGTGCCTGAAACGGGTCAAAATTGAAGCTTTTGAGTAAGCAAAACTCTGTAAAAATGGCAATTTTGGTCACTGTGAGGGTTTAAAAAGTGGTTATTCAACATGAGGCATGATCCAATTGACATTTTGAATAATTTTTGGTACAGTCCAAAAAATCAATTTTCGGATGAAAAACGATGACTCCGGACCAGTCGAACGATCCCAAAATGGTCTATAATTATGAAATTTTAACATTTAATCTTTTGACTCTAAATTACTGTTGGATGTGAATTGTGACTTTGTCAACTAAAATAAGTGTGTTGAAAGTCATTTCTGTGCCTGAAACGGGTCAAAATGGAAGCTTTTGAGTAAGCAAAACTCTGTAAAAATGGCAATTGTGGTCACTGTGAGGGTTTAAAAAGTGGTTATTCAACATGAGGCATGATCCAATTGACATTTTGAATCATTTTTGGTACAGTCCAAAAAATCAATTTTCGGATGAAAAACGATGACTCTGGACCTGTCGAACGATCCCAAAATGGTCTATAATGATGAAATTTTAACATTTAATCTTTTGACTCTAAATTATTGTTGGATGTGAATTGTGACTTTGTCAACTAAAATAAGTGTGTTTAAAGTCATTTTTGTGCCTGAAACGGGTCAAAATTAAAGCTTTTGAGTAAGCAAAACTCTGTAAAAATGGCAATTTTGGTCACTGTGAGGGTTTAAAAAGTGGTTATTCAACATGAGGCATGATCCAATTGACATTTTGAATCATTTTTGGTACAGTCCAAAAAATCAATTTTCGGATGAAAAACGATGACTCCGGACCAGTCGAACGATCCCAAAATGGTCTATAATGATGAAATTTTAACATTTAATCTTTTGACTCTAAATTACTGATGGATGTGAATTATGACTTTGTCAACTAAAATAAGTGTGTTTAAAGTCATTTCTGTGCCTGAAACGGGTCAAAATTGAAGCTTTTGAGTAAGCAAAACTCTGTAAAAATGGCAATTTTGGTCACTGTGATGGTTTAAAAAGTGGTTATTCAACATGAGGCATGATCCAATTGACATTTTGAATCATTTTTGGTACAGTCCAAAAAATCAATTTTCAGATGAAAAACGATGACTCCGGACCAGTCGAACGATCCCAAAATGGTCTATAATGATGAAATTTTAACATTTAATCTTTTGACTCTAAATTACTGTTGGATGTGAATTGTGACTTTGTCAACTAAAATAAGTGTGTTTAAAGTCATTTTTGTGCCTTAAACGGGTCAAAATTGAAGCTTTTGAGTAAGCAAAACTCTGTAAAAATGGCCATTTTGGTCACTGTGAGGTTTTAAAAAGTGGTTATTCAACATGAGGCATGATCCAATTGACATTTTGAATCATTTTTGGTACAGTCCAAAAAATCAATTTTCGGATGAAAAACGATGACTCCGGACCAGTCGAACGATCCCAAAATGGTCTATAATGATGAAATTTTAACATTTAATCTTTTGACTCTAAATGACTGATGGATGTGAATTATGACTTTGTCAACTAAAATAAGTGTGTTTAAAGTCATTTCTGTGCCTGAAACGGGTCAAAATTGAAGCTTTTGAGTAAGCAAAACTCTGTAAAAATGGCAATTTTGGTCACTGTGAGGGTTTAAAAAGTGGTTATTCAACATGAGGCATGATCCAATTGACATTTTGAATCATTTTTGGTACAGTCCAAAAAATCAATTTTCGGATGAAAAACGATGACTCCGGACCTGTCGAACGATCCCAAAATGGTCTATAATGATGAAATTTTAACATTTAATCTTTTGACTCTAAATTACTGTTGGATGTGAATTGTGACTTTGTCAACTAAAATAAGTGTGTTTAAAGTCATTTTTGTGCCTGAAACGGGTCAAAATTGAAGCTTTTGAGTAAGCAAAACTCTGTAAAAATGGCAATTTTGGTCACTGTGAGGGTTTAAAAAGTGGTTATTCAACATGAGGCATGATCCAATTGACATTTTGAATCATTTTTGGTACAGTCCAAAAAATCAATTTTCGGATGAAAAACGATGACTCCGGACCAGTCGAACGATCCCAAAATGGTCTATAATTATGAAATTTTAACATTTAATCTTTTGACTCTAAATTACTGTTGGATGTGAATTGTGACTTTGTCAACTAAAATAAGTGTGTTGAAAGTCATTTCTGTGCCTGAAACGGGTCAAAATGGAAGCTTTTGAGTAAGCAAAACTCTGTAAAAATGGCAATTTTGGTCACTGTGAGGGTTTAAAAAGTGGTTATTCAACATGAGGCATGATCCAATTGACATTTTGAATCATTTTTGGTACAGTCCAAAAAATCAATTTTCGGATGAAAAACGATGACTCCGGACCAGTCGAACGATCCCAAAATGGTCTATAATGATGAAATTTTAACATTTAATCTTTTGACTCTAAATTACTGATGGATGTGAATTATGACTTTGTCAACTAAAATAAGTGTGTTTAAAGTCATTTCTGTGCCTGAAACGGGTCAAAATTGAAGCTTTTGAGTAAGCAAAACTCTGTAAAAATGGCAATTTTGGTCACTGTGATGGTTTAAAAAGTGGTTATTCAACATGAGGCATGATCCAATTGACATTTTGAATCATTTTTGGTACAGTCCAAAAAATCAATTTTCAGATGAAAAACGATGACTCCGGACCAGTCGAACGATCCCAAAATGGTCTATAATGATGAAATTTTAACATTTAATCTTTTGACTCTAAATTACTGTTGGATGTGAATTGTGACTTTGTCAACTAAAATAAGTGTGTTTAAAGTAATTTTTGTGCCTTAAACGGGTCAAAATTGAAGCTTTTGAGTAAGCAAAACTCTGTAAAAATGGCAATTTTGGTCACTGTGAGGGTTTAAAAAGTGGTTATTCAACATGAGGCATGATCCAATTGACATTTTGAATCATTTTTGGTACAGTCCAAAAAAATCAATTTTCGGATGAAAAACGATGACTCCGGACCAGTTGAACGATCCCAAAATGGTCTATAATGATGAAATTTTAACATTTAATCTTTTGACTCTAAATGACTGATGGATGTGAATTATGACTTTGTCAACTAAAATAAGTGTGTTTAAAGTCATTTCTGTGCCTGAAACGGGTCAAAATTGAAGCTTTTGAGTAAGCAAAACTCTGTAAAAATGGCAATTTTGGTCACTGTGAGGGTTTAAAAAGTGGTTATTCAACATGAGGCATGATCCAATTGACATTTTGAATCATTTTTGGTACAGTCCAAAAAATCAATTTTCGGATGAAAAACGATGACTCCGGACCTGTCGAACGATCCCAAAATGGTCTATAATGATGAAATTTTAACATTTAATCTTTTGACTCTAAATTACTGTTGGATGTGAATTGTGACTTTGTCAACTAAAATAAGTGTGTTTAAAGTCATTTTTGTGCCTGAAACGGGTCAAAATTGAAGCTTTTGAGTAAGCAAAACTCTGTAAAAATGGCAATTTTGGTCACTGTGAGGGTTTAAAAAGTGGTTATTCAACATGAGGCATGATCCAATTGACATTTTGAATCATTTTTGGTACAGTCCAAAAAATCAATTTTAGGATGAAAAACGATGACTCCGGACCAGTCGAACGATCCCAAAATGGTCTATAATGATGAAATTTTAACATTTAATCTTTTGACTCTAAATTACTGTTGGATGTGAATTGTGACTTTGTCAACTAAAATAAGTGTGTTGAAAGTCATTTCTGTGCCTGAAACGGGTCAAAATGGAAGCTTTTGAGTAAGCAAAACTCTGTAAAAATGGCAATTTTGGTCACTGTGAGGGTTTAAAAAGTGGTTATTCAACATGAGGCATGATCCAATTGACATTTTGAATCATTTTTGGTACAGTCCAAAAAATCAATTTTCGGATGAAAAACGATGACTCCGGACCAGTCGAACGATCCCAAAATGGTCTATAATGATGAAATTTTAACATTTAATCTTTTGACTCTAAATTACTGATGGATGTGAATTATGACTTTGTCAACTAAAATAAGTGTGTTTAAAGTCATTTCTGTGCCTGAAACGGGTCAAAATTGAAGCTTTTGAGTAAGCAAAACTCTGTAAAAATGGCAATTTTGGTCACTGTGATGGTTTAAAAAGTGGTTATTCAACATGAGGCATGATCCAATTGACATTTTGAATCATTTTTGGTACAGTCCAAAAAATCAATTTTCAGATGAAAAACGATGACTCCGGACCAGTCGAACGATCCCAAAATGGTCTATAATGATGAAATTTTAACATTTAATCTTTTGACTCTAAATTACTGTTGGATGTGAATTGTGACTTTGTCAACTAAAATAAGTGTGTTTAAAGTAATTTTTGTGCCTTAAACGGGTCAAAATTGAAGCTTTTGAGTAAGCAAAACTCTGTAAAAATGGCAATTTTGGTCACTGTGAGGGTTTAAAAAGTGGTTATTCAACATGAGGCATGATCCAATTGACATTTTGAATCATTTTTGGTACAGTCCAAAAAAATCAATTTTCGGATGAAAAACGATGACTCCGGACCAGTTGAACGATCCCAAAATGGTCTATAATGATGAAATTTTAACATTTAATCTTTTGACTCTAAATGACTGATGGATGTGAATTATGACTTTGTCAACTAAAATAAGTGTGTTTAAAGTCATTTCTGTGCCTGAAACGGGTCAAAATTGAAGCTTTTGAGTAAGCAAAACTCTGTAAAAATGGCAATTTTGGTCACTGTGAGGGTTTAAAAAGTGGTTATTCAACATGAGGCATGATCCAATTGACATTTTGAATCATTTTTGGTACAGTCCAAAAAATCAATTTTCGGATGAAAAACGATGACTCCGGACCTGTCGAACGATCCCAAAATGGTCTATAATGATGAAATTTTAACATTTAATCTTTTGACTCTAAATTACTGTTGGATGTGAATTGTGACTTTGTCAACTAAAATAAGTGTGTTTAAAGTCATTTTTGTGCCTGAAACGGGTCAAAATTGAAGCTTTTGAGTAAGCAAAACTCTGTAAAAATGGCAATTTTGGTCACTGTGAGGGTTTAAAAAGTGGTTATTCAACATGAGGCACGATCCAATTGACATTTTGAATCATTTTTGGTACAGTCCCAAAAAATCAATTTTCGGATGAAAAACGATGACTCCGGACCAGTCGAACGTTCCCAAAATGGTCTATAATGATGAAATTTTAACATTTAATCTTTTGACTCTAAATTACTGTTGGATGTGAATTGTGATTTTGTCAACTAAAATAAGTGTGTTTAAAGTCATTTCTGTGCCTGAAACGGGCCAAAATTGAAGCTTTTGAGTAAGCAAAACTCTGTAAAAATGGCAATTTAGGTCACTGTGAGGGTTTAAAAAGTGGTTATTCAACATGAGGCATGATCAAAATTGACATTTTGAATCATTTTTGGTACAGTCCAAAAAATCAATTTTCGGATGAAAAACGATGACTCCGGACCAGTCGAACGATCCCAAAATGGTCTTTAATTATGAAATTTTAACATTTAATCTTTTGACTCTAAATTACTGATGGATGTGAATTATGACTTTGTCAACTAAAATAAGCGTGTTTAAAGTCAATTACGTGCCTGAAACGGGTCAAAATTGAAGCTTTTGAGTAAGCAAAACTCTGTAAAAATGGCAATTTTGGTCACTGTGAGGGTTTAAAAAGTGGTTATTCAACATGAGGCATGATCCAATTGACATTTTGAATCATTTTTGGTACAGTCCAAAAAATCAATTTTCGGATGAAAAACGATGACTCTGGACCAGTCGAACGATCCCAAAATGGTCTATAATGATGAAATTTTAACATTTAATCTTTTGACTCTAAATTACTGTTGGATGTGAATTGTGACTTTGTCAACTAAAATAAGTGTGTTTAAAGTCATTTCTGTGCCTGAAACGGGTCAAAATTGAAGCTTTTGAGTAAGCAAAACTCTGTAAAAATGGCAATTTTGGTCACTGTGAGGGTTTAAAAAGTGGTTATTCAACATGAGGCATGATCCAATTGACATTTTGAATCATTTTTGGTACAGTCCAAAAAATCAATTTTCGGATGAAAAACGATGACTCTGGACCAGTCGAACGATCCCAAAATGGTCTATAATGATGAAATTTTAACATTTAATCTTTTGACTCTAAATTACTGTTGGATGTGAATTGTGACTTTGTCAACTAAAATAAGTGTGTTTAAAGTCATTTCTGTGCCTGAAACGGGTCAAAATTGAAGCTTTTGAGTAAGCAAAACTCTGTAAAAATGGCAATTTTGGTCACTGTGAGGGTTTAAAAAGTGGTTATTCAACATGAGGCATGATCCAATTGACATTTTGAATCATTTTTGGTACAGTCCAAAAAATCAATTTTCGGATGAAAAACGATGACTCCGGACCAGTCGAACGATCCCAAAATGGTCTATAATGATGAAATTTTAACATTTAATCTTTTGACTCTAAATTACTGTTGGATGTGAATTGTGACTTTTTCAACTAAAATAAGTGTGTTTAAAGTCATTTCTGTGCCTGAAACGGGTCAAAATTGTAGCTTTTGAGTAAGCAAAACTCTGTAAAAATGGCAATTTTGGTCACTGTGAGGGTTTAAAAAGTGGTTATTCAACATGAGGCATGATCCAATTGACATTTTGAATCATTTTTGGTACAGTCCCAAAAATCAATTTTCGGATGAAAAACGATGACTCCGGACCTGTCGAACGATCCCAAAATGGTCCATAATGATGAAATTTTAACATTTAATCTTTTGACTCTAAATGACTGTACGATGTGAATTATGACTTTGTCAACTAGAATAAGTGTGTTTAAAGTCATTTCTGTGCCTGAAACAGGTCAAAATGGAAGCTTTTGAGTAAGCAAAACTCTGTAAAAATGGCAATTGTGGTCACTGTGAGGGTTTAAAAAGTGGTTATTCAACATGAGGCATGATCCAATTGACATTTTGAATCATTTTTGGTACAGTCCAAAAAATCAATTTTCGGATGAAAAACGATGACTCCGGACCTGTCGAACGATCCCAAAATGGTCTATAATGATGAAATTTTAACATTTAATCTTTTGACTCTAAATGACTGATGGATGTGAATTATGACTTTGTCAACTAAAATAAGTGTGTTTAAAGTCATTTCTGTGCCTGAAACGGGTCAAAATTGAAGCTTTTGAGTAAGCAAAACTCTGTAAAAATGGCAATTTTGGTCACTGTGAGGGTTTAAAAAGTGGTCATTCAACATGAGGCATGATCCAATTGACATTTTGAATCATTTTTGGTACAGTCCAAAAAATCAATTTTCGGATGAAAAACGATGACTCCGGACCAGTCGAACGATCCCAAAATGGTCTATAATGATGAAATTTTAACATTTAATCTTTTGACTCTAAATTACTGATGGATGTGAATTATGACTTTGTCAACTAAAATAAGTGTGTTTAAAGTCATTTCTGTGCCTGAAACGGGTCAAAATTGAAGCTTTTGAGTAAGCAAAACTCTGTAAAAATGGCAATTTTGGTCACTGTGATGGTTTAAAAAGTGGTTATTCAACATGAGGCATGATCCAATTGACATTTTGAATCATTTTTGGTACAGTCCAAAAAATCAATTTTCAGATGAAAAACGATGACTCCGGACCAGTCGAACGATCCCAAAATGGTCTATAATGATGAAATTTTAACATTTAATCTTTTGACTCTAAATTACTGTTGGATGTGAATTGTGACTTTGTCAACTAAAATAAGTGTGTTTAAAGTCATTTTTGTGCCTTAAACGGGTCAAAATTGAAGCTTTTGAGTAAGCAAAACTCTGTAAAAATGGCAATTTTGGTCACTGTGAGGTTTTTAAAAGTGGTTATTCAACATGAGGCATGATCCAATTGACATTTTGAATCATTTTTGGTACAGTCCAAAAAATCAATTTTCGGATGAAAAACGATGACTCCGGACCTGTCGAACGATCCCAAAATGGTCTATAATGATGAAATTTTAACATTTAATCTTTTGACTCTAAATTACTGTTGGATGTGAATTGTGACTTTGTCAACTAAAATAAGTGTGTTTAAAGTCATTTTTGTGCCTGAAACGGGTCAAAATTGAAGCTTTTGAGTAGGCAAAACTCTGTAAAAATGGCAATTTTGGTCACTGTGAGGGTTTAAAAAGTGGTTATTCAACATGAGGCATGATCCAATTGACATTTTGAATCATTTTTGGTACAGTCCAAAAAATCAATTTTCGGATGAAAAACGATGACTCCGGACCAGTCGAACGATCCCAAAATGGTCTATAATGATGAAATTTTAACATTTAATCTTTTGACTCTAAATTACTGATGGATGTGAATTATGACTTTGTCAACTAAAATAAGTGTGTTTAAAGTCATTTCTGTGCCTGAAACGGGTCAAAATTGAAGCTTTTGAGTAAGCAAAACTCTGTAAAAATGGCAATTTTGGTCACTGTGATGGTTTAAAAAGTGGTTATTCAACATGAGGCATGATCCAATTGACATTTTGAATCATTTTTGGTACAGTCCAAAAAATCAATTTTCAGATGAAAAACGATGACTCCGGACCAGTCGAACGATCCCAAAATGGTCTATAATGATGAAATTTTAACATTTAATCTTTTGACTCTAAATTACTGTTGGATGTGAATTGTGACTTTGTCAACTAAAATAAGTGTGTTTAAAGTCATTTTTGTGCCTTAAACGGGTCAAAATTGAAGCTTTTGAGTAAGCAAAACTCTGTAAAAATGGCAATTTTGGTCACTGTGAGGTTTTTAAAAGTGGTTATTCAACATGAGGCATGATCCAATTGACATTTTGAATCATTTTTGGTACAGTCCAAAAAATCAATTTTCGGATGAAAAACGATGACTCCGGACCTGTCGAACGATCCCAAAATGGTCTATAATGATGAAATTTTAACATTTAATCTTTTGACTCTAAATTACTGTTGGATGTGAATTGTGACTTTGTCAACTAAAATAAGTGTGTTTAAAGTCATTTTTGTGCCTGAAACGGGTCAAAATTGAAGCTTTTGAGTAGGCAAAACTCTGTAAAAATGGCAATTTTGGTCACTGTGAGGGTTTAAAAAGTGGTTATTCAACATGAGGCATGATCCAATTGACATTTTGAATCATTTTTGGTACAGTCCAAAAAATCAATTTTCGGATGAAAAACGATGACTCCGGACCAGTCGAACGATCCCAAAATGGTCTATAATGATGAAATTTTAACATTTAATCTTTTGACTCTAAATTACTGTTGGATGTGAATTGTGACTTTGTCAACTAAAATAAGTGTGTTGAAAGTCATTTCTGTGCCTGAAACGGGTCAAAATTGAAGCTTTTGAGTAAGCAAAACTCTGTAAAAATGGCAATTTTGGTCACTGTGAGGGTTTAAAAAGTGGTTATTCAACATGAGGCATGATCCAATTGACATTTTGAATCATTTTTGGTACAGTCCAAAAAATCAATTTTCGGATGAAAAACGATGACTCCGGACCAGTCGAACGATCCCAAAATGGTCTATAATGATGAAATTTTAACATTTAATCTTTTGACTCTAAATTACTGTTGGATGTGAATTGTGACTTTGTCAACTAAAATAAGTGTGTTGAAAGTCATTTCTGTGCCTGAAACGGGTCAAAATTGAAGCTTTTGAGTAAGCAAAACTCTGTAAAAATGGCAATTTTGGTCACTGTGAGGTTTTTAAAAGTGGTTATTCAACATGAGGCATGATCCAATTGACATTTTGAATAATTTTTGGTACAGTCCAAAAAATCAATTTTCGGATGAAAAACGATGACTCCGGACCAGTCGATCGATCCCAAAATGGTCTATAATGATGAAATTTTAACATTTAATCTTTTGACTCTAAATGACTGATGGATGTGAATTATGACTTTGTCAACTAAAATAAGTGTGTTTAAAGTCATTTCTGTGCCTGAAACGGGTCAAAATTGAAGCTTTTGAGTAAGCAAAACTCTGTAAAAATGGCAATTTTGGTCACTGTGAGGTTTTAAAAAGTGGTTATTCAACATGAGGCATGATCCAATTGACATTTTGAATCATTTTTGGTACAGTCCAAAAAATCAATTTTCGGATGAAAAACGATGACTCCGGACCAGTCGAACGATCCCAAAATGGTCTATAATGATGAAATTTTAACATTTAATCTTTTGACTCTAAATGACTGATGGATGTGAATTATGACTTTGTCAACTAAAATAAGTGTGTTTAAAGTCATTTCTGTGCCTGAAACGGGTCAAAATTGAAGCTTTTGAGTAAGCAAAACTCTGTAAAAATGGCAATTTTGGTCACTGTGAGGGTTTAAAAAGTGGTTATTCAACATGAGGCATGATCCAATTGACATTTTGAATCATTTTTGGTACAGTCCAAAAAATCAATTTTCGGATGAAAAACGATGACTCCGGACCTGTCGAACGATCCCAAAATGGTCTATAATGATGAAATTTTAACATTTAATCTTTTGACTCTAAATTACTGTTGGATGTGAATTGTGACTTTGTCAACAAAAATAAGTGTGTTTAAAGTCATTTTTGTGCCTTAAACGGGTCAAAATTGAAGCTTTTGAGTAAGCAAAACTCTGTAAAAATGGCAATTTTGGTCACTGTGAGGGTTTAAAAAGTGGTTATTCAACATGAGGCATGATCCAATTGACATTTTGAATCATTTTTGGTACAGTCCAAAAAAATCAATTTTCGGATGAAAAACGATGACTCCGGACCAGTTGAACGATCCCAAAATGGTCTATAATGATGAAATTTTAACATTTAATCTTTTGACTCTAAATTACTGATGGATGTGAATTATGACTTTGTCAACTAAAATAAGTGTGTTTAAAGTCAATTACGTGCCTGAAACGGGTCAAAATTGAAGCTTTTGAGTAAGCAAAACTCTTTAAAAATGGCAATTTTGGTCACTGTGAGGGTTTAAAAAGTGGTTATTCAACATGAGGCATGATCCAATTGACATTTTGAATCATTTTTGGTACAGTCCAAAAAATCAATTTTCGGATGAAAAACGATGACTCCGGACCAGTCGAACGATCCCAAAATGGTCTATAATGATTAAATTTTAACATTTAATCTTTTGACTCTAAATTACTGTTGGATGTGAATTGTGACTTTGTCAACTAAAATAAGTGTGTTTAAAGTCATTTCTGTGCCTGAAACGGGTCAAAATTGTAGCTTTTGAGTAAGCAAAACTCTGTAAAAATGGCAATTTTGGTCACTGTGAGGGTATAAAAAGTGGTTATTCAACATGAGGCATGATCCAATTGACATTTTGAATCATTTTTGGTACAGTCCCAAAAATCAATTTTCGGATGAAAAACGATGACTCCGGACCTGTCGAACGATCCCAAAATGGTCCATAATGATGAAATTTTAACATTTAATCTTTTGACTCTAAATGACTGTACGATGTGAATTATGACTTTGTCAACTAGAATAAGTGTGTTTAAAGTCATTTCTGTGCCTGAAACAAGTCAAAATGGAAGCTTTTGAGTAAGCAAAACTCTGTAAAAATGGCAATTTTGGTCACTGTGATGGTTTAAAAAGTGGTTATTCAACATGAGGCATGATCCAATTGACATTTTGAATCATTTTTGGTACAGTCCCAAAAATCAATTTTCGGATGAAAAACGATGACTCCGGACCAGTCGAACGATCCCAAAATGGTCTATAATGATGAAATTTTAACATTTAATCTTTTGACTCTAAATTACTGTTGGATGTGAATTGTGACTTTGTCAACTAAAATAAGTGTGTTTAAAGTAATTTTTGTGCCTTAAACGGGTCAACATTGAAGCTTTTGAGTAAGCAAAACTCTGTAAAAATGGCAATTTTGGTCACTGTGAGGGTTTAAAAAGTGGTTATTCAACATGAGGCATGATCCAATTGACATTTTGAATCATTTTTGGTACAGTCCAAAAAAATCAATTTTCGGATGAAAAACGATGACTCCGGACCAGTTGAACGATCCCAAAATGGTCTATAATGATGAAATTTTAACATTTAATCTTTTGACTCTAAATGACTGATGGATGTGAATTATGACTTTGTCAACTAAAATAAGTGTGTTTAAAGTCATTTCTGTGCCTGAAACGGGTCAAAATTGAAGCTTTTGAGTAAGCAAAACTCTGTAAAAATGGCAATTTTGGTCACTGTGAGGGTTTAAAAAGTGGTTATTCAACATGAGGCATGATCCAATTGACATTTTGAATCATTTTTGGTACAGTCCAAAAAATCAATTTTGGGATGAAAAACGATGACTCCGGACCTGTCGAACGATCCCAAAATGGTCTATAATGATGAAATTTTAACATTTAATCTTTTGACTCTAAATTACTGTTGGATGTGAATTGTGACTTTGTCAACTAAAATAAGTGTGTTTAAAGTCATTTTTGTGCCTGAAACGGGTCAAAATTGAAGCTTTTGAGTAAGCAAAACTCTGTAAAAATGGCAATTTTGGTCACTGTGAGGGTTTAAAAAGTGGTTATTCAACATGAGGCATGATCCAATTGACATTTTGAATCATTTTTGGTACAGTCCAAAAAATCAATTTTCAGATGAAAAACGATGACTCCGGACCAGTCGAACGATCCCAAAATGGTCTATAATGATGAAATTTTAACATTTAATCTTTTGACTCTAAATTACTGTTGGATGTGAATTGTGACTTTGTCAACTAAAATAAGTGTGTTTAAAGTAATTTTTGTGCCTTAAACGGGTCAAAATTGAAGCTTTTGAGTAAGCAAAACTCTGTAAAAATGGCAATTTTGGTCACTGTGAGGGTTTAAAAAGTGGTTATTCAACATGAGGCATGATCCAATTGACATTTTGAATCATTTTTGGTACAGTCCAAAAAAATCAATTTTCGGATGAAAAACGATGACTCCGGACCAGTTGAACGATCCCAAAATGGTCTATAATGATGAAATTTTAACATTTAATCTTTTGACTCTAAATGACTGATGGATGTGAATTATGACTTTGTCAACTAAAATAAGTGTGTTTAAAGTCATTTCTGTGCCTGAAACGGGTCAAAATTGAAGCTTTTGAGTAAGCAAAACTCTGTAAAAATGGCAATTTTGGTCACTGTGAGGGTTTAAAAAGTGGTTATTCAACATGAGGCATGATCCAATTGACATTTTGAATCATTTTTGGTACAGTCCAAAAAATCAATTTTCGGATGAAAAACGATGACTCCGGACCTGTCGAACGATCCCAAAATGGTCTATAATGATGAAATTTTAACATTTAATCTTTTGACTCTAAATTACTGTTGGATGTGAATTGTGACTTTGTCAACTAAAATAAGTGTGTTTAAAGTCATTTTTGTGCCTGAAACGGGTCAAAATTGAAGCTTTTGAGTAAGCAAAACTCTGTAAAAATGGCAATTTTGGTCACTGTGAGGGTTTAAAAAGTGGTTATTCAACATGAGGCACGATCCAATTGACATTTTGAATCATTTTTGGTACAGTCCCAAAAAATCAATTTTCGGATGAAAAACGATGACTCCGGACCTGTCGAACGTTCCCAAAATGGTCTATAATGATGAAATTTTAACATTTAATCTTTTGACTCTAAATTACTGTTGGATGTGAATTGTGATTTTGTCAACTAAAATAAGTGTGTTTAAAGTCATTTCTGTGCCTGAAACGGGCCAAAATTGAAGCTTTTGAGTAAGCAAAACTCTGTAAAAATGGCAATTTTGGTCACTGTGAGGGTTTAAAAAGTGGTTATTCAACATGAGGCATGATCAAAATTGACATTTTGAATCATTTTTGGTACAGTCCAAAAAATCAATTTTCGGATGAAAAACGATGACTCCGGACCAGTCGAACGATCCCAAAATGGTCTTTAATTATGAAATTTTAACATTTAATCTTTTGACTCTAAATTACTGATGGATGTGAATTATGACTTTGTCAACTAAAATAAGCGTGTTTAAAGTCAATTACGTGCCTGAAACGGGTCAAAATTGAAGCTTTTGAGTAAGCAAAACTCTGTAAAAATGGCAATTTTGGTCACTGTGAGGGTTTAAAAAGTGGTTATTCAACATGAGGCATGATCCAATTGACATTTTGAATCATTTTTGGTACAGTCCAAAAAATCAATTTTCGGATGAAAAACGATGACTCCGGACCAGTCGAACGATCCCAAAATGGTCTATAATGATGAAATTTTAACATTTAATCTTTTGACTCTAAATTACTGTTGGATGTGAATTGTGACTTTGTCAACTAAAATAAGTGTGTTTAAAGTCATTTCTGTGCCTGAAACGGGTCAAAATTGAAGCTTTTGAGTAAGCAAAACTCTGTAAAAATGGCAATTTTGGTCACTGTGAGGGTTTAAAAAGGGGTTATTCAACATGAGGCATGATCCAATTGACATTTTTAATCATTTTTGGTACAGTCCAAAAAATCAATTTTCGGATGAAAAACGATGACTCCGGACCAGTCGAACGATCCCAAAATGGTCTTTAATTATGAAATTTTAACATTTAATCTTTTGACTCTAAATTACTGATGGATGTGAATTATGACTTTGTCAACTAAAATAAGTGTGTTTAAAGTCAATTACGTGCCTGAAACGGGTCAAAATTGAAGCTTTTGAGTAAGCAAAACTCTGTAAAAATGGCAATTTTGGTCACTGTGAGGGTTTAAAAAGTGGTTATTCAACATGAGGCATGATCCAATTGACATTTTGAATCATTTTTGGTACAGTCCAAAAAATCAATTTTCGGATGAAAAACGATGACTCCGGACCAGTCGAACGATCCCAAAATGGTCTATAATGATGAAATTTTAACATTTAATCTTTTGACTCTAAATTACTGTTGGATGTGAATTGTGACTTTTTCAACTAAAATAAGTGTGTTTAAAGTCATTTCTGTGCCTGAAACGGGTCAAAATTGTAGCTTTTGAGTAAGCAAAACTCTGTAAAAATGGCAATTTTGGTCACTGTGAGGGTTTAAAAAGTGGTTATTCAACATGAGGCATGATCCAATTGACATTTTGAATCATTTTTGGTACAGTCCCAAAAATCAATTTTCGGATGAAAAACGATGACTCCGGACCTGTCGAACGATCCCAAAATGGTCCATAATGATGAAATTTTAACATTTAATCTTTTGACTCTAAATGACTGTACGATGTGAATTATGACTTTGTCAACTAGAATAAGTGTGTTTAAAGTCATTTCTGTGCCTGAAACGGGTCAAAATTAAAGCTTTTGAGTAAGCAAAACTCTGTAAAAATGGCAATTTTGGTCACTGTGAGGGTTTAAAAAGTGGTTATTCAACATGAGGCATGATCCAATTGACATTTTGAATCATTTTTGGTACAGTCCAAAAAATCAATTTTCGGATGAAAAACGATGACTCTGGACCTGTCGAACGATCCCAAAATGGTCTATAATGATGAAATTTTAACATTTAATCTTTTGACTCTAAATTATTGTTGGATGTGAATTGTGACTTTGTCAACTAAAATAAGTGTGTTTAAAGTCATTTTTGTGCCTGAAACGGGTCAAAATTAAAGCTTTTGAGTAAGCAAAACTCTGTAAAAATGGCAATTTTGGTCACTGTGAGGGTTTAAAAAGTGGTTATTCAACATGAGGCATGATCCAATTGACATTTTGAATCATTTTTGGTACAGTCCAAAAAATCAATTTTCGGATGAAAAACGATGACTCCGGACCAGTCGAACGATCCCAAAATGGTCTATAATGATGAAATTTTAACATTTAATCTTTTGACTCTAAATTACTGATGGATGTGAATTATGACTTTGTCAACTAAAATAAGTGTGTTTAAAGTCATTTCTGTGCCTGAAACGGGTCAAAATTGAAGCTTTTGAGTAAGCAAAACTCTGTAAAAATGGCAATTTTGGTCACTGTGATGGTTTAAAAAGTGGTTATTCAACATGAGGCATGATCCAATTGACATTTTGAATCATTTTTGGTACAGTCCAAAAAATCAATTTTCAGATGAAAAACGATGACTCCGGACCAGTCGAACGATCCCAAAATGGTCTATAATGATGAAATTTTAACATTTAATCTTTTGACTCTAAATTACTGTTGGATGTGAATTGTGACTTTGTCAACTAAAATAAGTGTGTTTAAAGTCATTTTTGTGCCTTAAACGGGTCAAAATTGAAGCTTTTGAGTAAGCAAAACTCTGTAAAAATGGCAATTTTGGTCACTGTGAGGTTTTTAAAAGTGGTTATTCAACATGAGGCATGATCCAATTGACATTTTGAATCATTTTTGGTACAGTCCAAAAAATCAATTTTCGGATGAAAAACGATGACTCCGGACCAGTCGAACGATCCCAAAATGGTCTATAATGATGAAATTTTAACATTTAATCTTTTGACTCTAAATTACTGATGGATGTGAATTATGACTTTGTCAACTAAAATAAGTGTGTTTAAAGTCATTTCTGTGCCTGAAACGGGTCAAAATTGAAGCTTTTGAGTAAGCAAAACTCTGTAAAAATGGCAATTTTGGTCACTGTGATGGTTTAAAAAGTGGTTATTCAACATGAGGCATGATCCAATTGACATTTTGAATCATTTTTGGTACAGTCCAAAAAATCAATTTTCAGATGAAAAACGATGACTCCGGACCAGTCGAACGATCCCAAAATGGTCTATAATGATGAAATTTTAACATTTAATCTTTTGACTCTAAATTACTGTTGGATGTGAATTGTGACTTTGTCAACTAAAATAAGTGTGTTTAAAGTCATTTTTGTGCCTTAAACGGGTCAAAATTGAAGCTTTTGAGTAAGCAAAACTCTGTAAAAATGGCAATTTTGGTCACTGTGAGGTTTTAAAAAGTGGTTATTCAACATGAGGCATGATCCAATTGACATTTTGAATCATTTTTGGTACAGTCCAAAAAATCAATTTTCGGATGAAAAACGATGACTCCGGACCAGTCGAACGATCCCAAAATGGTCTATAATGATGAAATTTTAACATTTAATCTTTTGACTCTAAATGACTGATGGATGTGAATTATGACTTTGTCAACTAAAATAAGTGTGTTTAAAGTCATTTCTGTGCCTGAAACGGGTCAAAATTGAAGCTTTTGAGTAAGCAAAACTCTGTAAAAATGGCAATTTTGGTCACTGTGAGGGTTTAAAAAGTGGTTATTCAACATGAGGCATGATCCAATTGACATTTTGAATCATTTTTGGTACAGTCCAAAAAATCAATTTTCGGATGAAAAACGATGACTCCGGACCTGTCGAACGATCCCAAAATGGTCTATAATGATGAAATTTTAACATTTAATCTTTTGACTCTAAATTACTGTTGGATGTGAATTGTGACTTTGTCAACTAAAATAAGTGTGTTTAAAGTCATTTTTGTGCCTGAAACGGGTCAAAATTGAAGCTTTTGAGTAAGCAAAACTCTGTAAAAATGGCAATTTTGGTCACTGTGAGGGTTTAAAAAGTGGTTATTCAACATGAGGCATGATCCAATTGACATTTTGAATAATTTTTGGTACAGTCCAAAAAATCAATTTTCGGATGAAAAACGATGACTCCGGACCAGTCGAACGATCCCAAAATGGTCTATAATTATGAAATTTTAACATTTAATCTTTTGACTCTAAATTACTGTTGGATGTGAATTGTGACTTTGTCAACTAAAATAAGTGTGTTGAAAGTCATTTCTGTGCCTGAAACGGGTCAAAATGGAAGCTTTTGAGTAAGCAAAACTCTGTAAAAATGGCAATTGTGGTCACTGTGAGGGTTTAAAAAGTGGTTATTCAACATGAGGCATGATCCAATTGACATTTTGAATCATTTTTGGTACAGTCCAAAAAATCAATTTTCGGATGAAAAACGATGACTCTGGACCTGTCGAACGATCCCAAAATGGTCTATAATGATGAAATTTTAACATTTAATCTTTTGACTCTAAATTATTGTTGGATGTGAATTGTGACTTTGTCAACTAAAATAAGTGTGTTTAAAGTCATTTTTGTGCCTGAAACGGGTCAAAATTAAAGCTTTTGAGTAAGCAAAACTCTGTAAAAATGGCAATTTTGGTCACTGTGAGGGTTTAAAAAGTGGTTATTCAACATGAGGCATGATCCAATTGACATTTTGAATCATTTTTGGTACAGTCCAAAAAATCAATTTTCGGATGAAAAACGATGACTCCGGACCAGTCGAACGATCCCAAAATGGTCTATAATGATGAAATTTTAACATTTAATCTTTTGACTCTAAATTACTGATGGATGTGAATTATGACTTTGTCAACTAAAATAAGTGTGTTTAAAGTCATTTCTGTGCCTGAAACGGGTCAAAATTGAAGCTTTTGAGTAAGCAAAACTCTGTAAAAATGGCAATTTTGGTCACTGTGATGGTTTAAAAAGTGGTTATTCAACATGAGGCATGATCCAATTGACATTTTGAATCATTTTTGGTACAGTCCAAAAAATCAATTTTCAGATGAAAAACGATGACTCCGGACCAGTCGAACGATCCCAAAATGGTCTATAATGATGAAATTTTAACATTTAATCTTTTGACTCTAAATTACTGTTGGATGTGAATTGTGACTTTGTCAACTAAAATAAGTGTGTTTAAAGTCATTTTTGTGCCTTAAACGGGTCAAAATTGAAGCTTTTGAGTAAGCAAAACTCTGTAAAAATGGCCATTTTGGTCACTGTGAGGTTTTAAAAAGTGGTTATTCAACATGAGGCATGATCCAATTGACATTTTGAATCATTTTTGGTACAGTCCAAAAAATCAATTTTCGGATGAAAAACGATGACTCCGGACCTGTCGAACGATCCCAAAATGGTCTATAATGATGAAATTTTAACATTTAATCTTTTGACTCTAAATTACTGTTGGATGTGAATTGTGACTTTGTCAACTAAAATAAGTGTGTTTAAAGTCATTTTTGTGCCTGAAACGGGTCAAAATTGAAGCTTTTGAGTAAGCAAAACTCTGTAAAAATGGCAATTTTGGTCACTGTGAGGGTTTAAAAAGTGGTTATTCAACATGAGGCATGATCCAATTGACATTTTGAATCATTTTTGGTACAGTCCAAAAAATCAATTTTCGGATGAAAAACGATGACTCCGGACCAGTCGAACGATCCCAAAATGGTCTATAATTATGAAATTTTAACATTTAATCTTTTGACTCTAAATTACTGTTGGATGTGAATTGTGACTTTGTCAACTAAAATAAGTGTGTTGAAAGTCATTTCTGTGCCTGAAACGGGTCAAAATGGAAGCTTTTGAGTAAGCAAAACTCTGTAAAAATGGCAATTTTGGTCACTGTGAGGGTTTAAAAAGTGGTTATTCAACATGAGGCATGATCCAATTGACATTTTGAATCATTTTTGGTACAGTCCAAAAAATCAATTTTCGGATGAAAAACGATGACTCCGGACCAGTCGAACGATCCCAAAATGGTCTATAATGATGAAATTTTAACATTTAATCTTTTGACTCTAAATTACTGATGGATGTGAATTATGACTTTGTCAACTAAAATAAGTGTGTTTAAAGTCATTTCTGTGCCTGAAACGGGTCAAAATTGAAGCTTTTGAGTAAGCAAAACTCTGTAAAAATGGCAATTTTGGTCACTGTGATGGTTTAAAAAGTGGTTATTCAACATGAGGCATGATCCAATTGACATTTTGAATCATTTTTGGTACAGTCCAAAAAATCAATTTTCAGATGAAAAACGATGACTCCGGACCAGTCGAACGATCCCAAAATGGTCTATAATGATGAAATTTTAACATTTAATCTTTTGACTCTAAATTACTGTTGGATGTGAATTGTGACTTTGTCAACTAAAATAAGTGTGTTTAAAGTAATTTTTGTGCCTTAAACGGGTCAAAATTGAAGCTTTTGAGTAAGCAAAACTCTGTAAAAATGGCAATTTTGGTCACTGTGAGGGTTTAAAAAGTGGTTATTCAACATGAGGCATGATCCAATTGACATTTTGAATCATTTTTGGTACAGTCCAAAAAATCAATTTTCGGATGAAAAACGATGACTCCGGACCAGTCGAACGATCCCAAAATGGTCTATAATGATGAAATTTTAACATTTAATCTTTTGACTCTAAATTACTGATGGATGTGAATTATGACTTTGTCAACTAAAATAAGTGTGTTTAAAGTCATTTCTGTGCCTGAAACGGGTCAAAATTGAAGCTTTTGAGTAAGCAAAACTCTGTAAAAATGGCAATTTTGGTCACTGTGATGGTTTAAAAAGTGGTTATTCAACATGAGGCATGATCCAATTGACATTTTGAATCATTTTTGGTACAGTCCAAAAAATCAATTTTCAGATGAAAAACGATGACTCCGGACCAGTCGAACGATCCCAAAATGGTCTATAATGATGAAATTTTAACATTTAATCTTTTGACTCTAAATTACTGTTGGATGTGAATTGTGACTTTGTCAACTAAAATAAGTGTGTTTAAAGTAATTTTTGTGCCTTAAACGGGTCAAAATTGAAGCTTTTGAGTAAGCAAAACTCTGTAAAAATGGCAATTTTGGTCACTGTGAGGGTTTAAAAAGTGGTTATTCAACATGAGGCATGATCCAATTGACATTTTGAATCATTTTTGGTACAGTCCAAAAAATCAATTTTCGGATGAAAAACAATGACTCCGGACCAGTCGAACGATCCCAAAATGGTCTATAATGATGAAATTTTAACATTTAATCTTTTGACTCTAAATGACTGATGGATGTGAATTATGACTTTGTCAACTAAAATAAGTGTGTTTAAAGTCATTTCTGTGCCTGAAACGGGTCAAAATTGAAGCTTTTGAGTAAGCAAAACTCTGTAAAAATGGCAATTTTGGTCACTGTGAGGGTTTAAAAAGTGGTTATTCAACATGAGGCATGATCCAATTGACATTTTGAATCATTTTTGGTACAGTCCAAAAAATCAATTTTCGGATGAAAAACGATGACTCCGGACCTGTCGAACGATCCCAAAATGGTCTATAATGATGAAATTTTAACATTTAATCTTTTGACTCTAAATTACTGTTGGATGTGAATTGTGACTTTGTCAACTAAAATAAGTGTGTTTAAAGTCATTTTTGTGCCTGAAACGGGTCAAAATTGAAGCTTTTGAGTAAGCAAAACTCTGTAAAAATGGCAATTTTGGTCACTGTGAGGGTTTAAAAAGTGGTTATTCAACATGAGGCACGATCCAATTGACATTTTGAATCATTTTTGGTACAGTCCCAAAAAATCAATTTTCGGATGAAAAACGATGACTCCGGACCTGTCGAACGTTCCCAAAATGGTCTATAATGATGAAATTTTAACATTTAATCTTTTGACTCTAAATTACTGTTGGATGTGAATTGTGATTTTGTCAACTAAAATAAGTGTGTTTAAAGTCATTTCTGTGCCTGAAACGGGCCAAAATTGAAGCTTTTGAGTAAGCAAAACTCTGTAAAAATGGCAATTTTGGTCACTGTGAGGGTTTAAAAAGTGGTTATTCAACATGAGGCATGATCAAAATTGACATTTTGAATCATTTTTGGTACAGTCCAAAAAATCAATTTTCGGATGAAAAACGATGACTCCGGACCAGTCGAACGATCCCAAAATGGTCTTTAATTATGACATTTTAACATTTAATCTTTTGACTCTAAATTACTGATGGATGTGAATTATGACTTTGTCAACTAAAATAAGCGTGTTTAAAGTCAATTACGTGCCTGAAACGGGTCAAAATTGAAGCTTTTGAGTAAGCAAAACTCTGTAAAAATGGCAATTTTGGTCACTGTGAGGGTTTAAAAAGTGGTTATTCAACATGAGGCATGATCCAATTGACATTTTGAATCATTTTTGGTACAGTCCAAAAAATCAATTTTCGGATGAAAAACGATGACTCTGGACCAGTCGAACGATCCCAAAATGGTCTATAATGATGAAATTTTAACATTTAATCTTTTGACTCTAAATTACTGTTGGATGTGAATTGTGACTTTGTCAACTAAAATAAGTGTGTTTAAAGTCATTTCTGTGCCTGAAACGGGTCAAAATTGAAGCTTTTGAGTAAGCAAAACTCTGTAAAAATTGCAATTTTGGTCACTGTGAGGGTTTAAAAAGTGGTTATTCAACATGAGGCATGATCCAATTGACATTTTGAATCAGTTTTGGTACAGTCCAAAAAATCAATTTTCGGATGAAAAACGATGACTCCGGACCAGTCGAACGATCCCAAAATGGTCTATAATGATGAAATTTTAACATTTAATCTTTTGACTCTAAATTACTGTTAGATGTGAATTGTGACTTTTTCAACTAAAATAAGTGTGTTTAAAGTCATTTCTGTGCCTGAAACGGGTCAAAATTGTAGCTTTTGAGTAAGCAAAACTCTGTAAAAATGGCAATTTTGGTCACTGTGAGGGTTTAAAAAGTGGTTATTCAACATGAGGCATGATCCAATTGACATTTTGAATCATTTTTGGTACAGTCCCAAAAATCAATTTTCGGATGAAAAACGATGACTCCGGACCTGTCGAACGATCCCAAAATGGTCCATAATGATGAAATTTTAACATTTAATCTTTTGACTCTAAATGACTGTACGATGTGAATTATGACTTTGTCAACTAGAATAAGTGTGTTTAAAGTCATTTCTGTGCCTGAAACAGGTCAAAATGGAAGCTTTTGAGTAAGCAAAACTCTGTAAAAATGGCAATTGTGGTCACTGTGAGGCTTTAAAAAGTGGTTATTCAACATGAGGCATGATCCAATTGACATTTTGAATCATTTTTGGTACAGTCCAAAAAATCAATTTTCGGATGAAAAACGATGACTCTGGACCTGTCGAACGATCCCAAAATGGTCTATAATGATGAAATTTTAACATTTAATCTTTTGACTCTAAATTATTGTTGGATGTGAATTGTGACTTTGTCAACTAAAATAAGTGTGTTTAAAGTCATTTTTGTGCCTGAAACGGGTCAAAATTAAAGCTTTTGAGTAAGCAAAACTCTGTAAAAATGGCAATTTTGGTCACTGTGAGGGTTTAAAAAGTGGTTATTCAACATGAGGCATGATCCAATTGACATTTTGAATCATTTTTGGTACAGTCCAAAAAATCAATTTTCGGATGAAAAACGATGACTCCGGACCAGTCGAACGATCCCAAAATGGTCTATAATGATGAAATTTTAACATTTAATCTTTTGACTCTAAATTACTGATGGATGTGAATTATGACTTTGTCAACTAAAATAAGTGTGTTTAAAGTCATTTCTGTGCCTGAAACGGGTCAAAATTGAAGCTTTTGAGTAAGCAAAACTCTGTAAAAATGGCAATTTTGGTCACTGTGATGGTTTAAAAAGTGGTTATTCAACATGAGGCATGATCCAATTGACATTTTGAATCATTTTTGGTACAGTCCAAAAAATCAATTTTCAGATGAAAAACGATGACTCCGGACCAGTCGAACGATCCCAAAATGGTCTATAATGATGAAATTTTAACATTTAATCTTTTGACTCTAAATTACTGTTGGATGTGAATTGTGACTTTGTCAACTAAAATAAGTGTGTTTAAAGTAATTTTTGTGCCTTAAACGGGTCAAAATTGAAGCTTTTGAGTAAGCAAAACTCTGTAAAAATGGCAATTTTGGTCACTGTGAGGGTTTAAAAAGTGGTTATTCAACATGAGGCATGATCCAATTGACATTTTGAATCATTTTTGGTACAGTCCAAAAAATCAATTTTCGGATGAAAAACGATGACTCCGGACCAGTCGAACGATCCCAAAATGGTCTATAATGATGAAATTTTAACATTTAATCTTTTGACTCTAAATTACTGATGGATGTGAATTATGACTTTGTCAACTAAAATAAGTGTGTTTAAAGTCATTTCTGTGCCTGAAACGGGTCAAAATTGAAGCTTTTGAGTAAGCAAAACTCTGTAAAAATGGCAATTTTGGTCACTGTGATGGTTTAAAAAGTGGTTATTCAACATGAGGCATGATCCAATTGACATTTTGAATCATTTTTGGTACAGTCCAAAAAATCAATTTTCAGATGAAAAACGATGACTCCGGACCAGTCGAACGATCCCAAAATGGTCTATAATGATGAAATTTTAACATTTAATCTTTTGACTCTAAATTACTGTTGGATGTGAATTGTGACTTTGTCAACTAAAATAAGTGTGTTTAAAGTAATTTTTGTGCCTTAAACGGGTCAAAATTGAAGCTTTTGAGTAAGCAAAACTCTGTAAAAATGGCAATTTTGGTCACTGTGAGGGTTTAAAAAGTGGTTATTCAACATGAGGCATGATCCAATTGACATTTTGAATCATTTTTGGTACAGTCCAAAAAATCAATTTTCGGATGAAAAACGATGACTCCGGACCAGTCGAACGATCCCAAAATGGTCTATAATGATGAAATTTTAACATTTAATCTTTTGACTCTAAATGACTGATGGATGTGAATTATGACTTTGTCAACTAAAATAAGTGTGTTTAAAGTCATTTCTGTGCCTGAAACGGGTCAAAATTGAAGCTTTTGAGTAAGCAAAACTCTGTAAAAATGGCAATTTTGGTCACTGTGAGGGTTTAAAAAGTGGTTATTCAACATGAGGCATGATCCAATTGACATTTTGAATCATTTTTGGTACAGTCCAAAAAATCAATTTTCGGATGAAAAACGATGACTCCGGACCTGTCGAACGATCCCAAAATGGTCTATAATGATGAAATTTTAACATTTAATCTTTTGACTCTAAATTACTGTTGGATGTGAATTGTGACTTTGTCAACTAAAATAAGTGTGTTTAAAGTCATTTTTGTGCCTGAAACGGGTCAAAATTGAAGCTTTTGAGTAAGCAAAACTCTGTAAAAATGGCAATTTTGGTCACTGTGAGGGTTTAAAAAGTGGTTATTCAACATGAGGCACGATCCAATTGACATTTTGAATCATTTTTGGTACAGTCCCAAAAAATCAATTTTCGGATGAAAAACGATGACTCCGGACCTGTCGAACGTTCCCAAAATGGTCTATAATGATGAAATTTTAACATTTAATCTTTTGACTCTAAATTACTGTTGGATGTGAATTGTGATTTTGTCAACTAAAATAAGTGTGTTTAAAGTCATTTCTGTGCCTGAAACGGGCCAAAATTGAAGCTTTTGAGTAAGCAAAACTCTGTAAAAATGGCAATTTTGGTCACTGTGAGGGTTTAAAAAGTGGTTATTCAACATGAGGCATGATCAAAATTGACATTTTGAATCATTTTTGGTACAGTCCAAAAAATCAATTTTCGGATGAAAAACGATGACTCCGGACCAGTCGAACGATCCCAAAATGGTCTTTAATTATGACATTTTAACATTTAATCTTTTGACTCTAAATTACTGATGGATGTGAATTATGACTTTGTCAACTAAAATAAGCGTGTTTAAAGTCAATTACGTGCCTGAAACGGGTCAAAATTGAAGCTTTTGAGTAAGCAAAACTCTGTAAAAATGGCAATTTTGGTCACTGTGAGGGTTTAAAAAGTGGTTATTCAACATGAGGCATGATCCAATTGACATTTTGAATCATTTTTGGTACAGTCCAAAAAATCAATTTTCGGATGAAAAACGATGACTCTGGACCAGTCGAACGATCCCAAAATGGTCTATAATGATGAAATTTTAACATTTAATCTTTTGACTCTAAATTACTGGTGGATGTGAATTGTGACTTTGTCAACTAAAATAAGTGTGTTTAAAGTCATTTCTGTGCCTGAAACGGGTCAAAATTGAAGCTTTTGAGTAAGCAAAACTCTGTAAAAATTGCAATTTTGGTCACTGTGAGGGTTTAAAAAGTGGTTATTCAACATGAGGCATGATCCAATTGACATTTTGAATCAGTTTTGGTACAGTCCAAAAAAATCAATTTTCGGATGAAAAACGATGACTCCGGACCAGTCGAACGATCCCAAAATGGTCTATAATGATGAAATTTTAACATTTAATCTTTTGACTCTAAATTACTGTTAGATGTGAATTGTGACTTTTTCAACTAAAATAAGTGTGTTTAAAGTCATTTCTGTGCCTGAAACGGGTCAAAATTGTAGCTTTTGAGTAAGCAAAACTCTGTAAAAATGGCAATTTTGGTCACTGTGAGGGTTTAAAAAGTGGTTATTCAACATGAGGCATGATCCAATTGACATTTTGAATCATTTTTGGTACAGTCCCAAAAATCAATTTTCGGATGAAAAACGATGACTCCGGACCTGTCGAACGATCCCAAAATGGTCCATAATGATGAAATTTTAACATTTAATCTTTTGACTCTAAATGACTGTACGATGTGAATTATGACTTTGTCAACTAGAATAAGTGTGTTTAAAGTCATTTCTGTGCCTGAAACAGGTCAAAATGGAAGCTTTTGAGTAAGCAAAACTCTGTAAAAATGGCAATTGTGGTCACTGTGAGGGTTTAAAAAGTGGTTATTCAACATGAGGCATGATCCAATTGACATTTTGAATCATTTTTGGTACAGTCCAAAAAATCAATTTTCGGATGAAAAACGATGACTCTGGACCTGTCGAACGATCCCAAAATGGTCTATAATGATGAAATTTTAACATTTAATCTTTTGACTCTAAATTATTGTTGGATGTGAATTGTGACTTTGTCAACTAAAATAAGTGTGTTTAAAGTCATTTTTGTGCCTGAAACGGGTCAAAATTAAAGCTTTTGAGTAAGCAAAACTCTGTAAAAATGGCAATTTTGGTCACTGTGAGGGTTTAAAAAGTGGTTATTCAACATGAGGCATGATCCAATTGACATTTTGAATCATTTTTGGTACAGTCCAAAAAATCAATTTTCGGATGAAAAACGATGACTCCGGACCAGTCGAACGATCCCAAAATGGTCTATAATGATGAAATTTTAACATTTAATCTTTTGACTCTAAATTACTGATGGATGTGAATTATGACTTTGTCAACTAAAATAAGTGTGTTTAAAGTCATTTCTGTGCCTGAAACGGGTCAAAATTGAAGCTTTTGAGTAAGCAAAACTCTGTAAAAATGGCAATTTTGGTCACTGTGATGGTTTAAAAAGTGGTTATTCAACATGAGGCATGATCCAATTGACATTTTGAATCATTTTTGGTACAGTCCAAAAAATCAATTTTCAGATGAAAAACGATGACTCCGGACCAGTCGAACGATCCCAAAATGGTCTATAATGATGAAATTTTAACATTTAATCTTTTGACTCTAAATTACTGTTGGATGTGAATTGTGACTTTGTCAACTAAAATAAGTGTGTTTAAAGTCATTTTTGTGCCTGAAACGGGTCAAAATTGAAGCTTTTGAGTAGGCAAAACTCTGTAAAAATGGCAATTTTGGTCACTGTGAGGGTTTAAAAAGTGGTTATTCAACATGAGGCATGATCCAATTGACATTTTGAATCATTTTTGGTACAGTCCAAAAAATCAATTTTCGGATGAAAAACGATGACTCCGGACCAGTCGAACGATCCCAAAATGGTCTATAATGATGAAATTTTAACATTTAATCTTTTGACTCTAAATTACTGTTGGATGTGAATTGTGACTTTGTCAACTAAAATAAGTGTGTTGAAAGTCATTTCTGTGCCTGAAACGGGTCAAAATTGAAGCTTTTGAGTAAGCAAAGCTCTGTAAAAATGGCAATTTTGGTCACTGTGAGGGTTTAAAAAGTGGTTATTCAACATGAGGCATGATCCAATTGACATTTTGAATCATTTTTGGTACAGTCCAAAAAATCAATTTTCGGATGAAAAACGATGACTCCGGACCAGTCGAACGATCCCAAAATGGTCTATAATGATGAAATTTTAACATTTAATCTTTTGACTCTAAATTACTGTTGGATGTGAATTGTGACTTTGTCAACTAAAATAAGTGTGTTGAAAGTCATTTCTGTGCCTGAAACGGGTCAAAATTGAAGCTTTTGAGTAAGCAAAACTCTGTAAAAATGGCAATTTTGGTCACTGTGAGGTTTTTAAAAGTGGTTATTCAACATGAGGCATGATCCAATTGACATTTTGAATCATTTTTGGTACAGTCCAAAAAATCAATTTTCGGATGAAAAACGATGACTCCGGACCAGTCGATCGATCCCAAAATGGTCTATAATGATGAAATTTTAACATTTAATCTTTTGACTCTAAATGACTGATGGATGTGAATTATGACTTTGTCAACTAAAATAAGTGTGTTTAAAGTCATTTCTGTGCCTGAAACGGGTCAAAATTGAAGCTTTTGAGTAAGCAAAACTCTGTAAAAATGGCAATTTTGGTCACTGTGAGGGTTTAAAAAGTGGTTATTCAACATGAGGCATGATCCAATTGACATTTTGAATCATTTTTGGTACAGTCCAAAAAATCAATTTTCGGATGAAAAACGATGACTCCGGACCAGTCGAACGATCCCAAAATGGTCTATAATGATGAAATTTTAACATTTAATCTTTTGACTCTAAATTACTGATGGATGTGAATTATGACTTTGTCAACTAAAATAAGTGTGTTTAAAGTCATTTCTGTGCCTTAAACGGGTCAAAATTGAAGCTTTTGAGTAAGCAAAACTCTGTAAAAATGGCAATTTTGGTCACTGTGAGGTTTTAAAAAGTGGTTATTCAACATGAGGCATGATCCAATTGACATTTTGAATCATTTTTGGTACAGTCCAAAAAATCAATTTTCGGATGAAAAACGATGACTCCGGACCAGTCGAACGATCCCAAAATGGTCTATAATGATGAAATTTTAACATTTAATCTTTTGACTCTAAATGACTGATGGATGTGAATTATGACTTTGTCAACTAAAATAAGTGTGTTTAAAGTCATTTCTGTGCCTGAAACGGGTCAAAATTGAAGCTTTTGAGTAAGCAAAACTCTGTAAAAATGGCAATTTTGGTCACTGTGAGGGTTTAAAAAGTGGTTATTCAACATGAGGCATGATCCAATTGACATTTTGAATCATTTTTGGTACAGTCCAAAAAATCAATTTTCGGATGAAAAACGATGACTCCGGACCTGTCGAACGATCCCAAAATGGTCTATAATGATGAAATTTTAACATTTAATCTTTTGACTCTAAATTACTGTTGGATGTGAATTGTGACTTTGTCAACTAAAATAAGTGTGTTTAAAGTCATTTTTGTGCCTGAAACGGGTCAAAATTGAAGCTTTTGAGTAAGCAAAACTCTGTAAAAATGGCAATTTTGGTCACTGTGAGGGTTTAAAAAGTGGTTATTCAACATGAGGCATGATCCAATTGACATTTTGAATCATTTTTGGTACAGTCCAAAAAATCAATTTTCGGATGAAAAACGATGACTCCGGACCAGTCGAACGATCCCAAAATGGTCTATAATTATGAAATTTTAACATTTAATCTTTTGACTCTAAATTACTGTTGGATGTGAATTGTGACTTTGTCAACTAAAATAAGTGTGTTGAAAGTCATTTCTGTGCCTGAAACGGGTCAAAATGGAAGCTTTTGAGTAAGCAAAACTCTGTAAAAATGGCAATTTTGGTCACTGTGAGGGTTTAAAAAGTGGTTATTCAACATGAGGCATGATCCAATTGACATTTTGTATCATTTTTGGTACAGTCCAAAAAATCAATTTTCGGATGAAAAACGATGACTCCGGACCAGTCGAACGATCCCAAAATGGTCTATAATGATGAAATTTTAACATTTAATCTTTTGACTCTAAATTACTGATGGATGTGAATTATGACTTTGTCAACTAAAATAAGTGTGTTTAAAGTCATTTCTGTGCCTGAAACGGGTCAAAATTGAAGCTTTTGAGTAAGCAAAACTCTGTAAAAATGGCAATTTTGGTCACTGTGATGGTTTAAAAAGTGGTTATTCAACATGAGGCATGATCCAATTGACATTTTGAATCATTTTTGGTACAGTCCAAAAAATCAATTTTCAGATGAAAAACGATGACTCCGGACCAGTCGAACGATCCCAAAATGGTCTATAATGATGAAATTTTAACATTTAATCTTTTGACTCTAAATTACTGTTGGATGTGAATTGTGACTTTGTCAACTAAAATAAGTGTGTTTAAAGTCATTTTTGTGCCTTAAACGGGTCAAAATTGAAGCTTTTGAGTAAGCAAAACTCTGTAAAAATGGCAATTTTGGTCACTGTGAGGGTTTAAAAAGTGGTTATTCAACATGAGGCATGATCCAATTGACATTTTGAATCATTTTTGGTACAGTCCAAAAAAATCAATTTTCGGATGAAAAACGATGACTCCGGACCAGTTGAACGATCCCAAAATGGTCTATAATGATGAAATTTTAACATTTAATCTTTTGACTCTAAATGACTGATGGATGTGAATTATGACTTTGTCAACTAAAATAAGTGTGTTTAAAGTCAATTACGTGCCTGAAACGGGTCAAAATTGAAGCTTTTGAGTAAGCAAAACTCTTTAAAAATGGCAATTTTGGTCACTGTGAGGTTTTAAAAAGTGGTTATTCAACATGAGGCATGATCCAATTGACATTTTGAATCATTTTTGGTACAGTCCAAAAAATCAATTTTCGGATGAAAAACGATGACTCCGGACCAGTCGAACGATCCCAAAATGGTCTATAATGATGAAATTTTAACATTTAATCTTTTGACTCTAAATTACTGTTGGATGTGAATTGTGACTTTGTCAACTAAAATAAGTGTGTTTAAAGTCATTTCTGTGCCTGAAACGGGTCAAAATTGTAGCTTTTGAGTAAGCAAAACTCTGTAAAAATGGCAATTTTGGTCACTGTGAGGGTATAAAAAGTGGTTATTCAACATGAGGCATGATCCAATTGACATTTTGAATCATTTTTGGTACAGTCCCAAAAATCAATTTTCGGATGAAAAACGATGACTCCGGAACTGTCGAACGATCCCAAAATGGTCCATAATGATGAAATTTTAACATTTAATCTTTTGACTCTAAATGACTGTACGATGTGAATTATGACTTTGTCAACTAGAATAAGTGTGTTTAAAGTCATTTCTGTGCCTGAAACAAGTCAAAATGGAAGCTTTTGAGTAAGCAAAACTCTGTAAAAATGGCAATTTTGGTCACTGTGATGGTTTAAAAAGTGGTTATTCAACATGAGGCATGATCCAATTGACATTTTGAATCATTTTTGGTACAGTCCAAAAAATCAATTTTCAGATGAAAAACGATGACTCCGGACCAGTCGAACGATCCCAAAATGGTCTATAATGATGAAATTTTAACATTTAATCTTTTGACTCTAAATTACTGTTGGATGTGAATTGTGACTTTGTCAACTAAAATAAGTGTGTTTAAAGTCATTTTTGTGCCTTAAACGGGTCAAAATTGAAGCTTTTGAGTAAGCAAAACTCTGTAAAAATGGCAATTTTGGTCACTGTGAGGGTTTAAAAAGTGGTTATTCAACATGAGGCATGATCCAATTGACATTTTGAATCATTTTTGGTACAGTCCAAAAAAATCAATTTTCGGATGAAAAACGATGACTCCGGACCAGTTGAACGATCCCAAAATGGTCTATAATGATGAAATTTTAACATTTAATCTTTTGACTCTAAATGACTGATGGATGTGAATTATGACTTTGTCAACTAAAATAAGTGTGTTTAAAGTCATTTCTGTGCCTGAAACGGGTCAAAATTGAAGCTTTTGAGTAAGCAAAACTCTGTAAAAATGGCAATTTTGGTCACTGTGAGGGTTTAAAAAGTGGTTATTCAACATGAGGCATGATCCAATTGACATTTTGAATCATTTTTGGTACAGTCCAAAAAATCAATTTTCGGATGAAAAACGATGACTCCGGACCTGTCGAACGATCCCAAAATGGTCTATAATGATGAAATTTTAACATTTAATCTTTTGACTCTAAATTACTGTTGGATGTGAATTGTGACTTTGTCAACTAAAATAAGTGTGTTTAAAGTCATTTTTGTGCCTGAAACGGGTCAAAATTGAAGCTTTTGAGTAAGCAAAACTCTGTAAAAATGGCAATTTTGGTCACTGTGAGGGTTTAAAAAGTGGTTATTCAACATGAGGCATGATCCAATTGACATTTTGAATCATTTTTGGTACAGTCCAAAAAATCAATTTTCAGATGAAAAACGATGACTCCGGACCAGTCGAACGATCCCAAAATGGTCTATAATGATGCAATTTTAACATTTAATCTTTTGACTCTAAATTACTGTTGGATGTGAATTGTGACTTTGTCAACTAAAATAAGTGTGTTTAAAGTAATTTTTGTGCCTTAAACGGGTCAAAATTGAAGCTTTTGAGTAAGCAAAACTCTGTAAAAATGGCAATTTTGGTCACTGTGAGGGTTTAAAAAGTGGTTATTCAACATGAGGCATGATCCAATTGACATTTTGAATCATTTTTGGTACAGTCCAAAAAAATCAATTTTCGGATGAAAAACGATGACTCCGGACCAGTTGAACGATCCCAAAATGGTCTATAATGATGAAATTTTAACATTTAATCTTTTGACTCTAAATGACTGATGGATGTGAATTATGACTTTGTCAACTAAAATAAGTGTGTTTAAAGTCATTTCTGTGCCTGAAACGGGTCAAAATTGAAGCTTTTGAGTAAGCAAAACTCTGTAAAAATGGCAATTTTGGTCACTGTGAGGGTTTAAAAAGTGGTTATTCAACATGAGGCATGATCCAATTGACATTTTGAATCATTTTTGGTACAGTCCAAAAAATCAATTTTCGGATGAAAAACGATGACTCCGGACCTGTCGAACGATCCCAAAATGGTCTATAATGATGAAATTTTAACATTTAATCTTTTGACTCTAAATTACTGTTGGATGTGAATTGTGATTTTGTCAACTAAAATAAGTGTGTTTAAAGTCATTTCTGTGCCTGAAACGGGCCAAAATTGAAGCTTTTGAGTAAGCAAAACTCTGTAAAAATGGCAATTTTGGTCACTGTGAGGGTTTAAAAAGTGGTTATTCAACATGAGGCATGATCAAAATTGACATTTTGAATCATTTTTGGTACAGTCCAAAAAATCAATTTTCGGATGAAAAACGATGACTCCGGACCAGTCGAACGATCCCAAAATGGTCTTTAATTATGAAATTTTAACATTTAATCTTTTGACTCTAAATTACTGATGGATGTGAATTATGACTTTGTCAACTAAAATAAGTGTGTTTAAAGTCAATTACGTGCCTGAAACGGGTCAAAATTGAAGCTTTTGAGTAAGCAAAACTCTTTAAAAATGGCAATTTTGGTCACTGTGAGGGTTTAAAAAGTGGTTATTCAACATGAGGCATGATCCAATTGACATTTTGAATCATTTTTGGTACAGTCCAAAAAATCAATTTTCGGATGAAAAACGATGACTCCGGACCAGTCGAACGATCCCAAAATGGTCTATAATGATGAAATTTTAACATTTAATCTTTTGACTCTAAATTACTGTTGGATGTGAATTGTGACTTTGTCAACTAAAATAAGTGTGTTTAAAGTCATTTCTGTGCCTGAAACGGGTCAAAATTGTAGCTTTTGAGTAAGCAAAACTCTGTAAAAATGGCAATTTTGGTCACTGTGAGGGTATAAAAAGTGGTTATTCAACATGAGGCATGATCCAATTGACATTTTGAATCATTTTTGGTACAGTCCCAAAAATCAATTTTCGGATGAAAAACGATGACTCCGGACCTGTCGAACGATCCCAAAATGGTCCATAATGATGAAATTTTAACATTTAATCTTTTGACTCTAAATGACTGTACGATGTGAATTATGACTTTGTCAACTCGAATAAGTGTGTTTAAAGTCATTTCTGTGCCTGAAACAGGTCAAAATGGAAGCTTTTGAGTAAGCAAAACTCTGTAAAAATGGCAATTGTGGTCACTGTGAGGGTTTAAAAAGTGGTTATTCAACATGAGGCATGATCGAATTGACATTTTGAATCATTTTTGGTACAGTCCAAAAAATCAATTTTCGGATGAAAAACGATGACTCTGGACCTGTCGAACGATCCCAAAATGGTCTATAATGATGAAATTTTAACATTTAATCTTTTGACTCTAAATTATTGTTGGATGTGAATTGTGACTTTGTCAACTAAAATAAGTGTGTTTAAAGTCATTTTTGTGCCTGAAACGTGTCAAAATTAAAGCTTTTGAGTAAGCAAAACTCTGTAAAAATGGCAATTTTGGTCACTGTGAGGGTTTAAAAAGTGGTTATTCAACATGAGGCATGATCCAATTGACATTTTGAATCATTTTTGGTACAGTCCAAAAAATCAATTTTCGGATGAAAAACGATGACTCCGGACCAGTCGAACGATCCCAAAATGGTCTATAATGATGAAATTTTAACATTTAATCTTTTGACTCTAAATTACTGATGGATGTGAATTATGACTTTGTCAACTAAAATAAGTGTGTTTAAAGTCATTTCTGTGCCTGAAACGGGTCAAAATTGAAGCTTTTGAGTAAGCAAAACTCTGTAAAAATGGCAATTTTGGTCACTGTGATGGTTTAAAAAGTGGTTATTCAACATGAGGCATGATCCAATTGACATTTTGAATCATTTTTGGTACAGTCCAAAAAATCAATTTTCAGATGAAAAACGATGACTCCGGACCAGTCGAACGATCCCAAAATGGTCTATAATGATGAAATTTTTACATTTAATCTTTTGACTCTAAATTACTGTTGGATGTGAATTGTGACTTTGTCAACTAAAATAAGTGTGTTTAAAGTCATTTTTGTGCCTTAAACGGGTCAAAATTGAAGCTTTTGAGTAAGCAAAACTCTGTAAAAATGGCAATTTTGGTCACTGTGAGGTTTTAAAAAGTGGTTATTCAACATGAGGCATGATCCAATTGACATTTTGAATCATTTTTGGTACAGTCCAAAAAATCAATTTTCGGATGAAAAACGATGACTCCGGACCAGTCGAACGATCCCAAAATGGTCTATAATGATGAAATTTTAACATTTAATCTTTTGACTCTAAATGACTGATGGATGTGAATTATGACTTTGTCAACTAAAATAAGTGTGTTTAAAGTCATTTCTGTGCCTGAAACGGGTCAAAATTGAAGCTTTTGAGTAAGCAAAACTCTGTAAAAATGGCAATTTTGGTCACTGTGAGGGTTTAAAAAGTGGTTATTCAACATGAGGCATGATCCAATTGACATTTTGAATCATTTTTGGTACAGTCCAAAAAATCAATTTTCGGATGAAAAACGATGACTCCGGACCTGTCGAACGATCCCAAAATGGTCTATAATGATGAAATTTTAACATTTAATCTTTTGACTCTAAATTACTGTTGGATGTGAATTGTGACTTTGTCAACTAAAATAAGTGTGTTTAAAGTCATTTTTGTGCCTGAAACGGGTCAAAATTGAAGCTTTTGAGTAAGCAAAACTCTGTAAAAATGGCAATTTTGGTCACTGTGAGGGTTTAAAAAGTGGTTATTCAACATGAGGCATGATCCAATTGACATTTTGAATAATTTTTGGTACAGTCCAAAAAATCAATTTTCGGATGAAAAACGATGACTCCGGACCAGTCGAACGATCCCAAAATGGTCTATAATTATGAAATTTTAACATTTAATCTTTTGACTCTAAATTACTGTTGGATGTGAATTGTGACTTTGTCAACTAAAATAAGTGTGTTGAAAGTCATTTCTGTGCCTGAAACGGGTCAAAATGGAAGCTTTTGAGTAAGCAAAACTCTGTAAAAATGGCAATTGTGGTCACTGTGAGGGTTTAAAAAGTGGTTATTCAACATGAGGCATGATCCAATTGACATTTTGAATCATTTTTGGTACAGTCCAAAAAATCAATTTTCGGATGAAAAACGATGACTCTGGACCTGTCGAACGATCCCAAAATGGTCTATAATGATGAAATTTTAACATTTAATCTTTTGACTCTAAATTATTGTTGGATGTGAATTGTGACTTTGTCAACTAAAATAAGTGTGTTTAAAGTCATTTTTGTGCCTGAAACGGGTCAAAATTAAAGCTTTTGAGTAAGCAAAACTCTGTAAAAATGGCAATTTTGGTCACTGTGAGGGTTTAAAAAGTGGTTATTCAACATGAGGCATGATCCAATTGACATTTTGAATCATTTTTGGTACAGTCCAAAAAATCAATTTTCGGATGAAAAACGATGACTCCGGACCTGTCGAACGATCCCAAAATGGTCTATAATGATGAAATTTTAACATTTAATCTTTTGACTCTAAATTATTGTTGGATGTGAATTGTGACTTTGTCAACTAAAATAAGTGTGTTTAAAGTCATTTCTGTGCCTGAAACGGGTCAAAATTGAAGCTTTTGAGTAAGCAAAACTCTGTAAAAATGGCAATTTTGGTCACTGTGAGGGTTTAAAAAGTAGTTATTCAACATGAGGCATGATCCAATTGACATTTTGAATCATTTTTGGTACAGTCCAAAAAATCAATTTTCGGATGAAAAACGATGACTCCGGACCAGTCGAACGATCCCAAAATGGTCTATAATGATGAAATTTTAACATTTAATCTTTTGACTCTAAATTACTGATGGATGTGAATTATGACTTTGTCAACTAAAATAAGTGTGTTTAAAGTCATTTCTGTGCCTTAAACGGGTCAAAATTGAAGCTTTTGAGTAAGCAAAACTCTGTAAAAATGGCAATTTTGGTCACTGTGAGGTTTTAAAAAGTGGTTATTCAACATGAGGCATGATCCAATTGACATTTTGAATCATTTTTGGTACAGTCCAAAAAATCAATTTTCGGATGAAAAACGATGACTCCGGACCAGTCGAACGATCCCAAAATGGTCTATAATGATGAAATTTTAACATTTAATCTTTTGACTCTAAATGACTGATGGATGTGAATTATGACTTTGTCAACTAAAATAAGTGTGTTTAAAGTCATTTCTGTGCCTGAAACGGGTCAAAATTGAAGCTTTTGAGTAAGCAAAACTCTGTAAAAATGGCAATTTTGGTCACTGTGAGGGTTTAAAAAGTGGTTATTCAACATGAGGCATGATCCAATTGACATTTTGAATCATTTTTGGTACAGTCCAAAAAATCAATTTTCGGATGAAAAACGATGACTCCGGACCTGTCGAACGATCCCAAAATGGTCTATAATGATGAAATTTTAACATTTAATCTTTTGACTCTAAATTACTGTTGGATGTGAATTGTGACTTTGTCAACTAAAATAAGTGTGTTTAAAGTCATTTTTGTGCCTGAAACGGGTCAAAATTGAAGCTTTTGAGTAAGCAAAACTCTGTAAAAATGGCAATTTTGGTCACTGTGAGGGTTTAAAAAGTGGTTATTCAACATGAGGCATGATCCAATTGACATTTTGAATCATTTTTGGTACAGTCCAAAAAATCAATTTTCGGATGAAAAACGATGACTCCGGACCAGTCGAACGATCCCAAAATGGTCTATAATTATGAAATTTTAACATTTAATCTTTTGACTCTAAATTACTGTTGGATGTGAATTGTGACTTTGTCAACTAAAATAAGTGTGTTGAAAGTCATTTCTGTGCCTGAAACGGGTCAAAATGGAAGCTTTTGAGTAAGCAAAACTCTGTAAAAATGGCAATTTTGGTCACTGTGAGGGTTTAAAAAGTGGTTATTCAACATGAGGCATGATCCAATTGACATTTTGTATCATTTTTGGTACAGTCCAAAAAATCAATTTTCGGATGAAAAACGATGACTCCGGACCAGTCGAACGATCCCAAAATGGTCTATAATGATGAAATTTTAACATTTAATCTTTTGACTCTAAATTACTGATGGATGTGAATTATGACTTTGTCAACTAAAATAAGTGTGTTTAAAGTCATTTCTGTGCCTGAAACGGGTCAAAATTGAAGCTTTTGAGTAAGCAAAACTCTGTAAAAATGGCAATTTTGGTCACTGTGATGGTTTAAAAAGTGGTTATTCAACATGAGGCATGATCCAATTGACATTTTGAATCAATTTTGGTACAGTCCAAAAAATCAATTTTCAGATGAAAAACGATGACTCCGGACCAGTCGAACGATCCCAAAATGGTCTATAATGATGAAATTTTAACATTTAATCTTTTGACTCTAAATTACTGTTGGATGTGAATTGTGACTTTGTCAACTAAAATAAGTGTGTTTAAAGTCATTTTTGTGCCTTAAACGGGTCAAAATTGAAGCTTTTGAGTAAGCAAAACTCTGTAAAAATGGCAATTTTGGTCACTGTGAGGGTTTAAAAAGTGGTTATTCAACATGAGGCATGATCCAATTGACATTTTGAATCATTTTTGGTACAGTCCAAAAAAATCAATTTTCGGATGAAAAACGATGACTCCGGACCAGTTGAACGATCCCAAAATGGTCTATAATGATGAAATTTTAACATTTAATCTTTTGACTCTAAATGACTGATGGATGTGAATTATGACTTTGTCAACTAAAATAAGTGTGTTTAAAGTCAATTACGTGCCTGAAACGGGTCAAAATTGAAGCTTTTGAGTAAGCAAAACTCTTTAAAAATGGCAATTTTGGTCACTGTGAGGGTTTAAAAAGTGGTTATTCAACATGAGGCATGATCCAATTGACATTTTGAATCATTTTTGGTACAGTCCAAAAAATCAATTTTCGGATGAAAAACGATGACTCCGGACCAGTCGAACGATCCCAAAATGGTCTATAATGATGAAATTTTAACATTTAATCTTTTGACTCTAAATTACTGTTGGATGTGAATTGTGACTTTGTCAACTAAAATAAGTGTGTTTAAAGTCATTTCTGTGCCTGAAACGGGTCAAAATTGTAGCTTTTGAGTAAGCAAAACTCTGTAAAAATGGCAATTTTGGTCACTGTGAGGGTATAAAAAGTGGTTATTCAACATGAGGCATGATCCAATTGACATTTTGAATCATTTTTGGTACAGTCCCAAAAATCAATTTTCGGATGAAAAACGATGACTCCGGACCTGTCGAACGATCCCAAAATGGTCCATAATGATGAAATTTTAACATTTAATCTTTTGACTCTAAATGACTGTACGATGTGAATTATGACTTTGTCAACTAGAATAAGTGTGTTTAAAGTCATTTCTGTGCCTGAAACAAGTCAAAATGGAAGCTTTTGAGTAAGCAAAACTCTGTAAAAATGGCAATTTTGGTCACTGTGATGGTTTAAAAAGTGGTTATTCAACATGAGGCATGATCCAATTGACATTTTGAATCATTTTTGGTACAGTCCAAAAAATCAATTTTCAGATGAAAAACGATGACTCCGGACCAGTCGAACGATCCCAAAATGGTCTATAATGATGAAATTTTAACATTTAATCTTTTGACTCTAAATTACTGTTGGATGTGAATTGTGACTTTGTCAACTAAAATAAGTGTGTTTAAAGTAATTTTTGTGCCTTAAACGGGTCAACATTGAAGCTTTTGAGTAAGCAAAACTCTGTAAAAATGGCAATTTTGGTCACTGTGAGGGTTTAAAAAGTGGTTATTCAACATGAGGCATGATCCAATTGACATTTTGAATCATTTTTGGTACAGTCCAAAAAAATCAATTTTCGGATGAAAAACGATGACTCCGGACCAGTTGAACGATCCCAAAATGGTCTATAATGATGAAATTTTAACATTTAATCTTTTGACTCTAAATGACTGATGGATGTGAATTATGACTTTGTCAACTAAAATAAGTGTGTTTAAAGTCATTTCTGTGCCTGAAACGGGTCAAAATTGAAGCTTTTGAGTAAGCAAAACTCTGTAAAAATGGCAATTTTGGTCACTGTGAGGGTTTAAAAAGTGGTTATTCAACATGAGGCATGATCCAATTGACATTTTGAATCATTTTTGGTACAGTCCAAAAAATCAATTTTCGGATGAAAAACGATGACTCCGGACCTGTCGAACGATCCCAAAATGGTCTATAATGATGAAATTTTAACATTTAATCTTTTGACTCTAAATTACTGTTGGATGTGAATTGTGACTTTGTCAACTAAAATAAGTGTGTTTAAAGTCATTTTTGTGCCTGAAACGGGTCAAAATTGAAGCTTTTGAGTAAGCAAAACTCTGTAAAAATGGCAATTTTGGTCACTGTGAGGGTTTAAAAAGTGGTTATTCAACATGAGGCATGATCCAATTGACATTTTGAATCATTTTTGGTACAGTCCAAAAAATCAATTTTCAGATGAAAAACGATGACTCCGGACCAGTCGAACGATCCCAAAATGGTCTATAATGATGAAATTTTAACATTTAATCTTTTGACTCTAAATGACTGATGGATGTGAATTATGACTTTGTCAACTAAAATAAGTGTGTTTAAAGTCATTTCTGTGCCTGAAACGGGTCAAAATTGAAGCTTTTGAGTAAGCAAAACTCTGTAAAAATGGCAATTTTGGTCACTGTGAGGGTTTAAAAAGTGGTTATTCAACATGAGGCATGATCCAATTGACATTTTGAATCATTTTTGGTACAGTCCAAAAAATCAATTTTCGGATGAAAAACGATGACTCCGGACCTGTCGAACGATCCCAAAATGGTCTATAATGATGAAATTTTAACATTTAATCTTTTGACTCTAAATTACTGTTGGATGTGAATTGTGACTTTGTCAACTAAAATAAGTGTGTTTAAAGTCATTTTTGTGCCTGAAACGGGTCAAAATTGAAGCTTTTGAGTAAGCAAAACTCTGTAAAAATGGCAATTTTGGTCACTGTGAGGGTTTAAAAAGTGGTTATTCAACATGAGGCACGATCCAATTGACATTTTGAATCATTTTTGGTACAGTCCCAAAAAATCAATTTTCGGATGAAAAACGATGACTCCGGACCTGTCGAACGTTCCCAAAATGGTCTATAATGATGAAATTTTAACATTTAATCTTTTGACTCTAAATTACTGTTGGATGTGAATTGTGATTTTGTCAACTAAAATAAGTGTGTTTAAAGTCATTTCTGTGCCTGAAACGGGCCAAAATTGAAGCTTTTGAGTAAGCAAAACTCTGTAAAAATGGCAATTTTGGTCACTGTGAGGGTTTAAAAAGTGGTTATTCAACATGAGGCATGATCAAAATTGACATTTTGAATCATTTTTGGTACAGTCCAAAAAATCAATTTTCGGATGAAAAACGATGACTCCGGACCAGTCGAACGATCCCAAAATGGTCTTTAATTATGAAATTTTAACATTTAATCTTTTGACTCTAAATTACTGATGGATGTGAATTATGACTTTGTCAACTAAAATAAGCGTGTTTAAAGTCAATTACGTGCCTGAAACGGGTCAAAATTGAAGCTTTTGAGTAAGCAAAACTCTGTAAAAATGGCAATTTTGGTCACTGTGAGGGTTTAAAAAGTGGTTATTCAACATGAGGCATGATCCAATTGACATTTTGAATCATTTTTGGTACAGTCCAAAAAATCAATTTTCGGATGAAAAACGATGACTCCGGACCAGTCGAACGATCCCAAAATGGTCTATAATGATGAAATTTTAACATTTAATCTTTTGACTCTAAATTACTGTTGGATGTGAATTGTGACTTTGTCAACTAAAATAAGTGTGTTGAAAGTCATTTCTGTGCCTGAAACGGGTCAAAATTGAAGCTTTTGAGTAAGCAAAACTCTGTAAAAATGGCAATTTTGGTCACTGTGAGGTTTTTAAAAGTGGTTATTCAACATGAGGCATGATCCAATTGACATTTTGAATCATTTTTGGTACAGTCCAAAAAATCAATTTTCGGATGAAAAACGATGACTCCGGACCAGTCGATCGATCCCAAAATGGTCTATAATGATGAAATTTTAACATTTAATCTTTTGACTCTAAATGACTGATGGATGTGAATTATGACTTTGTCAACTAAAATAAGTGTGTTTAAAGTCATTTCTGTGCCTGAAACGGGTCAAAATTGAAGCTTTTGAGTAAGCAAAACTCTGTAAAAATGGCAATTTTGGTCACTGTGAGGGTTTAAAAAGTGGTTATTCAACATGAGGCATGATCCAATTGACATTTTGAATCATTTTTGGTACAGTCCAAAAAATCAATTTTCGGATGAAAAACGATGACTCCGGACCAGTCGAACGATCCCAAAATGGTCTATAATGATGAAATTTTAACATTTAATCTTTTGACTCTAAATTACTGATGGATGTGAATTATGACTTTGTCAACTAAAATAAGTGTGTTTAAAGTCATTTCTGTGCCTGAAACGGGTCAAAATTGAAGCTTTTGAGTAAGCAAAACTCTGTAAAAATGGCAATTTTGGTCACTGTGATGGTTTAAAAAGTGGTTATTCAACATGAGGCATGATCCAATTGACATTTTGAATCATTTTTGGTACAGTCCAAAAAATCAATTTTCAGATGAAAAACGATGACTCCGGACCAGTCGAACGATCCCAAAATGGTCTATAATGATGAAATTTTAACATTTAATCTTTTGACTCTAAATTACTGTTGGATGTGAATTGTGACTTTGTCAACTAAAATAAGTGTGTTTAAAGTCATTTTTGTGCCTTAAACGGGTCAAAATTGAAGCTTTTGAGTAAGCAAAACTCTGTAAAAATGGCAATTTTGGTCACTGTGAGGGTTTAAAAAGTGGTTATTCAACATGAGGCATGATCCAATTGACATTTTGAATCATTTTTGGTACAGTCCAAAAAAATCAATTTTCGGATGAAAAACGATGACTCCGGACCAGTTGAACGATCCCAAAATGGTCTATAATGATGAAATTTTAACATTTAATCTTTTGACTCTAAATTACTGTTGGATGTGAATTGTGACTTTGTCAACTAAAATAAGTGTGTTGAAAGTCATTTCTGTGCCTGAAACGGGTCAAAATTGAAGCTTTTGAGTAAGCAAAACTCTGTAAAAATGGCAATTTTGGTCACTGTGAGGTTTTTAAAAGTGGTTATTCAACATGAGGCATGATCCAATTGACATTTTGAATCATTTTTGGTACAGTCCAAAAAATCAATTTTCGGATGAAAAACAATGACTCCGGACCAGTCGATCGATCCCAAAATGGTCTATAATGATGAAATTTTAACATTTAATCTTTTGACTCTAAATGACTGATGGATGTGAATTATGACTTTGACAACTAAAATAAGTGTGTTTAAAGTCATTTCTGTGCCTGAAACGGGTCAAAATTGAAGCTTTTGAGTAAGCAAAACTCTGTAAAAATGGCAATTTTGGTCACTGTGAGGGTTTAAAAAGTGGTTATTCAACATGAGGCATGATCCAATTGACATTTTGAATCATTTTTGGTACAGTCCAAAAAATCAATTTTCGGATGAAAAACGATGACTCCGGACCTGTCGAACGATCCCAAAATGGTCTATAATGATGAAATTTTAACATTTAATCTTTTGACTCTAAATTACTGTTGGATGTGAATTGTGACTTTGTCAACTAAAATAAGTGTGTTTAAAGTCATTTTTGTGCCTGAAACGGGTCAAAATTGAAGCTTTTGAGTAAGCAAAACTCTGTAAAAATGGCAATTTTGGTCACTGTGAGGGTTTAAAAAGTGGTTATTCAACATGAGGCATGATCCAATTGACATTTTGAATCATTTTTGGTACAGTCCAAAAAATCAATTTTCGGATGAAAAACGATGACTCCGGACCAGTCGAACGATCCCAAAATGGTCTATAATGATGAAATTTTAACATTTAATCTTTTGACTCTAAATTACTGTTGGATGTGAATTGTGACTTTGTCAACTAAAATAAGTGTGTTGAAAGTCATTTCTGTGCCTGAAACGGGTCAAAATGGAAGCTTTTGAGTAAGCAAAACTCTGTAAAAATGGCAATTTTGGTCACTGTGAGGGTTTAAAAAGTGGTTATTCAACATGAGGCATGATCCAATTGACATTTTGAATCATTTTTGGTACAGTCCAAAAAATCAATTTTCGGATGAAAAACGATGACTCCGGACCAGTCGAACGATCCCAAAATGGTCTATAATGATGAAATTTTAACATTTAATCTTTTGACTCTAAATTACTGTTGGATGTGAATTGTGACTTTGTCAACTAAAATAAGTGTGTTTGAAGTCATTTTTGTGCCTGAAACGGGTCAAAATTGAAGCTTTTGAGTAAGCAAAACTCTGTAAAAATGGCAATTTTGGTCACTGTGAGGGTTTAAAAAGTGGTTATTCAACATGAGGCATGATCGAATTGACATTTTGAATCATTTTTGGTACAGTCCAAAAAATCAATTTTCGGATGAAAAACGATGACTCTGGACCTGTCGAACGATCCCAAAATGGTCTATAATGATGAAATTTTAACATTTAATCTTTTGACTCTAAATTATTGTTGGATGTGAATTGTGACTTTGTCAACTAAAATAAGTGTGTTTAAAGTCATTTTTGTGCCTGAAACGTGTCAAAATTAAAGCTTTTGAGTAAGCAAAACTCTGTAAAAATGGCAATTTTGGTCACTGTGAGGGTTTAAAAAGTGGTTATTCAACATGAGGCATGATCCAATTGACATTTTGAATCATTTTTGGTACAGTCCAAAAAATCAATTTTCGGATGAAAAACGATGACTCCGGACCAGTCGAACGATCCCAAAATGGTCTATAATGATGAAATTTTAACATTTAATCTTTTGACTCTAAATTACTGATGGATGTGAATTATGACTTTGTCAACTAAAATAAGTGTGTTTAAAGTCATTTCTGTGCCTGAAACGGGTCAAAATTGAAGCTTTTGAGTAAGCAAAACTCTGTAAAAATGGCAATTTTGGTCACTGTGATGGTTTAAAAAGTGGTTATTCAACATGAGGCATGATCCAATTGACATTTTGAATCATTTTTGGTACAGTCCAAAAAATCAATTTTCAGATGAAAAACGATGACTCCGGACCAGTCGAACGATCCCAAAATGGTCTATAATGATGAAATTTTTACATTTAATCTTTTGACTCTAAATTACTGTTGGATGTGAATTGTGACTTTGTCAACTAAAATAAGTGTGTTTAAAGTCATTTTTGTGCCTTAAACGGGTCAAAATTGAAGCTTTTGAGTAAGCAAAACTCTGTAAAAATGGCAATTTTGGTCACTGTGAGGGTTTAAAAAGTGGTTATTCAACATGAGGCATGATCCAATTGACATTTTGAATCATTTTTGGTACAGTCCAAAAAATCAATTTTCGGATGAAAAACGATGACTCCGGACCTGTCGAACGATCCCAAAATGGTCTATAATGATGAAATTTTAACATTTAATCTTTTGACTCTAAATTACTGTTGGATGTGAATTGTGACTTTGTCAACTAAAATAAGTGTGTTTAAAGTCATTTTTGTGCCTGAAACGGGTCAAAATTGAAGCTTTTGAGTAAGCAAAACTCTGTAAAAATGGCAATTTTGGTCACTGTGAGGGTTTAAAAAGTGGTTATTCAACATGAGGCATGATCCAATTGACATTTTGAATAATTTTTGGTACAGTCCAAAAAATCAATTTTCGGATGAAAAACGATGACTCCGGACCAGTCGAACGATCCCAAAATGGTCTATAATTATGAAATTTTAACATTTAATCTTTTGACTCTAAATTACTGTTGGATGTGAATTGTGACTTTGTCAACTAAAATAAGTGTGTTGAAAGTCATTTCTGTGCCTGAAACGGGTCAAAATGGAAGCTTTTGAGTAAGCAAAACTCTGTAAAAATGGCAATTGTGGTCACTGTGAGGGTTTAAAAAGTGGTTATTCAACATGAGGCATGATCCAATTGACATTTTGAATCATTTTTGGTACAGTCCAAAAAATCAATTTTCGGATGAAAAACGATGACTCTGGACCTGTCGAACGATCCCAAAATGGTCTATAATGATGAAATTTTAACATTTAATCTTTTGACTCTAAATTATTGTTGGATGTGAATTGTGACTTTGTCAACTAAAATAAGTGTGTTTAAAGTCATTTTTGTGCCTGAAACGGGTCAAAATTAAAGCTTTTGAGTAAGCAAAACTCTGTAAAAATGGCAATTTTGGTCACTGTGAGGGTTTAAAAAGTGGTTATTCAACATGAGGCATGATCCAATTGACATTTTGAATCATTTTTGGTACAGTCCAAAAAATCAATTTTCGGATGAAAAACGATGACTCCGGACCTGTCGAACGATCCCAAAATGGTCTATAATGATGAAATTTTAACATTTAATCTTTTGACTCTAAATTATTGTTGGATGTGAATTGTGACTTTGTCAACTAAAATAAGTGTGTTTAAAGTCATTTCTGTGCCTGAAACGGGTCAAAATTGAAGCTTTTGAGTAAGCAAAACTCTGTAAAAATGGCAATTTTGGTCACTGTGAGGGTTTAAAAAGTAGTTATTCAACATGAGGCATGATCCAATTGACATTTTGAATCATTTTTGGTACAGTCCAAAAAATCAATTTTCGGATGAAAAACGATGACTCCGGACCAGTCGAACGATCCCAAAATGGTCTATAATGATGAAATTTTAACATTTAATCTTTTGACTCTAAATTACTGATGGATGTGAATTATGACTTTGTCAACTAAAATAAGTGTGTTTAAAGTCATTTCTGTGCCTTAAACGGGTCAAAATTGAAGCTTTTGAGTAAGCAAAACTCTGTAAAAATGGCAATTTTGGTCACTGTGAGGTTTTAAAAAGTGGTTATTCAACATGAGGCATGATCCAATTGACATTTTGAATCATTTTTGGTACAGTCCAAAAAATCAATTTTCGGATGAAAAACGATGACTCCGGACCAGTCGAACGATCCCAAAATGGTCTATAATGATGAAATTTTAACATTTAATCTTTTGACTCTAAATGACTGATGGATGTGAATTATGACTTTGTCAACTAAAATAAGTGTGTTTAAAGTCATTTCTGTGCCTGAAACGGGTCAAAATTGAAGCTTTTGAGTAAGCAAAACTCTGTAAAAATGGCAATTTTGGTCACTGTGAGGGTTTAAAAAGTGGTTATTCAACATGAGGCATGATCCAATTGACATTTTGAATCATTTTTGGTACAGTCCAAAAAATCAATTTTCGGATGAAAAACGATGACTCCGGACCTGTCGAACGATCCCAAAATGGTCTATAATGATGAAATTTTAACATTTAATCTTTTGACTCTAAATTACTGTTGGATGTGAATTGTGACTTTGTCAACTAAAATAAGTGTGTTTAAAGTCATTTTTGTGCCTGAAACGGGTCAAAATTGAAGCTTTTGAGTAAGCAAAACTCTGTAAAAATGGCAATTTTGGTCACTGTGAGGGTTTAAAAAGTGGTTATTCAACATGAGGCATGATCCAATTGACATTTTGAATCATTTTTGGTACAGTCCAAAAAATCAATTTTCGGATGAAAAACGATGACTCCGGACCAGTCGAACGATCCCAAAATGGTCTATAATTATGAAATTTTAACATTTAATCTTTTGACTCTAAATTACTGTTGGATGTGAATTGTGACTTTGTCAACTAAAATAAGTGTGTTTAAAGTCATTTCTGTGCCTGAAACGGGTCAAAATTGAAGCTTTTGAGTAAGCAAAACTCTGTAAAAATGGCAATTTTGGTCACTGTGATGGTTTAAAAAGTGGTTATTCAACATGAGGCATGATCCAATTGACATTTTGAATCATTTTTGGTACAGTCCAAAAAATCAATTTTCAGATGAAAAACGATGACTCCGGACCAGTCGAACGATCCCAAAATGGTCTATAATGATGAAATTTTTACATTTAATCTTTTGACTCTAAATTACTGTTGGATGTGAATTGTGACTTTGTCAACTAAAATAAGTGTGTTTAAAGTCATTTTTGTGCCTTAAACGGGTCAAAATTGAAGCTTTTGAGTAAGCAAAACTCTGTAAAAATGGCAATTTTGGTCACTGTGAGGGTTTAAAAAGTGGTTATTCAACATGAGGCATGATCCAATTGACATTTTGAATCATTTTTGGTACAGTCCAAAAAATCAATTTTCGGATGAAAAACGATGACTCCGGACCTGTCGAACGATCCCAAAATGGTCTATAATGATGAAATTTTAACATTTAATCTTTTGACTCTAAATTACTGTTGGATGTGAATTGTGACTTTGTCAACTAAAATAAGTGTGTTTAAAGTCATTTTTGTGCCTGAAACGGGTCAAAATTGAAGCTTTTGAGTAAGCAAAACTCTGTAAAAATGGCAATTTTGGTCACTGTGAGGGTTTAAAAAGTGGTTATTCAACATGAGGCATGATCCAATTGACATTTTGAATAATTTTTGGTACAGTCCAAAAAATCAATTTTCGGATGAAAAACGATGACTCCGGACCAGTCGAACGATCCCAAAATGGTCTATAATTATGAAATTTTAACATTTAATCTTTTGACTCTAAATTACTGTTGGATGTGAATTGTGACTTTGTCAACTAAAATAAGTGTGTTGAAAGTCATTTCTGTGCCTGAAACGGGTCAAAATGGAAGCTTTTGAGTAAGCAAAACTCTGTAAAAATGGCAATTGTGGTCACTGTGAGGGTTTAAAAAGTGGTTATTCAACATGAGGCATGATCCAATTGACATTTTGAATCATTTTTGGTACAGTCCAAAAAATCAATTTTCGGATGAAAAACGATGACTCTGGACCTGTCGAACGATCCCAAAATGGTCTATAATGATGAAATTTTAACATTTAATCTTTTGACTCTAAATTATTGTTGGATGTGAATTGTGACTTTGTCAACTAAAATAAGTGTGTTTAAAGTCATTTTTGTGCCTGAAACGGGTCAAAATTAAAGCTTTTGAGTAAGCAAAACTCTGTAAAAATGGCAATTTTGGTCACTGTGAGGGTTTAAAAAGTGGTTATTCAACATGAGGCATGATCCAATTGACATTTTGAATCATTTTTGGTACAGTCCAAAAAATCAATTTTCGGATGAAAAACGATGACTCCGGACCTGTCGAACGATCCCAAAATGGTCTATAATGATGAAATTTTAACATTTAATCTTTTGACTCTAAATTATTGTTGGATGTGAATTGTGACTTTGTCAACTAAAATAAGTGTGTTTAAAGTCATTTCTGTGCCTGAAACGGGTCAAAATTGAAGCTTTTGAGTAAGCAAAACTCTGTAAAAATGGCAATTTTGGTCACTGTGAGGGTTTAAAAAGTAGTTATTCAACATGAGGCATGATCCAATTGACATTTTGAATCATTTTTGGTACAGTCCAAAAAATCAATTTTCGGATGAAAAACGATGACTCCGGACCAGTCGAACGATCCCAAAATGGTCTATAATGATGAAATTTTAACATTTAATCTTTTGACTCTAAATTACTGATGGATGTGAATTATGACTTTGTCAACTAAAATAAGTGTGTTTAAAGTCATTTCTGTGCCTTAAACGGGTCAAAATTGAAGCTTTTGAGTAAGCAAAACTCTGTAAAAATGGCAATTTTGGTCACTGTGAGGTTTTAAAAAGTGGTTATTCAACATGAGGCATGATCCAATTGACATTTTGAATCATTTTTGGTACAGTCCAAAAAATCAATTTTCGGATGAAAAACGATGACTCCGGACCAGTCGAACGATCCCAAAATGGTCTATAATGATGAAATTTTAACATTTAATCTTTTGACTCTAAATGACTGATGGATGTGAATTATGACTTTGTCAACTAAAATAAGTGTGTTTAAAGTCATTTCTGTGCCTGAAACGGGTCAAAATTGAAGCTTTTGAGTAAGCAAAACTCTGTAAAAATGGCAATTTTGGTCACTGTGAGGGTTTAAAAAGTGGTTATTCAACATGAGGCATGATCCAATTGACATTTTGAATCATTTTTGGTACAGTCCAAAAAATCAATTTTCGGATGAAAAACGATGACTCCGGACCTGTCGAACGATCCCAAAATGGTCTATAATGATGAAATTTTAACATTTAATCTTTTGACTCTAAATTACTGTTGGATGTGAATTGTGACTTTGTCAACTAAAATAAGTGTGTTTAAAGTCATTTTTGTGCCTGAAACGGGTCAAAATTGAAGCTTTTGAGTAAGCAAAACTCTGTAAAAATGGCAATTTTGGTCACTGTGAGGGTTTAAAAAGTGGTTATTCAACATGAGGCATGATCCAATTGACATTTTGAATCATTTTTGGTACAGTCCAAAAAATCAATTTTCGGATGAAAAACGATGACTCCGGACCAGTCGAACGATCCCAAAATGGTCTATAATTATGAAATTTTAACATTTAATCTTTTGACTCTAAATTACTGTTGGATGTGAATTGTGACTTTGTCAACTAAAATAAGTGTGTTGAAAGTCATTTCTGTGCCTGAAACGGGTCAAAATGGAAGCTTTTGAGTAAGCAAAACTCTGTAAAAATGGCAATTTTGGTCACTGTGAGGGTTTAAAAAGTGGTTATTCAACATGAGGCATGATCCAATTGACATTTTGTATCATTTTTGGTACAGTCCAAAAAATCAATTTTCGGATGAAAAACGATGACTCCGGACCAGTCGAACGATCCCAAAATGGTCTATAATGATGAAATTTTAACATTTAATCTTTTGACTCTAAATTACTGATGGATGTGAATTATGACTTTGTCAACTAAAATAAGTGTGTTTAAAGTCATTTCTGTGCCTGAAACGGGTCAAAATTGAAGCTTTTGAGTAAGCAAAACTCTGTAAAAATGGCAATTTTGGTCACTGTGATGGTTTAAAAAGTGGTTATTCAACATGAGGCATGATCCAATTGACATTTTGAATCAATTTTGGTACAGTCCAAAAAATCAATTTTCAGATGAAAAACGATGACTCCGGACCAGTCGAACGATCCCAAAATGGTCTATAATGATGAAATTTTAACATTTAATCTTTTGACTCTAAATTACTGTTGGATGTGAATTGTGACTTTGTCAACTAAAATAAGTGTGTTTAAAGTCATTTTTGTGCCTTAAACGGGTCAAAATTGAAGCTTTTGAGTAAGCAAAACTCTGTAAAAATGGCAATTTTGGTCACTGTGAGGGTTTAAAAAGTGGTTATTCAACATGAGGCATGATCCAATTGACATTTTGAATCATTTTTGGTACAGTCCAAAAAAATCAATTTTCGGATGAAAAACGATGACTCCGGACCAGTTGAACGATCCCAAAATGGTCTATAATGATGAAATTTTAACATTTAATCTTTTGACTCTAAATGACTGATGGATGTGAATTATGACTTTGTCAACTAAAATAAGTGTGTTTAAAGTCAATTACGTGCCTGAAACGGGTCAAAATTGAAGCTTTTGAGTAAGCAAAACTCTTTAAAAATGGCAATTTTGGTCACTGTGAGGGTTTAAAAAGTGGTTATTCAACATGAGGCATGATCCAATTGACATTTTGAATCATTTTTGGTACAGTCCAAAAAATCAATTTTCGGATGAAAAACGATGACTCCGGACCAGTCGAACGATCCCAAAATGGTCTATAATGATGAAATTTTAACATTTAATCTTTTGACTCTAAATTACTGTTGGATGTGAATTGTGACTTTGTCAACTAAAATAAGTGTGTTTAAAGTCATTTCTGTGCCTGAAACGGGTCAAAATTGTAGCTTTTGAGTAAGCAAAACTCTGTAAAAATGGCAATTTTGGTCACTGTGAGGGTATAAAAAGTGGTTATTCAACATGAGGCATGATCCAATTGACATTTTGAATCATTTTTGGTACAGTCCCAAAAATCAATTTTCGGATGAAAAACGATGACTCCGGACCTGTCGAACGATCCCAAAATGGTCCATAATGATGAAATTTTAACATTTAATCTTTTGACTCTAAATGACTGTACGATGTGAATTATGACTTTGTCAACTAGAATAAGTGTGTTTAAAGTCATTTCTGTGCCTGAAACAAGTCAAAATGGAAGCTTTTGAGTAAGCAAAACTCTGTAAAAATGGCAATTTTGGTCACTGTGATGGTTTAAAAAGTGGTTATTCAACATGAGGCATGATCCAATTGACATTTTGAATCATTTTTGGTACAGTCCAAAAAATCAATTTTCAGATGAAAAACGATGACTCCGGACCAGTCGAACGATCCCAAAATGGTCTATAATGATGAAATTTTAACATTTAATCTTTTGACTCTAAATTACTGTTGGATGTGAATTGTGACTTTGTCAACTAAAATAAGTGTGTTTAAAGTAATTTTTGTGCCTTAAACGGGTCAACATTGAAGCTTTTGAGTAAGCAAAACTCTGTAAAAATGGCAATTTTGGTCACTGTGAGGGTTTAAAAAGTGGTTATTCAACATGAGGCATGATCCAATTGACATTTTGAATCATTTTTGGTACAGTCCAAAAAAATCAATTTTCGGATGAAAAACGATGACTCCGGACCAGTTGAACGATCCCAAAATGGTCTATAATGATGAAATTTTAACATTTAATCTTTTGACTCTAAATGACTGATGGATGTGAATTATGACTTTGTCAACTAAAATAAGTGTGTTTAAAGTCATTTCTGTGCCTGAAACGGGTCAAAATTGAAGCTTTTGAGTAAGCAAAACTCTGTAAAAATGGCAATTTTGGTCACTGTGAGGGTTTAAAAAGTGGTTATTCAACATGAGGCATGATCCAATTGACATTTTGAATCATTTTTGGTACAGTCCAAAAAATCAATTTTCGGATGAAAAACGATGACTCCGGACCTGTCGAACGATCCCAAAATGGTCTATAATGATGAAATTTTAACATTTAATCTTTTGACTCTAAATTACTGTTGGATGTGAATTGTGACTTTGTCAACTAAAATAAGTGTGTTTAAAGTCATTTTTGTGCCTGAAACGGGTCAAAATTGAAGCTTTTGAGTAAGCAAAACTCTGTAAAAATGGCAATTTTGGTCACTGTGAGGGTTTAAAAAGTGGTTATTCAACATGAGGCATGATCCAATTGACATTTTGAATCATTTTTGGTACAGTCCAAAAAATCAATTTTCAGATGAAAAACGATGACTCCGGACCAGTCGAACGATCCCAAAATGGTCTATAATGATGAAATTTTAACATTTAATCTTTTGACTCTAAATGACTGATGGATGTGAATATGACTTTGTCAACTAAAATAAGTGTGTTTAAAGTCATTTCTGTGCCTGAAACGGGTCAAAATTGAAGCTTTTGAGTAAGCAAAACTCTGTAAAAATGGCAATTTTGGTCACTGTGAGGGTTTAAAAAGTGGTTATTCAACATGAGGCATGATCCAATTGACATTTTGAATCATTTTTGGTACAGTCCAAAAAATTCAATTTTCGGATGAAAAACGATGACTCCGGACCTGTCGAACGATCCCAAAATGGTCTATAATGATGAAATTTTAACATTTAATCTTTTGACTCTAAATTACTGTTGGATGTGAATTGTGACTTTGTCAACTAAAATAAGTGTGTTTAAAGTCATTTTTGTGCCTGAAACGGGTCAAAATTGAAGCTTTTGAGTAAGCAAAACTCTGTAAAAATGGCAATTTTGGTCACTGTGAGGGTTTAAAAAGTGGTTATTCAACATGAGGCACGATCCAATTGACATTTTGAATCATTTTTGGTACAGTCCCAAAAAATCAATTTTCGGATGAAAAACGATGACTCCGGACCTGTCGAACGTTCCCAAAATGGTCTATAATGATGAAATTTTAACATTTAATCTTTTGACTCTAAATTACTGTTGGATGTGAATTGTGATTTTGTCAACTAAAATAAGTGTGTTTAAAGTCATTTCTGTGCCTGAAACGGGCCAAAATTGAAGCTTTTGAGTAAGCAAAACTCTGTAAAAATGGCAATTTTGGTCACTGTGAGGGTTTAAAAAGTGGTTATTCAACATGAGGCATGATCAAAATTGACATTTTGAATCATTTTTGGTACAGTCCAAAAAATCAATTTTCGGATGAAAAACGATGACTCCGGACCAGTCGAACGATCCCAAAATGGTCTTTAATTATGAAATTTTAACATTTAATCTTTTGACTCTAAATTACTGATGGATGTGAATTATGACTTTGTCAACTAAAATAAGCGTGTTTAAAGTCAATTACGTGCCTGAAACGGGTCAAAATTGAAGCTTTTGAGTAAGCAAAACTCTGTAAAAATGGCAATTTTGGTCACTGTGAGGGTTTAAAAAGTGGTTATTCAACATGAGGCATGATCCAATTGACATTTTGAATCATTTTTGGTACAGTCCAAAAAATCAATTTTCGGATGAAAAACGATGACTCCGGACCAGTCGAACGATCCCAAAATGGTCTATAATGATGAAATTTTAACATTTAATCTTTTGACTCTAAATTACTGTTGGATGTGAATTGTGACTTTGTCAACTAAAATAAGTGTGTTGAAAGTCATTTCTGTGCCTGAAACGGGTCAAAATTGAAGCTTTTGAGTAAGCAAAACTCTGTAAAAATGGCAATTTTGGTCACTGTGAGGTTTTTAAAAGTGGTTATTCAACATGAGGCATGATCCAATTGACATTTTGAATCATTTTTGGTACAGTCCAAAAAATCAATTTTCGGATGAAAAACGATGACTCCGGACCAGTCGATCGATCCCAAAATGGTCTATAATGATGAAATTTTAACATTTAATCTTTTGACTCTAAATGACTGATGGATGTGAATTATGACTTTGTCAACTAAAATAAGTGTGTTTAAAGTCATTTCTGTGCCTGAAACGGGTCAAAATTGAAGCTTTTGAGTAAGCAAAACTCTGTAAAAATGGCAATTTTGGTCACTGTGAGGGTTTAAAAAGTGGTTATTCAACATGAGGCATGATCCAATTGACATTTTGAATCATTTTTGGTACAGTCCAAAAAATCAATTTTCGGATGAAAAACGATGACTCCGGACCAGTCGAACGATCCCAAAATGGTCTATAATGATGAAATTTTAACATTTAATCTTTTGACTCTAAATTACTGATGGATGTGAATTATGACTTTGTCAACTAAAATAAGTGTGTTTAAAGTCATTTCTGTGCCTGAAACGGGTCAAAATTGAAGCTTTTGAGTAAGCAAAACTCTGTAAAAATGGCAATTTTGGTCACTGTGATGGTTTAAAAAGTGGTTATTCAACATGAGGCATGATCCAATTGACATTTTGAATCATTTTTGGTACAGTCCAAAAAATCAATTTTCAGATGAAAAACGATGACTCCGGACCAGTCGAACGATCCCAAAATGGTCTATAATGATGAAATTTTAACATTTAATCTTTTGACTCTAAATTACTGTTGGATGTGAATTGTGACTTTGTCAACTAAAATAAGTGTGTTTAAAGTCATTTTTGTGCCTTAAACGGGTCAAAATTGAAGCTTTTGAGTAAGCAAAACTCTGTAAAAATGGCAATTTTGGTCACTGTGAGGGTTTAAAAAGTGGTTATTCAACATGAGGCATGATCCAATTGACATTTTGAATCATTTTTGGTACAGTCCAAAAAAATCAATTTTCGGATGAAAAACGATGACTCCGGACCAGTTGAACGATCCCAAAATGGTCTATAATGATGAAATTTTAACATTTAATCTTTTGACTCTAAATTACTGTTGGATGTGAATTGTGACTTTGTCAACTAAAATAAGTGTGTTGAAAGTCATTTCTGTGCCTGAAACGGGTCAAAATTGAAGCTTTTGAGTAAGCAAAACTCTGTAAAAATGGCAATTTTGGTCACTGTGAGGTTTTTAAAAGTGGTTATTCAACATGAGGCATGATCCAATTGACATTTTGAATCATTTTTGGTACAGTCCAAAAAATCAATTTTCGGATGAAAAACAATGACTCCGGACCAGTCGATCGATCCCAAAATGGTCTATAATGATGAAATTTTAACATTTAATCTTTTGACTCTAAATGACTGATGGATGTGAATTATGACTTTGACAACTAAAATAAGTGTGTTTAAAGTCATTTCTGTGCCTGAAACGGGTCAAAATTGAAGCTTTTGAGTAAGCAAAACTCTGTAAAAATGGCAATTTTGGTCACTGTGAGGGTTTAAAAAGTGGTTATTCAACATGAGGCATGATCCAATTGACATTTTGAATCATTTTTGGTACAGTCCAAAAAATCAATTTTCGGATGAAAAACGATGACTCCGGACCTGTCGAACGATCCCAAAATGGTCTATAATGATGAAATTTTAACATTTAATCTTTTGACTCTAAATTACTGTTGGATGTGAATTGTGACTTTGTCAACTAAAATAAGTGTGTTTAAAGTCATTTTTGTGCCTGAAACGGGTCAAAATTGAAGCTTTTGAGTAAGCAAAACTCTGTAAAAATGGCAATTTTGGTCACTGTGAGGGTTTAAAAAGTGGTTATTCAACATGAGGCATGATCCAATTGACATTTTGAATCATTTTTGGTACAGTCCAAAAAATCAATTTTCGGATGAAAAACGATGACTCCGGACCAGTCGAACGATCCCAAAATGGTCTATAATGATGAAATTTTAACATTTAATCTTTTGACTCTAAATTACTGTTGGATGTGAATTGTGACTTTGTCAACTAAAATAAGTGTGTTGAAAGTCATTTCTGTGCCTGAAACGGGTCAAAATGGAAGCTTTTGAGTAAGCAAAACTCTGTAAAAATGGCAATTTTGGTCACTGTGAGGGTTTAAAAAGTGGTTATTCAACATGAGGCATGATCCAATTGACATTTTGAATCATTTTTGGTACAGTCCAAAAAATCAATTTTCGGATGAAAAACGATGACTCCGGACCAGTCGAACGATCCCAAAATGGTCTATAATGATGAAATTTTAACATTTAATCTTTTGACTCTAAATTACTGTTGGATGTGAATTGTGACTTTGTCAACTAAAATAAGTGTGTTTGAAGTCATTTTTGTGCCTGAAACGGGTCAAAATTGAAGCTTTTGAGTAAGCAAAACTCTGTAAAAATGGCAATTTTGGTCACTGTGAGGGTTTAAAAAGTGGTTATTCAACATGAGGCATGATCGAATTGACATTTTGAATCATTTTTGGTACAGTCCAAAAAATCAATTTTCGGATGAAAAACGATGACTCTGGACCTGTCGAACGATCCCAAAATGGTCTATAATGATGAAATTTTAACATTTAATCTTTTGACTCTAAATTATTGTTGGATGTGAATTGTGACTTTGTCAACTAAAATAAGTGTGTTTAAAGTCATTTTTGTGCCTGAAACGTGTCAAAATTAAAGCTTTTGAGTAAGCAAAACTCTGTAAAAATGGCAATTTTGGTCACTGTGAGGGTTTAAAAAGTGGTTATTCAACATGAGGCATGATCCAATTGACATTTTGAATCATTTTTGGTACAGTCCAAAAAATCAATTTTCGGATGAAAAACGATGACTCCGGACCAGTCGAACGATCCCAAAATGGTCTATAATGATGAAATTTTAACATTTAATCTTTTGACTCTAAATTACTGATGGATGTGAATTATGACTTTGTCAACTAAAATAAGTGTGTTTAAAGTCATTTCTGTGCCTGAAACGGGTCAAAATTGAAGCTTTTGAGTAAGCAAAACTCTGTAAAAATGGCAATTTTGGTCACTGTGATGGTTTAAAAAGTGGTTATTCAACATGAGGCATGATCCAATTGACATTTTGAATCATTTTTGGTACAGTCCAAAAAATCAATTTTCAGATGAAAAACGATGACTCCGGACCAGTCGAACGATCCCAAAATGGTCTATAATGATGAAATTTTTACATTTAATCTTTTGACTCTAAATTACTGTTGGATGTGAATTGTGACTTTGTCAACTAAAATAAGTGTGTTTAAAGTCATTTTTGTGCCTTAAACGGGTCAAAATTGAAGCTTTTGAGTAAGCAAAACTCTGTAAAAATGGCAATTTTGGTCACTGTGAGGGTTTAAAAAGTGGTTATTCAACATGAGGCATGATCCAATTGACATTTTGAATCATTTTTGGTACAGTCCAAAAAATCAATTTTCGGATGAAAAACGATGACTCCGGACCTGTCGAACGATCCCAAAATGGTCTATAATGATGAAATTTTAACATTTAATCTTTTGACTCTAAATTACTGTTGGATGTGAATTGTGACTTTGTCAACTAAAATAAGTGTGTTTAAAGTCATTTTTGTGCCTGAAACGGGTCAAAATTGAAGCTTTTGAGTAAGCAAAACTCTGTAAAAATGGCAATTTTGGTCACTGTGAGGGTTTAAAAAGTGGTTATTCAACATGAGGCATGATCCAATTGACATTTTGAATAATTTTTGGTACAGTCCAAAAAATCAATTTTCGGATGAAAAACGATGACTCCGGACCAGTCGAACGATCCCAAAATGGTCTATAATTATGAAATTTTAACATTTAATCTTTTGACTCTAAATTACTGTTGGATGTGAATTGTGACTTTGTCAACTAAAATAAGTGTGTTGAAAGTCATTTCTGTGCCTGAAACGGGTCAAAATGGAAGCTTTTGAGTAAGCAAAACTCTGTAAAAATGGCAATTGTGGTCACTGTGAGGGTTTAAAAAGTGGTTATTCAACATGAGGCATGATCCAATTGACATTTTGAATCATTTTTGGTACAGTCCAAAAAATCAATTTTCGGATGAAAAACGATGACTCTGGACCTGTCGAACGATCCCAAAATGGTCTATAATGATGAAATTTTAACATTTAATCTTTTGACTCTAAATTATTGTTGGATGTGAATTGTGACTTTGTCAACTAAAATAAGTGTGTTTAAAGTCATTTTTGTGCCTGAAACGGGTCAAAATTAAAGCTTTTGAGTAAGCAAAACTCTGTAAAAATGGCAATTTTGGTCACTGTGAGGGTTTAAAAAGTGGTTATTCAACATGAGGCATGATCCAATTGACATTTTGAATCATTTTTGGTACAGTCCAAAAAATCAATTTTCGGATGAAAAACGATGACTCCGGACCTGTCGAACGATCCCAAAATGGTCTATAATGATGAAATTTTAACATTTAATCTTTTGACTCTAAATTATTGTTGGATGTGAATTGTGACTTTGTCAACTAAAATAAGTGTGTTTAAAGTCATTTCTGTGCCTGAAACGGGTCAAAATTGAAGCTTTTGAGTAAGCAAAACTCTGTAAAAATGGCAATTTTGGTCACTGTGAGGGTTTAAAAAGTAGTTATTCAACATGAGGCATGATCCAATTGACATTTTGAATCATTTTTGGTACAGTCCAAAAAATCAATTTTCGGATGAAAAACGATGACTCCGGACCAGTCGAACGATCCCAAAATGGTCTATAATGATGAAATTTTAACATTTAATCTTTTGACTCTAAATTACTGATGGATGTGAATTATGACTTTGTCAACTAAAATAAGTGTGTTTAAAGTCATTTCTGTGCCTTAAACGGGTCAAAATTGAAGCTTTTGAGTAAGCAAAACTCTGTAAAAATGGCAATTTTGGTCACTGTGAGGTTTTAAAAAGTGGTTATTCAACATGAGGCATGATCCAATTGACATTTTGAATCATTTTTGGTACAGTCCAAAAAATCAATTTTCGGATGAAAAACGATGACTCCGGACCAGTCGAACGATCCCAAAATGGTCTATAATGATGAAATTTTAACATTTAATCTTTTGACTCTAAATGACTGATGGATGTGAATTATGACTTTGTCAACTAAAATAAGTGTGTTTAAAGTCATTTCTGTGCCTGAAACGGGTCAAAATTGAAGCTTTTGAGTAAGCAAAACTCTGTAAAAATGGCAATTTTGGTCACTGTGAGGGTTTAAAAAGTGGTTATTCAACATGAGGCATGATCCAATTGACATTTTGAATCATTTTTGGTACAGTCCAAAAAATCAATTTTCGGATGAAAAACGATGACTCCGGACCTGTCGAACGATCCCAAAATGGTCTATAATGATGAAATTTTAACATTTAATCTTTTGACTCTAAATTACTGTTGGATGTGAATTGTGACTTTGTCAACTAAAATAAGTGTGTTTAAAGTCATTTTTGTGCCTGAAACGGGTCAAAATTGAAGCTTTTGAGTAAGCAAAACTCTGTAAAAATGGCAATTTTGGTCACTGTGAGGGTTTAAAAAGTGGTTATTCAACATGAGGCATGATCCAATTGACATTTTGAATCATTTTTGGTACAGTCCAAAAAATCAATTTTCGGATGAAAAACGATGACTCCGGACCAGTCGAACGATCCCAAAATGGTCTATAATTATGAAATTTTAACATTTAATCTTTTGACTCTAAATTACTGTTGGATGTGAATTGTGACTTTGTCAACTAAAATAAGTGTGTTGAAAGTCATTTCTGTGCCTGAAACGGGTCAAAATGGAAGCTTTTGAGTAAGCAAAACTCTGTAAAAATGGCAATTTTGGTCACTGTGAGGGTTTAAAAAGTGGTTATTCAACATGAGGCATGATCCAATTGACATTTTGTATCATTTTTGGTACAGTCCAAAAAATCAATTTTCGGATGAAAAACGATGACTCCGGACCAGTCGAACGATCCCAAAATGGTCTATAATGATGAAATTTTAACATTTAATCTTTTGACTCTAAATTACTGATGGATGTGAATTATGACTTTGTCAACTAAAATAAGTGTGTTTAAAGTCATTTCTGTGCCTGAAACGGGTCAAAATTGAAGCTTTTGAGTAAGCAAAACTCTGTAAAAATGGCAATTTTGGTCACTGTGATGGTTTAAAAAGTGGTTATTCAACATGAGGCATGATCCAATTGACATTTTGAATCAATTTTGGTACAGTCCAAAAAATCAATTTTCAGATGAAAAACGATGACTCCGGACCAGTCGAACGATCCCAAAATGGTCTATAATGATGAAATTTTAACATTTAATCTTTTGACTCTAAATTACTGTTGGATGTGAATTGTGACTTTGTCAACTAAAATAAGTGTGTTTAAAGTCATTTTTGTGCCTTAAACGGGTCAAAATTGAAGCTTTTGAGTAAGCAAAACTCTGTAAAAATGGCAATTTTGGTCACTGTGAGGGTTTAAAAAGTGGTTATTCAACATGAGGCATGATCCAATTGACATTTTGAATCATTTTTGGTACAGTCCAAAAAAATCAATTTTCGGATGAAAAACGATGACTCCGGACCAGTTGAACGATCCCAAAATGGTCTATAATGATGAAATTTTAACATTTAATCTTTTGACTCTAAATGACTGATGGATGTGAATTATGACTTTGTCAACTAAAATAAGTGTGTTTAAAGTCAATTACGTGCCTGAAACGGGTCAAAATTGAAGCTTTTGAGTAAGCAAAACTCTTTAAAAATGGCAATTTTGGTCACTGTGAGGGTTTAAAAAGTGGTTATTCAACATGAGGCATGATCCAATTGACATTTTGAATCATTTTTGGTACAGTCCAAAAAATCAATTTTCGGATGAAAAACGATGACTCCGGACCAGTCGAACGATCCCAAAATGGTCTATAATGATGAAATTTTAACATTTAATCTTTTGACTCTAAATTACTGTTGGATGTGAATTGTGACTTTGTCAACTAAAATAAGTGTGTTTAAAGTCATTTCTGTGCCTGAAACGGGTCAAAATTGTAGCTTTTGAGTAAGCAAAACTCTGTAAAAATGGCAATTTTGGTCACTGTGAGGGTATAAAAAGTGGTTATTCAACATGAGGCATGATCCAATTGACATTTTGAATCATTTTTGGTACAGTCCCAAAAATCAATTTTCGGATGAAAAACGATGACTCCGGACCTGTCGAACGATCCCAAAATGGTCCATAATGATGAAATTTTAACATTTAATCTTTTGACTCTAAATGACTGTACGATGTGAATTATGACTTTGTCAACTAGAATAAGTGTGTTTAAAGTCATTTCTGTGCCTGAAACAAGTCAAAATGGAAGCTTTTGAGTAAGCAAAACTCTGTAAAAATGGCAATTTTGGTCACTGTGATGGTTTAAAAAGTGGTTATTCAACATGAGGCATGATCCAATTGACATTTTGAATCATTTTTGGTACAGTCCAAAAAATCAATTTTCAGATGAAAAACGATGACTCCGGACCAGTCGAACGATCCCAAAATGGTCTATAATGATGAAATTTTAACATTTAATCTTTTGACTCTAAATTACTGTTGGATGTGAATTGTGACTTTGTCAACTAAAATAAGTGTGTTTAAAGTAATTTTTGTGCCTTAAACGGGTCAACATTGAAGCTTTTGAGTAAGCAAAACTCTGTAAAAATGGCAATTTTGGTCACTGTGAGGGTTTAAAAAGTGGTTATTCAACATGAGGCATGATCCAATTGACATTTTGAATCATTTTTGGTACAGTCCAAAAAAATCAATTTTCGGATGAAAAACGATGACTCCGGACCAGTTGAACGATCCCAAAATGGTCTATAATGATGAAATTTTAACATTTAATCTTTTGACTCTAAATGACTGATGGATGTGAATTATGACTTTGTCAACTAAAATAAGTGTGTTTAAAGTCATTTCTGTGCCTGAAACGGGTCAAAATTGAAGCTTTTGAGTAAGCAAAACTCTGTAAAAATGGCAATTTTGGTCACTGTGAGGGTTTAAAAAGTGGTTATTCAACATGAGGCATGATCCAATTGACATTTTGAATCATTTTTGGTACAGTCCAAAAAATCAATTTTCGGATGAAAAACGATGACTCCGGACCTGTCGAACGATCCCAAAATGGTCTATAATGATGAAATTTTAACATTTAATCTTTTGACTCTAAATTACTGTTGGATGTGAATTGTGACTTTGTCAACTAAAATAAGTGTGTTTAAAGTCATTTTTGTGCCTGAAACGGGTCAAAATTGAAGCTTTTGAGTAAGCAAAACTCTGTAAAAATGGCAATTTTGGTCACTGTGAGGGTTTAAAAAGTGGTTATTCAACATGAGGCATGATCCAATTGACATTTTGAATCATTTTTGGTACAGTCCAAAAAATCAATTTTCAGATGAAAAACGATGACTCCGGACCAGTCGAACGATCCCAAAATGGTCTATAATGATGAAATTTTAACATTTAATCTTTTGACTCTAAATGACTGATGGATGTGAATTATGACTTTGTCAACTAAAATAAGTGTGTTTAAAGTCATTTCTGTGCCTGAAACGGGTCAAAATTGAAGCTTTTGAGTAAGCAAAACTCTGTAAAAATGGCAATTTTGGTCACTGTGAGGGTTTAAAAAGTGGTTATTCAACATGAGGCATGATCCAATTGACATTTTGAATCATTTTTGGTACAGTCCAAAAAATCAATTTTCGGATGAAAAACGATGACTCCGGACCTGTCGAACGATCCCAAAATGGTCTATAATGATGAAATTTTAACATTTAATCTTTTGACTCTAAATTACTGTTGGATGTGAATTGTGACTTTGTCAACTAAAATAAGTGTGTTTAAAGTCATTTTTGTGCCTGAAACGGGTCAAAATTGAAGCTTTTGAGTAAGCAAAACTCTGTAAAAATGGCAATTTTGGTCACTGTGAGGGTTTAAAAAGTGGTTATTCAACATGAGGCACGATCCAATTGACATTTTGAATCATTTTTGGTACAGTCCCAAAAAATCAATTTTCGGATGAAAAACGATGACTCCGGACCTGTCGAACGTTCCCAAAATGGTCTATAATGATGAAATTTTAACATTTAATCTTTTGACTCTAAATTACTGTTGGATGTGAATTGTGATTTTGTCAACTAAAATAAGTGTGTTTAAAGTCATTTCTGTGCCTGAAACGGGCCAAAATTGAAGCTTTTGAGTAAGCAAAACTCTGTAAAAATGGCAATTTTGGTCACTGTGAGGGTTTAAAAAGTGGTTATTCAACATGAGGCATGATCAAAATTGACATTTTGAATCATTTTTGGTACAGTCCAAAAAATCAATTTTCGGATGAAAAACGATGACTCCGGACCAGTCGAACGATCCCAAAATGGTCTTTAATTATGAAATTTTAACATTTAATCTTTTGACTCTAAATTACTGATGGATGTGAATTATGACTTTGTCAACTAAAATAAGCGTGTTTAAAGTCAATTACGTGCCTGAAACGGGTCAAAATTGAAGCTTTTGAGTAAGCAAAACTCTGTAAAAATGGCAATTTTGGTCACTGTGAGGGTTTAAAAAGTGGTTATTCAACATGAGGCATGATCCAATTGACATTTTGAATCATTTTTGGTACAGTCCAAAAAATCAATTTTCGGATGAAAAACGATGACTCCGGACCAGTCGAACGATCCCAAAATGGTCTATAATGATGAAATTTTAACATTTAATCTTTTGACTCTAAATTACTGTTGGATGTGAATTGTGACTTTGTCAACTAAAATAAGTGTGTTGAAAGTCATTTCTGTGCCTGAAACGGGTCAAAATTGAAGCTTTTGAGTAAGCAAAACTCTGTAAAAATGGCAATTTTGGTCACTGTGAGGTTTTTAAAAGTGGTTATTCAACATGAGGCATGATCCAATTGACATTTTGAATCATTTTTGGTACAGTCCAAAAAATCAATTTTCGGATGAAAAACGATGACTCCGGACCAGTCGATCGATCCCAAAATGGTCTATAATGATGAAATTTTAACATTTAATCTTTTGACTCTAAATGACTGATGGATGTGAATTATGACTTTGTCAACTAAAATAAGTGTGTTTAAAGTCATTTCTGTGCCTGAAACGGGTCAAAATTGAAGCTTTTGAGTAAGCAAAACTCTGTAAAAATGGCAATTTTGGTCACTGTGAGGGTTTAAAAAGTGGTTATTCAACATGAGGCATGATCCAATTGACATTTTGAATCATTTTTGGTACAGTCCAAAAAATCAATTTTCGGATGAAAAACGATGACTCCGGACCAGTCGAACGATCCCAAAATGGTCTATAATGATGAAATTTTAACATTTAATCTTTTGACTCTAAATTACTGATGGATGTGAATTATGACTTTGTCAACTAAAATAAGTGTGTTTAAAGTCATTTCTGTGCCTGAAACGGGTCAAAATTGAAGCTTTTGAGTAAGCAAAACTCTGTAAAAATGGCAATTTTGGTCACTGTGATGGTTTAAAAAGTGGTTATTCAACATGAGGCATGATCCAATTGACATTTTGAATCATTTTTGGTACAGTCCAAAAAATCAATTTTCAGATGAAAAACGATGACTCCGGACCAGTCGAACGATCCCAAAATGGTCTATAATGATGAAATTTTAACATTTAATCTTTTGACTCTAAATTACTGTTGGATGTGAATTGTGACTTTGTCAACTAAAATAAGTGTGTTTAAAGTCATTTTTGTGCCTTAAACGGGTCAAAATTGAAGCTTTTGAGTAAGCAAAACTCTGTAAAAATGGCAATTTTGGTCACTGTGAGGGTTTAAAAAGTGGTTATTCAACATGAGGCATGATCCAATTGACATTTTGAATCATTTTTGGTACAGTCCAAAAAAATCAATTTTCGGATGAAAAACGATGACTCCGGACCAGTTGAACGATCCCAAAATGGTCTATAATGATGAAATTTTAACATTTAATCTTTTGACTCTAAATTACTGTTGGATGTGAATTGTGACTTTGTCAACTAAAATAAGTGTGTTGAAAGTCATTTCTGTGCCTGAAACGGGTCAAAATTGAAGCTTTTGAGTAAGCAAAACTCTGTAAAAATGGCAATTTTGGTCACTGTGAGGTTTTTAAAAGTGGTTATTCAACATGAGGCATGATCCAATTGACATTTTGAATCATTTTTGGTACAGTCCAAAAAATCAATTTTCGGATGAAAAACAATGACTCCGGACCAGTCGATCGATCCCAAAATGGTCTATAATGATGAAATTTTAACATTTAATCTTTTGACTCTAAATGACTGATGGATGTGAATTATGACTTTGACAACTAAAATAAGTGTGTTTAAAGTCATTTCTGTGCCTGAAACGGGTCAAAATTGAAGCTTTTGAGTAAGCAAAACTCTGTAAAAATGGCAATTTTGGTCACTGTGAGGGTTTAAAAAGTGGTTATTCAACATGAGGCATGATCCAATTGACATTTTGAATCATTTTTGGTACAGTCCAAAAAATCAATTTTCGGATGAAAAACGATGACTCCGGACCTGTCGAACGATCCCAAAATGGTCTATAATGATGAAATTTTAACATTTAATCTTTTGACTCTAAATTACTGTTGGATGTGAATTGTGACTTTGTCAACTAAAATAAGTGTGTTTAAAGTCATTTTTGTGCCTGAAACGGGTCAAAATTGAAGCTTTTGAGTAAGCAAAACTCTGTAAAAATGGCAATTTTGGTCACTGTGAGGGTTTAAAAAGTGGTTATTCAACATGAGGCATGATCCAATTGACATTTTGAATCATTTTTGGTACAGTCCAAAAAATCAATTTTCGGATGAAAAACGATGACTCCGGACCAGTCGAACGATCCCAAAATGGTCTATAATGATGAAATTTTAACATTTAATCTTTTGACTCTAAATTACTGTTGGATGTGAATTGTGACTTTGTCAACTAAAATAAGTGTGTTGAAAGTCATTTCTGTGCCTGAAACGGGTCAAAATGGAAGCTTTTGAGTAAGCAAAACTCTGTAAAAATGGCAATTTTGGTCACTGTGAGGGTTTAAAAAGTGGTTATTCAACATGAGGCATGATCCAATTGACATTTTGAATCATTTTTGGTACAGTCCAAAAAATCAATTTTCGGATGAAAAACGATGACTCCGGACCAGTCGAACGATCCCAAAATGGTCTATAATGATGAAATTTTAACATTTAATCTTTTGACTCTAAATTACTGTTGGATGTGAATTGTGACTTTGTCAACTAAAATAAGTGTGTTTGAAGTCATTTTTGTGCCTGAAACGGGTCAAAATTGAAGCTTTTGAGTAAGCAAAACTCTGTAAAAATGGCAATTTTGGTCACTGTGAGGGTTTAAAAAGTGGTTATTCAACATGAGGCATGATCGAATTGACATTTTGAATCATTTTTGGTACAGTCCAAAAAATCAATTTTCGGATGAAAAACGATGACTCTGGACCTGTCGAACGATCCCAAAATGGTCTATAATGATGAAATTTTAACATTTAATCTTTTGACTCTAAATTATTGTTGGATGTGAATTGTGACTTTGTCAACTAAAATAAGTGTGTTTAAAGTCATTTTTGTGCCTGAAACGTGTCAAAATTAAAGCTTTTGAGTAAGCAAAACTCTGTAAAAATGGCAATTTTGGTCACTGTGAGGGTTTAAAAAGTGGTTATTCAACATGAGGCATGATCCAATTGACATTTTGAATCATTTTTGGTACAGTCCAAAAAATCAATTTTCGGATGAAAAACGATGACTCCGGACCAGTCGAACGATCCCAAAATGGTCTATAATGATGAAATTTTAACATTTAATCTTTTGACTCTAAATTACTGATGGATGTGAATTATGACTTTGTCAACTAAAATAAGTGTGTTTAAAGTCATTTCTGTGCCTGAAACGGGTCAAAATTGAAGCTTTTGAGTAAGCAAAACTCTGTAAAAATGGCAATTTTGGTCACTGTGATGGTTTAAAAAGTGGTTATTCAACATGAGGCATGATCCAATTGACATTTTGAATCATTTTTGGTACAGTCCAAAAAATCAATTTTCAGATGAAAAACGATGACTCCGGACCAGTCGAACGATCCCAAAATGGTCTATAATGATGAAATTTTTACATTTAATCTTTTGACTCTAAATTACTGTTGGATGTGAATTGTGACTTTGTCAACTAAAATAAGTGTGTTTAAAGTCATTTTTGTGCCTTAAACGGGTCAAAATTGAAGCTTTTGAGTAAGCAAAACTCTGTAAAAATGGCAATTTTGGTCACTGTGAGGGTTTAAAAAGTGGTTATTCAACATGAGGCATGATCCAATTGACATTTTGAATCATTTTTGGTACAGTCCAAAAAATCAATTTTCGGATGAAAAACGATGACTCCGGACCTGTCGAACGATCCCAAAATGGTCTATAATGATGAAATTTTAACATTTAATCTTTTGACTCTAAATTACTGTTGGATGTGAATTGTGACTTTGTCAACTAAAATAAGTGTGTTTAAAGTCATTTTTGTGCCTGAAACGGGTCAAAATTGAAGCTTTTGAGTAAGCAAAACTCTGTAAAAATGGCAATTTTGGTCACTGTGAGGGTTTAAAAAGTGGTTATTCAACATGAGGCATGATCCAATTGACATTTTGAATAATTTTTGGTACAGTCCAAAAAATCAATTTTCGGATGAAAAACGATGACTCCGGACCAGTCGAACGATCCCAAAATGGTCTATAATTATGAAATTTTAACATTTAATCTTTTGACTCTAAATTACTGTTGGATGTGAATTGTGACTTTGTCAACTAAAATAAGTGTGTTGAAAGTCATTTCTGTGCCTGAAACGGGTCAAAATGGAAGCTTTTGAGTAAGCAAAACTCTGTAAAAATGGCAATTGTGGTCACTGTGAGGGTTTAAAAAGTGGTTATTCAACATGAGGCATGATCCAATTGACATTTTGAATCATTTTTGGTACAGTCCAAAAAATCAATTTTCGGATGAAAAACGATGACTCTGGACCTGTCGAACGATCCCAAAATGGTCTATAATGATGAAATTTTAACATTTAATCTTTTGACTCTAAATTATTGTTGGATGTGAATTGTGACTTTGTCAACTAAAATAAGTGTGTTTAAAGTCATTTTTGTGCCTGAAACGGGTCAAAATTAAAGCTTTTGAGTAAGCAAAACTCTGTAAAAATGGCAATTTTGGTCACTGTGAGGGTTTAAAAAGTGGTTATTCAACATGAGGCATGATCCAATTGACATTTTGAATCATTTTTGGTACAGTCCAAAAAATCAATTTTCGGATGAAAAACGATGACTCCGGACCTGTCGAACGATCCCAAAATGGTCTATAATGATGAAATTTTAACATTTAATCTTTTGACTCTAAATTATTGTTGGATGTGAATTGTGACTTTGTCAACTAAAATAAGTGTGTTTAAAGTCATTTCTGTGCCTGAAACGGGTCAAAATTGAAGCTTTTGAGTAAGCAAAACTCTGTAAAAATGGCAATTTTGGTCACTGTGAGGGTTTAAAAAGTAGTTATTCAACATGAGGCATGATCCAATTGACATTTTGAATCATTTTTGGTACAGTCCAAAAAATCAATTTTCGGATGAAAAACGATGACTCCGGACCAGTCGAACGATCCCAAAATGGTCTATAATGATGAAATTTTAACATTTAATCTTTTGACTCTAAATTACTGATGGATGTGAATTATGACTTTGTCAACTAAAATAAGTGTGTTTAAAGTCATTTCTGTGCCTTAAACGGGTCAAAATTGAAGCTTTTGAGTAAGCAAAACTCTGTAAAAATGGCAATTTTGGTCACTGTGAGGTTTTAAAAAGTGGTTATTCAACATGAGGCATGATCCAATTGACATTTTGAATCATTTTTGGTACAGTCCAAAAAATCAATTTTCGGATGAAAAACGATGACTCCGGACCAGTCGAACGATCCCAAAATGGTCTATAATGATGAAATTTTAACATTTAATCTTTTGACTCTAAATGACTGATGGATGTGAATTATGACTTTGTCAACTAAAATAAGTGTGTTTAAAGTCATTTCTGTGCCTGAAACGGGTCAAAATTGAAGCTTTTGAGTAAGCAAAACTCTGTAAAAATGGCAATTTTGGTCACTGTGAGGGTTTAAAAAGTGGTTATTCAACATGAGGCATGATCCAATTGACATTTTGAATCATTTTTGGTACAGTCCAAAAAATCAATTTTCGGATGAAAAACGATGACTCCGGACCTGTCGAACGATCCCAAAATGGTCTATAATGATGAAATTTTAACATTTAATCTTTTGACTCTAAATTACTGTTGGATGTGAATTGTGACTTTGTCAACTAAAATAAGTGTGTTTAAAGTCATTTTTGTGCCTGAAACGGGTCAAAATTGAAGCTTTTGAGTAAGCAAAACTCTGTAAAAATGGCAATTTTGGTCACTGTGAGGGTTTAAAAAGTGGTTATTCAACATGAGGCATGATCCAATTGACATTTTGAATAATTTTTGGTACAGTCCAAAAAATCAATTTTCGGATGAAAAACGATGACTCCGGACCAGTCGAACGATCCCAAAATGGTCTATAATTATGAAATTTTAACATTTAATCTTTTGACTCTAAATTACTGTTGGATGTGAATTGTGACTTTGTCAACTAAAATAAGTGTGTTGAAAGTCATTTCTGTGCCTGAAACGGGTCAAAATGGAAGCTTTTGAGTAAGCAAAACTCTGTAAAAATGGCAATTGTGGTCACTGTGAGGGTTTAAAAAGTGGTTATTCAACATGAGGCATGATCCAATTGACATTTTGAATCATTTTTGGTACAGTCCAAAAAATCAATTTTCGGATGAAAAACGATGACTCTGGACCTGTCGAACGATCCCAAAATGGTCTATAATGATGAAATTTTAACATTTAATCTTTTGACTCTAAATTATTGTTGGATGTGAATTGTGACTTTGTCAACTAAAATAAGTGTGTTTAAAGTCATTTTTGTGCCTGAAACGGGTCAAAATTAAAGCTTTTGAGTAAGCAAAACTCTGTAAAAATGGCAATTTTGGTCACTGTGAGGGTTTAAAAAGTGGTTATTCAACATGAGGCATGATCCAATTGACATTTTGAATCATTTTTGGTACAGTCCAAAAAATCAATTTTCGGATGAAAAACGATGACTCCGGACCTGTCGAACGATCCCAAAATGGTCTATAATGATGAAATTTTAACATTTAATCTTTTGACTCTAAATTATTGTTGGATGTGAATTGTGACTTTGTCAACTAAAATAAGTGTGTTTAAAGTCATTTCTGTGCCTGAAACGGGTCAAAATTGAAGCTTTTGAGTAAGCAAAACTCTGTAAAAATGGCAATTTTGGTCACTGTGAGGGTTTAAAAAGTAGTTATTCAACATGAGGCATGATCCAATTGACATTTTGAATCATTTTTGGTACAGTCCAAAAAATCAATTTTCGGATGAAAAACGATGACTCCGGACCAGTCGAACGATCCCAAAATGGTCTATAATGATGAAATTTTAACATTTAATCTTTTGACTCTAAATTACTGATGGATGTGAATTATGACTTTGTCAACTAAAATAAGTGTGTTTAAAGTCATTTCTGTGCCTTAAACGGGTCAAAATTGAAGCTTTTGAGTAAGCAAAACTCTGTAAAAATGGCAATTTTGGTCACTGTGAGGTTTTAAAAAGTGGTTATTCAACATGAGGCATGATCCAATTGACATTTTGAATCATTTTTGGTACAGTCCAAAAAATCAATTTTCGGATGAAAAACGATGACTCCGGACCAGTCGAACGATCCCAAAATGGTCTATAATGATGAAATTTTAACATTTAATCTTTTGACTCTAAATGACTGATGGATGTGAATTATGACTTTGTCAACTAAAATAAGTGTGTTTAAAGTCATTTCTGTGCCTGAAACGGGTCAAAATTGAAGCTTTTGAGTAAGCAAAACTCTGTAAAAATGGCAATTTTGGTCACTGTGAGGGTTTAAAAAGTGGTTATTCAACATGAGGCATGATCCAATTGACATTTTGAATCATTTTTGGTACAGTCCAAAAAATCAATTTTCGGATGAAAAACGATGACTCCGGACCTGTCGAACGATCCCAAAATGGTCTATAATGATGAAATTTTAACATTTAATCTTTTGACTCTAAATTACTGTTGGATGTGAATTGTGACTTTGTCAACTAAAATAAGTGTGTTTAAAGTCATTTTTGTGCCTGAAACGGGTCAAAATTGAAGCTTTTGAGTAAGCAAAACTCTGTAAAAATGGCAATTTTGGTCACTGTGAGGGTTTAAAAAGTGGTTATTCAACATGAGGCATGATCCAATTGACATTTTGAATCATTTTTGGTACAGTCCAAAAAATCAATTTTCGGATGAAAAACGATGACTCCGGACCAGTCGAACGATCCCAAAATGGTCTATAATTATGAAATTTTAACATTTAATCTTTTGACTCTAAATTACTGTTGGATGTGAATTGTGACTTTGTCAACTAAAATAAGTGTGTTGAAAGTCATTTCTGTGCCTGAAACGGGTCAAAATGGAAGCTTTTGAGTAAGCAAAACTCTGTAAAAATGGCAATTTTGGTCACTGTGAGGGTTTAAAAAGTGGTTATTCAACATGAGGCATGATCCAATTGACATTTTGTATCATTTTTGGTACAGTCCAAAAAATCAATTTTCGGATGAAAAACGATGACTCCGGACCAGTCGAACGATCCCAAAATGGTCTATAATGATGAAATTTTAACATTTAATCTTTTGACTCTAAATTACTGATGGATGTGAATTATGACTTTGTCAACTAAAATAAGTGTGTTTAAAGTCATTTCTGTGCCTGAAACGGGTCAAAATTGAAGCTTTTGAGTAAGCAAAACTCTGTAAAAATGGCAATTTTGGTCACTGTGATGGTTTAAAAAGTGGTTATTCAACATGAGGCATGATCCAATTGACATTTTGAATCAATTTTGGTACAGTCCAAAAAATCAATTTTCAGATGAAAAACGATGACTCCGGACCAGTCGAACGATCCCAAAATGGTCTATAATGATGAAATTTTAACATTTAATCTTTTGACTCTAAATTACTGTTGGATGTGAATTGTGACTTTGTCAACTAAAATAAGTGTGTTTAAAGTCATTTTTGTGCCTTAAACGGGTCAAAATTGAAGCTTTTGAGTAAGCAAAACTCTGTAAAAATGGCAATTTTGGTCACTGTGAGGGTTTAAAAAGTGGTTATTCAACATGAGGCATGATCCAATTGACATTTTGAATCATTTTTGGTACAGTCCAAAAAAATCAATTTTCGGATGAAAAACGATGACTCCGGACCAGTTGAACGATCCCAAAATGGTCTATAATGATGAAATTTTAACATTTAATCTTTTGACTCTAAATGACTGATGGATGTGAATTATGACTTTGTCAACTAAAATAAGTGTGTTTAAAGTCAATTACGTGCCTGAAACGGGTCAAAATTGAAGCTTTTGAGTAAGCAAAACTCTTTAAAAATGGCAATTTTGGTCACTGTGAGGGTTTAAAAAGTGGTTATTCAACATGAGGCATGATCCAATTGACATTTTGAATCATTTTTGGTACAGTCCAAAAAATCAATTTTCGGATGAAAAACGATGACTCCGGACCAGTCGAACGATCCCAAAATGGTCTATAATGATGAAATTTTAACATTTAATCTTTTGACTCTAAATTACTGTTGGATGTGAATTGTGACTTTGTCAACTAAAATAAGTGTGTTTAAAGTCATTTCTGTGCCTGAAACGGGTCAAAATTGTAGCTTTTGAGTAAGCAAAACTCTGTAAAAATGGCAATTTTGGTCACTGTGAGGGTATAAAAAGTGGTTATTCAACATGAGGCATGATCCAATTGACATTTTGAATCATTTTTGGTACAGTCCCAAAAATCAATTTTCGGATGAAAAACGATGACTCCGGACCTGTCGAACGATCCCAAAATGGTCCATAATGATGAAATTTTAACATTTAATCTTTTGACTCTAAATGACTGTACGATGTGAATTATGACTTTGTCAACTAGAATAAGTGTGTTTAAAGTCATTTCTGTGCCTGAAACAAGTCAAAATGGAAGCTTTTGAGTAAGCAAAACTCTGTAAAAATGGCAATTTTGGTCACTGTGATGGTTTAAAAAGTGGTTATTCAACATGAGGCATGATCCAATTGACATTTTGAATCATTTTTGGTACAGTCCAAAAAATCAATTTTCAGATGAAAAACGATGACTCCGGACCAGTCGAACGATCCCAAAATGGTCTATAATGATGAAATTTTAACATTTAATCTTTTGACTCTAAATTACTGTTGGATGTGAATTGTGACTTTGTCAACTAAAATAAGTGTGTTTAAAGTAATTTTTGTGCCTTAAACGGGTCAACATTGAAGCTTTTGAGTAAGCAAAACTCTGTAAAAATGGCAATTTTGGTCACTGTGAGGGTTTAAAAAGTGGTTATTCAACATGAGGCATGATCCAATTGACATTTTGAATCATTTTTGGTACAGTCCAAAAAAATCAATTTTCGGATGAAAAACGATGACTCCGGACCAGTTGAACGATCCCAAAATGGTCTATAATGATGAAATTTTAACATTTAATCTTTTGACTCTAAATGACTGATGGATGTGAATTATGACTTTGTCAACTAAAATAAGTGTGTTTAAAGTCATTTCTGTGCCTGAAACGGGTCAAAATTGAAGCTTTTGAGTAAGCAAAACTCTGTAAAAATGGCAATTTTGGTCACTGTGAGGGTTTAAAAAGTGGTTATTCAACATGAGGCATGATCCAATTGACATTTTGAATCATTTTTGGTACAGTCCAAAAAATCAATTTTCGGATGAAAAACGATGACTCCGGACCTGTCGAACGATCCCAAAATGGTCTATAATGATGAAATTTTAACATTTAATCTTTTGACTCTAAATTACTGTTGGATGTGAATTGTGACTTTGTCAACTAAAATAAGTGTGTTTAAAGTCATTTTTGTGCCTGAAACGGGTCAAAATTGAAGCTTTTGAGTAAGCAAAACTCTGTAAAAATGGCAATTTTGGTCACTGTGAGGGTTTAAAAAGTGGTTATTCAACATGAGGCATGATCCAATTGACATTTTGAATCATTTTTGGTACAGTCCAAAAAATCAATTTTCAGATGAAAAACGATGACTCCGGACCAGTCGAACGATCCCAAAATGGTCTATAATGATGAAATTTTAACATTTAATCTTTTGACTCTAAATGACTGATGGATGTGAATTATGACTTTGTCAACTAAAATAAGTGTGTTTAAAGTCATTTCTGTGCCTGAAACGGGTCAAAATTGAAGCTTTTGAGTAAGCAAAACTCTGTAAAAATGGCAATTTTGGTCACTGTGAGGGTTTAAAAAGTGGTTATTCAACATGAGGCATGATCCAATTGACATTTTGAATCATTTTTGGTACAGTCCAAAAAATCAATTTTCGGATGAAAAACGATGACTCCGGACCTGTCGAACGATCCCAAAATGGTCTATAATGATGAAATTTTAACATTTAATCTTTTGACTCTAAATTACTGTTGGATGTGAATTGTGACTTTGTCAACTAAAATAAGTGTGTTTAAAGTCATTTTTGTGCCTGAAACGGGTCAAAATTGAAGCTTTTGAGTAAGCAAAACTCTGTAAAAATGGCAATTTTGGTCACTGTGAGGGTTTAAAAAGTGGTTATTCAACATGAGGCACGATCCAATTGACATTTTGAATCATTTTTGGTACAGTCCCAAAAAATCAATTTTCGGATGAAAAACGATGACTCCGGACCTGTCGAACGTTCCCAAAATGGTCTATAATGATGAAATTTTAACATTTAATCTTTTGACTCTAAATTACTGTTGGATGTGAATTGTGATTTTGTCAACTAAAATAAGTGTGTTTAAAGTCATTTCTGTGCCTGAAACGGGCCAAAATTGAAGCTTTTGAGTAAGCAAAACTCTGTAAAAATGGCAATTTTGGTCACTGTGAGGGTTTAAAAAGTGGTTATTCAACATGAGGCATGATCAAAATTGACATTTTGAATCATTTTTGGTACAGTCCAAAAAATCAATTTTCGGATGAAAAACGATGACTCCGGACCAGTCGAACGATCCCAAAATGGTCTTTAATTATGAAATTTTAACATTTAATCTTTTGACTCTAAATTACTGATGGATGTGAATTATGACTTTGTCAACTAAAATAAGCGTGTTTAAAGTCAATTACGTGCCTGAAACGGGTCAAAATTGAAGCTTTTGAGTAAGCAAAACTCTGTAAAAATGGCAATTTTGGTCACTGTGAGGGTTTAAAAAGTGGTTATTCAACATGAGGCATGATCCAATTGACATTTTGAATCATTTTTGGTACAGTCCAAAAAATCAATTTTCGGATGAAAAACGATGACTCCGGACCAGTCGAACGATCCCAAAATGGTCTATAATGATGAAATTTTAACATTTAATCTTTTGACTCTAAATTACTGTTGGATGTGAATTGTGACTTTGTCAACTAAAATAAGTGTGTTGAAAGTCATTTCTGTGCCTGAAACGGGTCAAAATTGAAGCTTTTGAGTAAGCAAAACTCTGTAAAAATGGCAATTTTGGTCACTGTGAGGTTTTTAAAAGTGGTTATTCAACATGAGGCATGATCCAATTGACATTTTGAATCATTTTTGGTACAGTCCAAAAAATCAATTTTCGGATGAAAAACGATGACTCCGGACCAGTCGATCGATCCCAAAATGGTCTATAATGATGAAATTTTAACATTTAATCTTTTGACTCTAAATGACTGATGGATGTGAATTATGACTTTGTCAACTAAAATAAGTGTGTTTAAAGTCATTTCTGTGCCTGAAACGGGTCAAAATTGAAGCTTTTGAGTAAGCAAAACTCTGTAAAAATGGCAATTTTGGTCACTGTGAGGGTTTAAAAAGTGGTTATTCAACATGAGGCATGATCCAATTGACATTTTGAATCATTTTTGGTACAGTCCAAAAAATCAATTTTCGGATGAAAAACGATGACTCCGGACCAGTCGAACGATCCCAAAATGGTCTATAATGATGAAATTTTAACATTTAATCTTTTGACTCTAAATTACTGATGGATGTGAATTATGACTTTGTCAACTAAAATAAGTGTGTTTAAAGTCATTTCTGTGCCTGAAACGGGTCAAAATTGAAGCTTTTGAGTAAGCAAAACTCTGTAAAAATGGCAATTTTGGTCACTGTGATGGTTTAAAAAGTGGTTATTCAACATGAGGCATGATCCAATTGACATTTTGAATCATTTTTGGTACAGTCCAAAAAATCAATTTTCAGATGAAAAACGATGACTCCGGACCAGTCGAACGATCCCAAAATGGTCTATAATGATGAAATTTTAACATTTAATCTTTTGACTCTAAATTACTGTTGGATGTGAATTGTGACTTTGTCAACTAAAATAAGTGTGTTTAAAGTCATTTTTGTGCCTTAAACGGGTCAAAATTGAAGCTTTTGAGTAAGCAAAACTCTGTAAAAATGGCAATTTTGGTCACTGTGAGGGTTTAAAAAGTGGTTATTCAACATGAGGCATGATCCAATTGACATTTTGAATCATTTTTGGTACAGTCCAAAAAAATCAATTTTCGGATGAAAAACGATGACTCCGGACCAGTTGAACGATCCCAAAATGGTCTATAATGATGAAATTTTAACATTTAATCTTTTGACTCTAAATTACTGTTGGATGTGAATTGTGACTTTGTCAACTAAAATAAGTGTGTTGAAAGTCATTTCTGTGCCTGAAACGGGTCAAAATTGAAGCTTTTGAGTAAGCAAAACTCTGTAAAAATGGCAATTTTGGTCACTGTGAGGTTTTTAAAAGTGGTTATTCAACATGAGGCATGATCCAATTGACATTTTGAATCATTTTTGGTACAGTCCAAAAAATCAATTTTCGGATGAAAAACAATGACTCCGGACCAGTCGATCGATCCCAAAATGGTCTATAATGATGAAATTTTAACATTTAATCTTTTGACTCTAAATGACTGATGGATGTGAATTATGACTTTGACAACTAAAATAAGTGTGTTTAAAGTCATTTCTGTGCCTGAAACGGGTCAAAATTGAAGCTTTTGAGTAAGCAAAACTCTGTAAAAATGGCAATTTTGGTCACTGTGAGGGTTTAAAAAGTGGTTATTCAACATGAGGCATGATCCAATTGACATTTTGAATCATTTTTGGTACAGTCCAAAAAATCAATTTTCGGATGAAAAACGATGACTCCGGACCTGTCGAACGATCCCAAAATGGTCTATAATGATGAAATTTTAACATTTAATCTTTTGACTCTAAATTACTGTTGGATGTGAATTGTGACTTTGTCAACTAAAATAAGTGTGTTTAAAGTCATTTTTGTGCCTGAAACGGGTCAAAATTGAAGCTTTTGAGTAAGCAAAACTCTGTAAAAATGGCAATTTTGGTCACTGTGAGGGTTTAAAAAGTGGTTATTCAACATGAGGCATGATCCAATTGACATTTTGAATCATTTTTGGTACAGTCCAAAAAATCAATTTTCGGATGAAAAACGATGACTCCGGACCAGTCGAACGATCCCAAAATGGTCTATAATGATGAAATTTTAACATTTAATCTTTTGACTCTAAATTACTGTTGGATGTGAATTGTGACTTTGTCAACTAAAATAAGTGTGTTGAAAGTCATTTCTGTGCCTGAAACGGGTCAAAATGGAAGCTTTTGAGTAAGCAAAACTCTGTAAAAATGGCAATTTTGGTCACTGTGAGGGTTTAAAAAGTGGTTATTCAACATGAGGCATGATCCAATTGACATTTTGAATCATTTTTGGTACAGTCCAAAAAATCAATTTTCGGATGAAAAACGATGACTCCGGACCAGTCGAACGATCCCAAAATGGTCTATAATGATGAAATTTTAACATTTAATCTTTTGACTCTAAATTACTGTTGGATGTGAATTGTGACTTTGTCAACTAAAATAAGTGTGTTGAAAGTCATTTCTGTGCCTGAAACGGGTCAAAATTGAAGCTTTTGAGTAAGCAAAACTCTGTAAAAATGGCAATTTTGGTCACTGTGAGGTTTTTAAAAGTGGTTATTCAACATGAGGCATGATCCAATTGACATTTTGAATCATTTTTGGTACAGTCCAAAAAAATCAATTTTCGGATGAAAAACGATGACTCCGGACCAGTCGATCGATCCCAAAATGGTCTATAATGATGAAATTTTAACATTTAATCTTTTGACTCTAAATGACTGATGGATGTGAATTATGACTTTGTCAACTAAAATAAGTGTGTTTAAAGTCATTTCTGTGCCTGAAACGGGTCAAAATTGAAGCTTTTGAGTAAGCAAAACTCTGTAAAAATGGCAATTTTGGTCACTGTGAGGGTTTAAAAAGTGGTTATTCAACATGAGGCATGATCCAATTGACATTTTGAATAATTTTTGGTACAGTCCAAAAAATCAATTTTCGGATGAAAAACGATGACTCCGGACCTGTCGAACGATCCCAAAATGGTCTATAATGATGAAATTTTAACATTTAATCTTTTGACTCTAAATTACTGTTGGATGTGAATTGTGACTTTGTCAACTAAAATAAGTGTGTTTAAAGTCATTTTTGTGCCTGAAACGGGTCAAAATTGAAGCTTTTGAGTAAGCAAAACTCTGTAAAAATGGCAATTTTTGTCACTGTGAGGGTTTAAAAAGTGGTTATTCAACATGAGGCATGATCCAATTGACATTTTGAATCATTTTTGGTACAGTCCAAAAAATCAATTTTCGGATGAAAAACGATGACTCCGGACCAGTCGAACGATCCCAAAATGGTCTATAATGATGACATTTTAACATTTAATCTTTTGACTCTAAATTACTGTTGGATGTGAATTGTGACTTTGTCAACTAAAATAAGTGTGTTGAAAGTCATTTCTGTGCCTGAAACGGGTCAAAATGGAAGCTTTTGAGTAAGCAAAACTCTGTAAAAATGGCAATTTTGGTCACTGTGAGGGTTTAAAAAGTGGTTATTCAACATGAGGCATGATCCAATTGACATTTTGAATCATTTTTGGTACAGTCCAAAAAATCAATTTTCGGATGAAAAACGATGACTCCGGACCAGTCGAACGATCCCAAAATGGTCTATAATGATGAAATTTTAACATTTAATCTTTTGACTCTAAATTACTGATGGATGTGAATTATGACTTTGTCAACTAAAATAAGTGTGTTTAAAGTCATTTACGTGCCTGAAACGGGTCAAAATTGAAGCTTTTGAGTAAGCAAAACTCTGTAAAAATGGCAATTTTGGTCACTGTGATGGTTTCAAAAAGTGGTTATTCAACATGAGGCATGATCCAATTGACATTTTGAATCATTTTTGGTACAGTCCAAAAAATCAATTTTCAGATGAAATACGATGACTCCGGACCAGTCGAACGATCCCAAAATGGTCTATAATGATGAAATTTTAACATTTAATCTTTTGACTCTAAATTACTGTTGGATGTGAATTGTGACTTTGTCAACTAAAATAAGTGTGTTTAAAGTCATTTCTGTGCCTGAAACGGGTCAAAATGGAAGCTTTTGAGTAAGCAAAACTCTGTAAAAATGGCAATTGTGGTCACTGTGAGGGTTTAAAAAGTGGTTATTCAACATGAGGCATGATCCAATTGACATTTTGAATCATTTTTGGTACAGTCCAAAAAATCAATTTTCGGATGAAAAACGATGACTCTGGACCAGTCGAACGATCCCAAAATGGTCTATAATGATGAAATTTTAACATTTAATCTTTTGACTATAAATTACTGTTGGATGTGAATTGTGACTTTGTCAACTAAAATAAGTGTGTTTAAAGTCATTTCTGTGCCTGAAACGGGTCAAAATTGAAGCTTTTGAGTAAGCAAAACTCTGTAAAAATGGCAATTTTGGTCACTGTGAGGGTTTAAAAAGTGGTTATTCAACATGAGGCATGATCCAATTGACATTTTGAATCATTTTTGGTACAGTCCAAAAAATCAATTTTCGGATGAAAAACGATGACTCCGGACCAGTCGAACGATCCCAAAATGGTCTATAATGATGAAATTTTAACATTTAATCTTTTGACTCTAAATTACTGTTGGATGTGAATTGTGACTTTTTCAACTAAAATAAGTGTGTTTAAAGTCATTTCTGTGCCTGAAACGGGTCAAAATTGTAGCTTTTGAGTAAGCAAAACTCTGTAAAAATGGCAATTTTGGTCACTGTGAGGGTTTAAAAAGTGGTTATTCAACATGAGGCATGATCCAATTGACATTTTGAATCATTTTTGGTACAGTCCCAAAAATCAATTTTCGGATGAAAAACGATGACTCCGGACCTGTCGAACGATCCCAAAATGGTCCATAATGATGAAATTTTAACATTTAATCTTTTGACTCTAAATGACTGTACGATGTGAATTATGACTTTGTCAACTAGAATAAGTGTGTTTAAAGTCATTTCTGTGCCTGAAACAGGTCAAAATGGAAGCTTTTGAGTAAGCAAAACTCTGTAAAAATGGCAATTGTGGTCACTGTGAGGGTTTAAAAAGTGGTTATTCAACATGAGGCATGATCCAATTGACATTTTGAATCATTTTTGGTACAGTCCAAAAAATCAATTTTCGGATGAAAAACGATGACTCTGGACCTGTCGAACGATCCCAAAATGGTCTATAATGATGAAATTTTAACATTTAATCTTTTGACTCTAAATTATTGTTGGATGTGAATTGTGACTTTGTCAACTAAAATAAGTGTGTTTAAAGTCATTTTTGTGCCTGAAAATGGTCAAAATTAAAGCTTTTGAGTAAGCAAAACTCTGTAAAAATGGCAATTTTGGTCACTGTGAGGGTTTAAAAAGTGGTTATTCAACATGAGGCATGATCCAATTGACATTTTGAATCATTTTTGGTACAGTCCAAAAAATCAATTTTCGGATGAAAAACGATGACTCCGGACCAGTCGAACGATCCCAAAATGGTCTATAATGATGAAATTTTAACATTTAATCTTTTGACTCTAAATTACTGATGGATGTGAATTATGACTTTGTCAACTAAAATAAGTGTGTTTAAAGTCATTTCTGTGCCTGAAACGGGTCAAAATTGAAGCTTTTGAGTAAGCAAAACTCTGTAAAAATGGCAATTTTGGTCACTGTGATGGTTTAAAAAGTGGTTATTCAACATGAGGCATGATCCAATTGACATTTTGAATCATTTTTGGTACAGTCCAAAAAATCAATTTTCAGATGAAAAACGATGACTCCGGACCAGTCGAACGATCCCAAAATGGTCTATAATGATGAAATTTTAACATTTAATCTTTTGACTCTAAATTACTGTTGGATGTGAATTGTGACTTTGTCAACTAAAATAAGTGTGTTTAAAGTCATTTTTGTGCCTTAAACGGGTCAAAATTGAAGCTTTTGAGTAAGCAAAACTCTGTAAAAATGGCAATTTTGGTCACTGTGAGGTTTTTAAAAGTGGTTATTCAACATGAGGCATGATCCAATTGACATTTTGAATCATTTTTGGTACAGTCCAAAAAATCAATTTTCGGATGAAAAACGATGACTCCGGACCTGTCGAACGATCCCAAAATGGTCTATAATGATGAAATTTTAACATTAAATCTTTTGACTCTAAATTACTGTTGGATGTGAATTGTGACTTTGTCAACTAAAATAAGTGTGTTTAAAGTCATTTTTGTGCCTGAAACGGGTCAAAATTAAAGCTTTTGAGTAGGCAAAACTCTGTAAAAATGGCAATTTTGGTCACTGTGAGGGTTTAAAAAGTGGTTATTCAACATGAGGCATGATCCAATTGACATTTTGAATCATTTTTGGTACAGTCCAAAAAATCAATTTTCGGATGAAAAACGATGACTCCGGACCAGTCGAACGATCCCAAAATGGTCTATAATGATGAAATTTTAACATTTAATCTTTTGACTCTAAATTACTGTTGGATGTGAATTGTGACTTTGTCAACTAAAATAAGTGTGTTGAAAGTCATTTCTGTGCCTGAAACGGGTCAAAATTGAAGCTTTTGAGTAAGCAAAACTCTGTAAAAATGGCAATTTTGGTCACTGTGAGGGTTTAAAAAGTGGTTATTCAACATGAGGCATGATCCAATTGACATTTTGAATCATTTTTGGTACAGTCCAAAAAATCAATTTTCGGATGAAAAACGATGACTCCGGACCAGTCGAACGATCCCAAAATGGTCTATAATGATGAAATTTTAACATTTAATCTTTTGACTCTAAATTACTGTTGGATGTGAATTGTGACTTTGTCAACTAAAATAAGTGTGTTGAAAGTCATTTCTGTGCCTGAAACGGGTCAAAATTGAAGCTTTTGAGTAAGCAAAACTCTGTAAAAATGGCAATTTTGGTCACTGTGAGGTTTTTAAAAGTGGTTATTCAACATGAGGCATGATCCAATTGACATTTTGAATCATTTTTGGTACAGTCCAAAAAATCAATTTTCGGATGAAAAACGATGACTCCGGACCAGTCGATCGATCCCAAAATGGTCTATAATGATGAAATTTTAACATTTAATCTTTTGACTCTAAATGACTGATGGATGTGAATTATGACTTTGTCAACTAAAATAAGTGTGTTTAAAGTCATTTCTGTGCCTGAAACGGGTCAAAATTGAAGCTTTTGAGTAAGCAAAACTCTGTAAAAATGGCAATTTTGGTCACTGTGAGGGTTTAAAAAGTAGTTATTCAACATGAGGCATGATCCAATTGACATTTTGAATCATTTTTGGTACAGTCCAAAAAATCAATTTTCGGATGAAAAACGATGACTCCGGACCAGTCGAACGATCCCAAAATGGTCTATAATGATGAAATTTTAACATTTAATCTTTTGACTCTAAATTACTGATGGATGTGAATTATGACTTTGTCAACTAAAATAAGTGTGTTTAAAGTCATTTCTGTGCCTTAAACGGGTCAAAATTGAAGCTTTTGAGTAAGCAAAACTCTGTAAAAATGGCAATTTTGGTCACTGTGAGGTTTTAAAAAGTGGTTATTCAACATGAGGCATGATCCAATTGACATTTTGAATCATTTTTGGTACAGTCCAAAAAATCAATTTTCGGATGAAAAACGATGACTCCGGACCAGTCGAACGATCCCAAAATGGTCTATAATGATGAAATTTTAACATTTAATCTTTTGACTCTAAATGACTGATGGATGTGAATTATGACTTTGTCAACTAAAATAAGTGTGTTTAAAGTCATTTCTGTGCCTGAAACGGGTCAAAATTGAAGCTTTTGAGTAAGCAAAACTCTGTAAAAATGGCAATTTTGGTCACTGTGAGGGTTTAAAATGTGGTTATTCAACATGAGGCATGATCCAATTGACATTTTGAATCATTTTTGGTACAGTCCAAAAAATCAATTTTCGGATGAAAAACGATGACTCCGGACCTGTCGAACGATCCCAAAATGGTCTATAATGATGAAATTTTAACATTTAATCTTTTGACTCTAAATTACTGTTGGATGTGAATTGTGACTTTGTCAACTAAAATAAGTGTGTTTAAAGTCATTTTTGTGCCTGAAACGGGTCAAAATTGAAGCTTTTGAGTAAGCAAAACTCTGTAAAAATGGCAATTTTGGTCACTGTGAGGGTTTAAAAAGTGGTTATTCAACATGAGGCATGATCCAATTGACATTTTGAATCATTTTTGGTACAGTCCAAAAAATCAATTTTCGGATGAAAAACGATGACTCCGGACCAGTCGAACGATCCCAAAATGGTCTATAATTATGAAATTTTAACATTTAATCTTTTGACTCTAAATTACTGTTGGATGTGAATTGTGACTTTGTCAACTAAAATAAGTGTGTTGAAAGTCATTTCTGTGCCTGAAACGGGTCAAAATGGAAGCTTTTGAGTAAGCAAAACTCTGTAAAAATGGCAATTTTGGTCACTGTGAGGGTTTAAAAAGTGGTTATTCAACATGAGGCATGATCCAATTGACATTTTGTATCATTTTTGGTACAGTCCAAAAAATCAATTTTCGGATGAAAAACGATGACTCCGGACCAGTCGAACGATCCCAAAATGGTCTATAATGATGAAATTTTAACATTTAATCTTTTGACTCTAAATTACTGATGGATGTGAATTATGACTTTGTCAAATAAAATAAGTGTGTTTAAAGTCATTTCTGTGCCTGAAACGGGTCAAAATTGAAGCTTTTGAGTAAGCAAAACTCTGTAAAAATGGCAATTTTGGTCACTGTGATGGTTTAAAAAGTGGTTATTCAACATGAGGCATGATCCAATTGACATTTTGAATCATTTTTGGTACAGTCCAAAAAATCAATTTTCAGATGAAAAACGATGACTCCGGACCAGTCGAACGATCCCAAAATGGTCTATAATGATGAAATTTTAACATTTAATCTTTTGACTCTAAATTACTGTTGGATGTGAATTGTGACTTTGTCAACTAAAATAAGTGTGTTTAAAGTCATTTTTGTGCCTTAAACGGGTCAAAATTGAAGCTTTTGAGTAAGCAAAACTCTGTAAAAATGGCAATTTTGGTCACTGTGAGGGTTTAAAAAGTGGTTATTCAACATGAGGCATGATCCAATTGACATTTTGAATCATTTTTGGTACAGTCCAAAAAAATCAATTTTCGGATGAAAAACGATGACTCCGGACCAGTTGAACGATCCCAAAATGGTCTATAATGATGAAATTTTAACATTTAATCTTTTGACTCTAAATGACTGATGGATGTGAATTATGACTTTGTCAACTAAAATAAGTGTGTTTAAAGTCAATTACGTGCCTGAAACGGGTCAAAATTGAAGCTTTTGAGTAAGCAAAACTCTTTAAAAATGGCAATTTTGGTCACTGTGAGGGTTTAAAAAGTGGTTATTCAACATGAGGCATGATCCAATTGACATTTTGAATCATTTTTGGTACAGTCCAAAAAATCAATTTTCGGATGAAAAACGATGACTCCGGACCAGTCGAACGATCCCAAAATGGTCTATAATGATGAAATTTTAACATTTAATCTTTTGACTCTAAATTACTGTTGGATGTGAATTGTGACTTTGTCAACTAAAATAAGTGTGTTTAAAGTCATTTCTGTGCCTGAAACGGGTCAAAATTGTAGCTTTTGAGTAAGCAAAACTCTGTAAAAATGGCAATTTTGGTCACTGTGAGGGTATAAAAAGTGGTTATTCAACATGAGGCATGATCCAATTGACATTTTGAATCATTTTTGGTACAGTCCCAAAAATCAATTTTCGGATGAAAAACGATGACTCCGGACCTGTCGAACGATCCCAAAATGGTCCATAATGATGAAATTTTAACATTTAATCTTTTGACTCTAAATGACTGTACGATGTGAATTATGACTTTGTCAACTAGAATAAGTGTGTTTAAAGTCATTTCTGTGCCTGAAACAAGTCAAAATGGAAGCTTTTGAGTAAGCAAAACTCTGTAAAAATGGCAATTTTGGTCACTGTGATGGTTTAAAAAGTGGTTATTCAACATGAGGCATGATCCAATTGACATTTTGAATCATTTTTGGTACAGTCCAAAAAATCAATTTTCAGATGAAAAACGATGACTCCGGACCAGTCGAACGATCCCAAAATGGTCTATAATGATGAAATTTTAACATTTAATCTTTTGACTCTAAATTACTGTTGGATGTGAATTGTGACTTTGTCAACTAAAATAAGTGTGTTTAAAGTAATTTTTGTGCCTTAAACGGGTCAACATTGAAGCTTTTGAGTAAGCAAAACTCTGTAAAAATGGCAATTTTGGTCACTGTGAGGGTTTAAAAAGTGGTTATTCAACATGAGGCATGATCCAATTGACATTTTGAATCATTTTTGGTACAGTCCAAAAAAATCAATTTTCGGATGAAAAACGATGACTCCGGACCATTTGAACGATCCCAAAATGGTCTATAATGATGAAATTTTAACATTTAATCTTTTGACTCTAAATGACTGATGGATGTGAATTATGACTTTGTCAACTAAAATAAGTGTGTTTAAAGTCATTTCTGTGCCTGAAACGGGTCAAAATTGAAGCTTTTGAGTAAGCAAAACTCTGTAAAAATGGCAATTTTGGTCACTGTGAGGGTTTAAAAAGTGGTTATTCAACATGAGGCATGATCCAATTGACATTTTGAATCATTTTTGGTACAGTCCAAAAAATCAATTTTCGGATGAAAAACGATGACTCCGGACCTGTCGAACGATCCCAAAATGGTCTATAATGATGAAATTTTAACATTTAATCTTTTGACTCTAAATTACTGTTGGATGTGAATTGTGACTTTGTCAACTAAAATAAGTGTGTTTAAAGTCATTTTTGTGCCTGAAACGGGTCAAAATTGAAGCTTTTGAGTAAGCAAAACTCTGTAAAAATGGCAATTTTGGTCACTGTGAGGGTTTAAAAAGTGGTTATTCAACATGAGGCATGATCCAATTGACATTTTGAATCATTTTTGGTACAGTCCAAAAAATCAATTTTCAGATGAAAAACGATGACTCCGGACCAGTCGAACGATCCCAAAATGGTCTATAATGATGAAATTTTAACATTTAATCTTTTGACTCTAAATGACTGATGGATGTGAATTATGACTTTGTCAACTAAAATAAGTGTGTTTAAAGTCATTTCTGTGCCTGAAACGGGTCAAAATTGAAGCTTTTGAGTAAGCAAAACTCTGTAAAAATGGCAATTTTGGTCACTGTGAGGGTTTAAAAAGTGGTTATTCAACATGAGGCATGATCCAATTGACATTTTGAATCATTTTTGGTACAGTCCAAAAAATCAATTTTCGGATGAAAAACGATGACTCCGGACCTGTCGAACGATCCCAAAATGGTCTATAATGATGAAATTTTAACATTTAATCTTTTGACTCTAAATTACTGTTGGATGTGAATTGTGACTTTGTCAACTAAAATAAGTGTGTTTAAAGTCATTTTTGTGCCTGAAACGGGTCAAAATTGAAGCTTTTGAGTAAGCAAAACTCTGTAAAAATGGCAATTTTGGTCACTGTGAGGGTTTAAAAAGTGGTTATTCAACATGAGGCACGATCCAATTGACATTTTGAATCATTTTTGGTACAGTCCCAAAAAATCAATTTTCGGATGAAAAACGATGACTCCGGACCTGTCGAACGTTCCCAAAATGGTCTATAATGATGAAATTTTAACATTTAATCTTTTGACTCTAAATTACTGTTGGATGTGAATTGTGATTTTGTCAACTAAAATAAGTGTGTTTAAAGTCATTTCTGTGCCTGAAACGGGCCAAAATTGAAGCTTTTGAGTAAGCAAAACTCTGTAAAAATGGCAATTTTGGTCACTGTGAGGGTTTAAAAAGTGGTTATTCAACATGAGGCATGATCAAAATTGACATTTTGAATCATTTTTGGTACAGTCCAAAAAATCAATTTTCGGATGAAAAACGATGACTCCGGACCAGTCGAACGATCCCAAAATGGTCTTTAATTATGAAATTTTAACATTTAATCTTTTGACTCTAAATTACTGATGGATGTGAATTATGACTTTGTCAACTAAAATAAGCGTGTTTAAAGTCAATTACGTGCCTGAAACGGGTCAAAATTGAAGCTTTTGAGTAAGCAAAACTCTGTAAAAATGGCAATTTTGGTCACTGTGAGGGTTTAAAAAGTGGTTATTCAACATGAGGCATGATCCAATTGACATTTTGAATCATTTTTGGTACAGTCCAAAAAATCAATTTTCGGATGAAAAACGATGACTCCGGACCAGTCGAACGATCCCAAAATGGTCTATAATGATGAAATTTTAACATTTAATCTTTTGACTCTAAATTACTGTTGGATGTGAATTGTGACTTTGTCAACTAAAATAAGTGTGTTGAAAGTCATTTCTGTGCCTGAAACGGGTCAAAATTGAAGCTTTTGAGTAAGCAAAACTCTGTAAAAATGGCAATTTTGGTCACTGTGAGGTTTTTAAAAGTGGTTATTCAACATGAGGCATGATCCAATTGACATTTTGAATCATTTTTGGTACAGTCCAAAAAATCAATTTTCGGATGAAAAACGATGACTCCGGACCAGTCGATCGATCCCAAAATGGTCTATAATGATGAAATTTTAACATTTAATCTTTTGACTCTAAATGACTGATGGATGTGAATTATGACTTTGTCAACTAAAATAAGTGTGTTTAAAGTCATTTCTGTGCCTGAAACGGGTCAAAATTGAAGCTTTTGAGTAAGCAAAACTCTGTAAAAATGGCAATTTTGGTCACTGTGAGGGTTTAAAAAGTGGTTATTCAACATGAGGCATGATCCAATTGACATTTTGAATCATTTTTGGTACAGTCCAAAAAATCAATTTTCGGATGAAAAACGATGACTCCGGACCTGTCGAACGATCCCAAAATGGTCTATAATGATGAAATTTTAACATTTAATCTTTTGACTCTAAATTACTGTTGGATGTGAATTGTGACTTTGTCAACTAAAATAAGTGTGTTTAAAGTCATTTTTGTGCCTGAAACGGGTCAAAATTGAAGCTTTTGAGTAAGCAAAACTCTGTAAAAATGGCAATTTTGGTCACTGTGAGGGTTTAAAAAGTGGTTATTCAACATGAGGCATGATCCAATTGACATTTTGAATCATTTTTGGTACAGTCCAAAAAATCAATTTTCGGATGAAAAACGATGACTCCGGACCAGTCGAACGATCCCAAAATGGTCTATAATGATGAAATTTTAACATTTAATCTTTTGACTCTAAATTACTGTTGGATGTGAATTGTGACTTTGTCAACTAAAATAAGTGTGTTGAAAGTCATTTCTGTGCCTGAAACGGGTCAAAATGGAAGCTTTTGAGTAAGCAAAACTCTGTAAAAATGGCAATTTTGGTCACTGTGAGGGTTTAAAAAGTGGTTATTCAACATGAGGCATGATCCAATTGACATTTTGAATCATTTTTGGTACAGTCCAAAAAATCAATTTTCGGATGAAAAACGATGACTCCGGACCAGTCGAACGATCCCAAAATGGTCTATAATGATGAAATTTTAACATTTAATCTTTTGACTCTAAATTACTGATGGATGTGAATTATGACTTTGTCAACTAAAATAAGTGTGTTTAAAGTCATTTCTGTGCCTGAAACGGGTCAAAATTGAAGCTTTTGAGTAAGCAAAACTCTGTAAAAATGGCAATTTTGGTCACTGTGATGGTTTAAAAAGTGGTTATTCAACATGAGGCATGATCCAATTGACATTTTGAATCATTTTTGGTACAGTCCAAAAAATCAATTTTCAGATGAAAAACGATGACTCCGGACCAGTCGAACGATCCCAAAATGGTCTATAATGATGAAATTTTAACATTTAATCTTTTGACTCTAAATTACTGTTGGATGTGAATTGTGACTTTGTCAACTAAAATAAGTGTGTTTAAAGTCATTTTTGTGCCTTAAACGGGTCAAAATTGAAGCTTTTGAGTAAGCAAAACTCTGTAAAAATGGCAATTTTGGTCACTGTGAGGGTTTAAAAAGTGGTTATTCAACATGAGGCATGATCCAATTGACATTTTGAATCATTTTTGGTACAGTCCAAAAAAATCAATTTTCGGATGAAAAACGATGACTCCGGACCAGTTGAACGATCCCAAAATGGTCTATAATGATGAAATTTTAACATTTAATCTTTTGACTCTAAATTACTGTTGGATGTGAATTGTGACTTTGTCAACTAAAATAAGTGTGTTTAAAGTCATTTCTGTGCCTGAAACGGGTCAAAATTGAAGCTTTTGAGTAAGCAAAACTCTGTAAAAATGGCAATTTTGGTCACTGTGAGGGTTTAAAAAGTGGTTATTCAACATGAGGCATGATCCAATTGACATTTTGAATCATTTTTGGTACAGTCCAAAAAATCAATTTTCGGATGAAAAACAATGACTCCGGACCAGTCGATCGATCCCAAAATGGTCTATAATGATGAAATTTTAACATTTAATCTTTTGACTCTAAATGACTGATGGATGTGAATTATGACTTTGACAACTAAAATAAGTGTGTTTAAAGTCATTTCTGTGCCTGAAACGGGTCAAAATTGAAGCTTTTGAGTAAGCAAAACTCTGTAAAAATGGCAATTTTGGTCACTGTGAGGGTTTAAAAAGTGGTTATTCAACATGAGGCATGATCCAATTGACATTTTGAATCATTTTTGGTACAGTCCAAAAAATCAATTTTCGGATGAAAAACGATGACTCCGGACCTGTCGAACGATCCCAAAATGGTCTATAATGATGAAATTTTAACATTTAATCTTTTGACTCTAAATTACTGTTGGATGTGAATTGTGACTTTGTCAACTAAAATAAGTGTGTTTAAAGTCATTTTTGTGCCTGAAACGGGTCAAAATTGAAGCTTTTGAGTAAGCAAAACTCTGTAAAAATTGCAATTTTGGTCACTGTGAGGGTTTAAAAAGTGGTTATTCAACATGAGGCATGATCCAATTGACATTTTGAATCATTTTTGGTACAGTCCAAAAAATCAATTTTCGGATGAAAAACGATGACTCCGGACCAGTCGAACGATCCCAAAATGGTCTATAATGATGAAATTTTAACATTTAATCTTTTGACTCTAAATTACTGTTGGATGTGAATTGTGACTTTGTCAACTAAAATAAGTGTGTTGAAAGTCATTTCTGTGCCTGAAACGGGTCAAAATGGAAGCTTTTGAGTAAGCAAAACTCTGTAAAAATGGCAATTTTGGTCACTGTGAGGGTTTAAAAAGTGGTTATTCAACATGAGGCATGATCCAATTGACATTTTGAATCATTTTTGGTACAGTCCAAAAAATCAATTTTCGGATGAAAAACGATGACTCCGGACCAGTCGAACGATCCCAAAATGGTCTATAATGATGAAATTTTAACATTTAATCTTTTGACTCTAAATTACTGTTGGATGTGAATTGTGACTTTGTCAACTAAAATAAGTGTGTTGAAAGTCATTTCTGTGCCTGAAACGGGTCAAAATTGAAGCTTTTGAGTAAGCAAAACTCTGTAAAAATGGCAATTTTGGTCACTGTGAGGTTTTTAAAAGTGGTTATTCAACATGAGGCATGATCCAATTGACATTTTGAATCATTTTTGGTACAGTCCAAAAAATCAATTTTCGGATGAAAAACGATGACTCCGGACCAGTCGATCGATCCCAAAATGGTCTATAATGATGAAATTTTAACATTTAATCTTTTGACTCTAAATGACTGATGGATGTGAATTATGACTTTGTCAACTAAAATAAGTGTGTTTAAAGTCATTTCTGTGCCTGAAACGGGTCAAAATTGAAGCTTTTGAGTAAGCAAAACTCTGTAAAAATGGCAATTTTGGTCACTGTGAGGGTTTAAAAAGTGGTTATTCAACATGAGGCATGATCCAATTGACATTTTGAATAATTTTTGGTACAGTCCAAAAAATCAATTTTCGGATGAAAAACGATGACTCCGGACCTGTCGAACGATCCCAAAATGGTCTATAATGATGAAATTTTAACATTTAATCTTTTGACTCTAAATTACTGTTGGATGTGAATTGTGACTTTGTCAACTAAAATAAGTGTGTTTAAAGTCATTTTTGTGCCTGAAACGGGTCAAAATTGAAGCTTTTGAGTAAGCAAAACTCTGTAAAAATGGCAATTTTTGTCACTGTGAGGGTTTAAAAAGTGGTTATTCAACATGAGGCATGATCCAATTGACATTTTGAATCATTTTTGGTACAGTCCAAAAAATCAATTTTCGGATGAAAAACGATGACTCCGGACCAGTCGAACGATCCCAAAATGGTCTATAATGATGAAATTTTAACATTTAATCTTTTGACTCTAAATTACTGTTGGATGTGAATTGTGACTTTGTCAACTAAAATAAGTGTGTTGAAAGTCATTTCTGTGCCTGAAACGGGTCAAAATGGAAGCTTTTGAGTAAGCAAAACTCTGTAAAAATGGCAATTTTGGTCACTGTGAGGGTTTAAAAAGTGGTTATTCAACATGAGGCATGATCCAATTGACATTTTGAATCATTTTTGGTACAGTCCAAAAAATCAATTTTCGGATGAAAAACGATGACTCCGGACCAGTCGAACGATCCCAAAATGGTCTATAATGATGAAATTTTAACATTTAATCTTTTGACTCTAAATTACTGATGGATGTGAATTATGACTTTGTCAACTAAAATAAGTGTGTTTAAAGTCATTTCTGTGCCTGAAACGGGTCAAAATTGAAGCTTTTGAGTAAGCAAAACTCTGTAAAAATGGCAATTTTGGTCACTGTGATGGTTTCAAAAAGTGGTTATTCAACATGAGGCATGATCCAATTGACATTTTGAATCATTTTTGGTACAGTCCAAAAAATCAATTTTCAGATGAAAAACGATGACTCCGGACCAGTCGAACGATCCCAAAATGGTCTATAATGATGAAATTTTAACATTTAATCTTTTGACTCTAAATTACTGTTGGATGTGAATTGTGACTTTGTCAACTAAAATAAGTGTGTTTAAAGTCATTTCTGTGCCTGAAACGGGTCAAAATGGAAGCTTTTGAGTAAGCAAAACTCTGTAAAAATGGCAATTGTGGTCACTGTGAGGGTTTAAAAAGTGGTTATTCAACATGAGGCATGATCCAATTGACATTTTGAATCATTTTTGGTACAGTCCAAAAAATCAATTTTCGGATGAAAAACGATGACTCTGGACCAGTCGAACGATCCCAAAATGGTCTATAATGATGAAATTTTAACATTTAATCTTTTGACTCTAAATTACTGTTGGATGTGAATTGTGACTTTGTCAACTAAAATAAGTGTGTTTAAAGTCATTTCTGTGCCTGAAACGGGTCAAAATTGAAGCTTTTGAGTAAGCAAAACTCTGTAAAAATGGCAATTTTGGTCACTGTGAGGGTTTAAAAAGTGGTTATTCAACATGAGGCATGATCCAATTGACATTTTGAATCATTTTTGGTACAGTCCAAAAAATCAATTTTCGGATGAAAAACGATGACTCCGGACCAGTCGAACGATCCCAAAATGGTCTATAATGATGAAATTTTAACATTTAATCTTTTGACTCTAAATTACTGTTGGATGTGAATTGTGACTTTTTCAACTAAAATAAGTGTGTTTAAAGTCATTTCTGTGCCTGAAACGGGTCAAAATTGTAGCTTTTGAGTAAGCAAAACTCTGTAAAAATGGCAATTTTGGTCACTGTGAGGGTTTAAAAAGTGGTTATTCAACATGAGGCATGATCCAATTGACATTTTGAATCATTTTTGGTACAGTCCCAAAAATCAATTTTCGGATGAAAAACGATGACTCCGGACCTGTCGAACGATCCCAAAATGGTCCATAATGATGAAATTTTAACATTTAATCTTTTGACTCTAAATGACTGTACGATGTGAATTATGACTTTGTCAACTAGAATAAGTGTGTTTAAAGTCATTTCTGTGCCTGAAACAGGTCAAAATGGAAGCTTTTGAGTAAGCAAAACTCTGTAAAAATGGCAATTGTGGTCACTGTGAGGGTTTAAAAAGTGGTTATTCAACATGAGGCATGATCCAATTGACATTTTGAATCATTTTTGGTACAGTCCAAAAAATCAATTTTCGGATGAAAAACGATGACTCTGGACCTGTCGAACGATCCCAAAATGGTCTATAATGATGAAATTTTAACATTTAATCTTTTGACTCTAAATTATTGTTGGATGTGAATTGTGACTTTGTCAACTAAAATAAGTGTGTTTAAAGTCATTTTTGTGCCTGAAACGGGTCAAAATTAAAGCTTTTGAGTAAGCAAAACTCTGTAAAAATGGCAATTTTGGTCACTGTGAGGGTTTAAAAAGTGGTTATTCAACATGAGGCATGATCCAATTGACATTTTGAATCATTTTTGGTACAGTCCAAAAAATCAATTTTCGGATGAAAAACGATGACTCCGGACCAGTCGAACGATCCCAAAATGGTCTATAATGATGAAATTTTAACATTTAATCTTTTGACTCTAAATTACTGATGGATGTGAATTATGACTTTGTCAACTAAAATAAGTGTGTTTAAAGTCATTTCTGTGCCTGAAACGGGTCAAAATTGAAGCTTTTGAGTAAGCAAAACTCTGTAAAAATGGCAATTTTGGTCACTGTGATGGTTTAAAAAGTGGTTATTCAACATGAGGCATGATCCAATTGACATTTTGAATCATTTTTGGTACAGTCCAAAAAATCAATTTTCAGATGAAAAACGATGACTCCGGACCAGTCGAACGATCCCAAAATGGTCTATAATGATGAAATTTTAACATTTAATCTTTTGACTCTAAATTACTGTTGGATGTGAATTGTGACTTTGTCAACTAAAATAAGTGTGTTTAAAGTCATTTTTGTGCCTTAAACGGGTCAAAATTGAAGCTTTTGAGTAAGCAAAACTCTGTAAAAATGGCAATTTTGGTCACTGTGAGGTTTTTAAAAGTGGTTATTCAACATGAGGCATGATCCAATTGACATTTTGAATCATTTTTGGTACAGTCCAAAAAATCAATTTTCGGATGAAAAACGATGACTCCGGACCTGTCGAACGATCCCAAAATGGTCTATAATGATGAAATTTTAACATTTAATCTTTTGACTCTAAATTACTGTTGGATGTGAATTGTGACTTTGTCAACTAAAATAAGTGTGTTTAAAGTCATTTTTGTGCCTGAAACGGGTCAAAATTAAAGCTTTTGAGTAGGCAAAACTCTGTAAAAATGGCAATTTTGGTCACTGTGAGGGTTTAAAAAGTGGTTATTCAACATGAGGCATGATCCAATTGACATTTTGAATCATTTTTGGTACAGTCCAAAAAATCAATTTTCGGATGAAAAACGATGACTCCGGACCAGTCGAACGATCCCAAAATGGTCTATAATGATGAAATTTTAACATTTAATCTTTTGACTCTAAATTACTGTTGGATGTGAATTGTGACTTTGTCAACTAAAATAAGTGTGTTGAAAGTCATTTCTGTGCCTGAAACGGGTCAAAATTGAAGCTTTTGAGTAAGCAAAACTCTGTAAAAATGGCAATTTTGGTCACTGTGAGGGTTTAAAAAGTGGTTATTCAACATGAGGCATGATCCAATTGACATTTTGAATCATTTTTGGTACAGTCCAAAAAATCAATTTTCGGATGAAAAACGATGACTCCGGACCAGTCGAACGATCCCAAAATGGTCTATAATGATGAAATTTTAACATTTAATCTTTTGACTCTAAATTACTGTTGGATGTGAATTGTGACTTTGTCAACTAAAATAAGTGTGTTGAAAGTCATTTCTGTGCCTGAAACGGGTCAAAATTGAAGCTTTTGAGTAAGCAAAACTCTGTAAAAATGGCAATTTTGGTCACTGTGAGGTTTTTAAAAGTGGTTATTCAACATGAGGCATGATCCAATTGACATTTTGAATCATTTTTGGTACAGTCCAAAAAATCAATTTTCGGATGAAAAACGATGACTCCGGACCAGTCGATCGATCCCAAAATGGTCTATAATGATGAAATTTTAACATTTAATCTTTTGACTCTAAATGACTGATGGATGTGAATTATGACTTTGTCAACTAAAATAAGTGTGTTTAAAGTCATTTCTGTGCCTGAAACGGGTCAAAATTGAAGCTTTTGAGTAAGCAAAACTCTGTAAAAATGGCAATTTTGGTCACTGTGAGGGTTTAAAAAGTAGTTATTCAACATGAGGCATGATCCAATTGACATTTTGAATCATTTTTGGTACAGTCCAAAAAATCAATTTTCGGATGAAAAACGATGACTCCGGACCAGTCGAACGATCCCAAAATGGTCTATAATGATGAAATTTTAACATTTAATCTTTTGACTCTAAATTACTGATGGATGTGAATTATGACTTTGTCAACTAAAATAAGTGTGTTTAAAGTCATTTCTGTGCCTTAAACGGGTCAAAATTGAAGCTTTTGAGTAAGCAAAACTCTGTAAAAATGGCAATTTTGGTCACTGTGAGGTTTTAAAAAGTGGTTATTCAACATGAGGCATGATCCAATTGACATTTTGAATCATTTTTGGTACAGTCCAAAAAATCAATTTTCGGATGAAAAACGATGACTCCGGACCAGTCGAACGATCCCAAAATGGTCTATAATGATGAAATTTTAACATTTAATCTTTTGACTCTAAATGACTGATGGATGTGAATTATGACTTTGTCAACTAAAATAAGTGTGTTTAAAGTCATTTCTGTGCCTGAAACGGGTCAAAATTGAAGCTTTTGAGTAAGCAAAACTCTGTAAAAATGGCAATTTTGGTCACTGTGAGGGTTTAAAAAGTGGTTATTCAACATGAGGCATGATCCAATTGACATTTTGAATCATTTTTGGTACAGTCCAAAAAATCAATTTTCGGATGAAAAACGATGACTCCGGACCTGTCGAACGATCCCAAAATGGTCTATAATGATGAAATTTTAACATTTAATCTTTTGACTCTAAATTACTGTTGGATGTGAATTGTGACTTTGTCAACTAAAATAAGTGTGTTTAAAGTCATTTTTGTGCCTGAAACGGGTCAAAATTGAAGCTTTTGAGTAAGCAAAACTCTGTAAAAATGGCAATTTTGGTCACTGTGAGGGTTTAAAAAGTGGTTATTCAACATGAGGCATGATCCAATTGACATTTTGAATCATTTTTGGTACAGTCCAAAAAATCAATTTTCGGATGAAAAACGATGACTCCGGACCAGTCGAACGATCCCAAAATGGTCTATAATTATGAAATTTTAACATTTAATCTTTTGACTCTAAATTACTGTTGGATGTGAATTGTGACTTTGTCAACTAAAATAAGTGTGTTGAAAGTCATTTCTGTGCCTGAAACGGGTCAAAATGGAAGCTTTTGAGTAAGCAAAACTCTGTAAAAATGGCAATTTTGGTCACTGTGAGGGTTTAAAAAGTGGTTATTCAACATGAGGCATGATCCAATTGACATTTTGTATCATTTTTGGTACAGTCCAAAAAATCAATTTTCGGATGAAAAACGATGACTCCGGACCAGTCGAACGATCCCAAAATGGTCTATAATGATGAAATTTTAACATTTAATCTTTTGACTCTAAATTACTGATGGATGTGAATTATGACTTTGTCAACTAAAATAAGTGTGTTTAAAGTCATTTCTGTGCCTGAAACGGGTCAAAATTGAAGCTTTTGAGTAAGCAAAACTCTGTAAAAATGGCAATTTTGGTCACTGTGATGGTTTAAAAAGTGGTTATTCAACATGAGGCATGATCCAATTGACATTTTGAATCATTTTTGGTACAGTCCAAAAAATCAATTTTCAGATGAAAAACGATGACTCCGGACCAGTCGAACGATCCCAAAATGGTCTATAATGATGAAATTTTAACATTTAATCTTTTGACTCTAAATTACTGTTGGATGTGAATTGTGACTTTGTCAACTAAAATAAGTGTGTTTAAAGTCATTTTTGTGCCTTAAACGGGTCAAAATTGAAGCTTTTGAGTAAGCAAAACTCTGTAAAAATGGCAATTTTGGTCACTGTGAGGGTTTAAAAAGTGGTTATTCAACATGAGGCATGATCCAATTGACATTTTGAATCATTTTTGGTACAGTCCAAAAAAATCAATTTTCGGATGAAAAACGATGACTCCGGACCAGTTGAACGATCCCAAAATGGTCTATAATGATGAAATTTTAACATTTAATCTTTTGACTCTAAATGACTGATGGATGTGAATTATGACTTTGTCAACTAAAATAAGTGTGTTTAAAGTCAATTACGTGCCTGAAACGGGTCAAAATTGAAGCTTTTGAGTAAGCAAAACTCTTTAAAAATGGCAATTTTGGTCACTGTGAGGGTTTAAAAAGTGGTTATTCAACATGAGGCATGATCCAATTGACATTTTGAATCATTTTTGGTACAGTCCAAAAAATCAATTTTCGGATGAAAAACGATGACTCCGGACCAGTCGAACGATCCCAAAATGGTCTATAATGATGAAATTTTAACATTTAATCTTTTGACTCTAAATTACTGTTGGATGTGAATTGTGACTTTGTCAACTAAAATAAGTGTGTTTAAAGTCATTTCTGTGCCTGAAACGGGTCAAAATTGTAGCTTTTGAGTAAGCAAAACTCTGTAAAAATGGCAATTTTGGTCACTGTGAGGGTATAAAAAGTGGTTATTCAACATGAGGCATGATCCAATTGACATTTTGAATCATTTTTGGTACAGTCCCAAAAATCAATTTTCGGATGAAAAACGATGACTCCGGACCTGTCGAACGATCCCAAAATGGTCCATAATGATGAAATTTTAACATTTAATCTTTTGACTCTAAATGACTGTACGATGTGAATTATGACTTTGTCAACTAGAATAAGTGTGTTTAAAGTCATTTCTGTGCCTGAAACAAGTCAAAATGGAAGCTTTTGAGTAAGCAAAACTCTGTAAAAATGGCAATTTTGGTCACTGTGATGGTTTAAAAAGTGGTTATTCAACATGAGGCATGATCCAATTGACATTTTGAATCATTTTTGGTACAGTCCAAAAAATCAATTTTCAGATGAAAAACGATGACTCCGGACCAGTCGAACGATCCCAAAATGGTCTATAATGATGAAATTTTAACATTTAATCTTTTGACTCTAAATTACTGTTGGATGTGAATTGTGACTTTGTCAACTAAAATAAGTGTGTTTAAAGTAATTTTTGTGCCTTAAACGGGTCAACATTGAAGCTTTTGAGTAAGCAAAACTCTGTAAAAATGGCAATTTTGGTCACTGTGAGGGTTTAAAAAGTGGTTATTCAACATGAGGCATGATCCAATTGACATTTTGAATCATTTTTGGTACAGTCCAAAAAAATCAATTTTCGGATGAAAAACGATGACTCCGGACCAGTTGAACGATCCCAAAATGGTCTATAATGATGAAATTTTAACATTTAATCTTTTGACTCTAAATGACTGATGGATGTGAATTATGACTTTGTCAACTAAAATAAGTGTGTTTAAAGTCATTTCTGTGCCTGAAACGGGTCAAAATTGAAGCTTTTGAGTAAGCAAAACTCTGTAAAAATGGCAATTTTGGTCACTGTGAGGGTTTAAAAAGTGGTTATTCAACATGAGGCATGATCCAATTGACATTTTGAATCATTTTTGGTACAGTCCAAAAAATCAATTTTCGGATGAAAAACGATGACTCCGGACCTGTCGAACGATCCCAAAATGGTCTATAATGATGAAATTTTAACATTTAATCTTTTGACTCTAAATTACTGTTGGATGTGAATTGTGACTTTGTCAACTAAAATAAGTGTGTTTAAAGTCATTTTTGTGCCTGAAACGGGTCAAAATTGAAGCTTTTGAGTAAGCAAAACTCTGTAAAAATGGCAATTTTGGTCACTGTGAGGGTTTAAAAAGTGGTTATTCAACATGAGGCATGATCCAATTGACATTTTGAATCATTTTTGGTACAGTCCAAAAAATCAATTTTCAGATGAAAAACGATGACTCCGGACCAGTCGAACGATCCCAAAATGGTCTATAATGATGAAATTTTAACATTTAATCTTTTGACTCTAAATGACTGATGGATGTGAATTATGACTTTGTCAACTAAAATAAGTGTGTTTAAAGTCATTTCTGTGCCTGAAACGGGTCAAAATTGAAGCTTTTGAGTAAGCAAAACTCTGTAAAAATGGCAATTTTGGTCACTGTGAGGGTTTAAAAAGTGGTTATTCAACATGAGGCATGATCCAATTGACATTTTGAATCATTTTTGGTACAGTCCAAAAAATCAATTTTCGGATGAAAAACGATGACTCCGGACCTGTCGAACGATCCCAAAATGGTCTATAATGATGAAATTTTAACATTTAATCTTTTGACTCTAAATGACTGATGGATGTGAATTATGACTTTGTCAACTAAAATAAGTGTGTTTAAAGTCATTTCTGTGCCTGAAACGGGTCAAAATTGAAGCTTTTGAGTAAGCAAAACTCTGTAAAAATGGCAATTTTGGTCACTGTGAGGGTTTAAAAAGTGGTTATTCAACATGAGGCATGATCCAATTGACATTTTGAATAATTTTTGGTACAGTCCAAAAAATCAATTTTCGGATGAAAAACGATGACTCCGGACCTGTCGAACGATCCCAAAATGGTCTATAATGATGAAATTTTAACATTTAATCTTTTGACTCTAAATTACTGTTGGATGTGAATTGTGACTTTGTCAACTAAAATAAGTGTGTTTAAAGTCATTTTTGTGCCTGAAACGGGTCAAAATTGAAGCTTTTGAGTAAGCAAAACTCTGTAAAAATGGCAATTTTTGTCACTGTGAGGGTTTAAAAAGTGGTTATTCAACATGAGGCATGATCCAATTGACATTTTGAATCATTTTTGGTACAGTCCAAAAAATCAATTTTCGGATGAAAAACGATGACTCCGGACCAGTCGAACGATCCCAAAATGGTCTATAATGATGAAATTTTAACATTTAATCTTTTGACTCTAAATTACTGTTGGATGTGAATTGTGACTTTGTCAACTAAAATAAGTGTGTTGAAAGTCATTTCTGTGCCTGAAACGGGTCAAAATGGAAGCTTTTGAGTAAGCAAAACTCTGTAAAAATGGCAATTTTGGTCACTGTGAGGGTTTAAAAAGTGGTTATTCAACATGAGGCATGATCCAATTGACATTTTGAATCATTTTTGGTACAGTCCAAAAAATCAATTTTCGGATGAAAAACGATGACTCCGGACCAGTCGAACGATCCCAAAATGGTCTATAATGATGAAATTTTAACATTTAATCTTTTGACTCTAAATTACTGATGGATGTGAATTATGACTTTGTCAACTAAAATAAGTGTGTTTAAAGTCATTTCTGTGCCTGAAACGGGTCAAAATTGAAGCTTTTGAGTAAGCAAAACTCTGTAAAAATGGCAATTTTGGTCACTGTGATGGTTTCAAAAAGTGGTTATTCAACATGAGGCATGATCCAATTGACATTTTGAATCATTTTTGGTACAGTCCAAAAAATCAATTTTCAGATGAAAAACGATGACTCCGGACCAGTCGAACGATCCCAAAATGGTCTATAATGATGAAATTTTAACATTTAATCTTTTGACTCTAAATTACTGTTGGATGTGAATTGTGACTTTGTCAACTAAAATAAGTGTGTTTAAAGTCATTTCTGTGCCTGAAACGGGTCAAAATGGAAGCTTTTGAGTAAGCAAAACTCTGTAAAAATGGCAATTGTGGTCACTGTGAGGGTTTAAAAAGTGGTTATTCAACATGAGGCATGATCCAATTGACATTTTGAATCATTTTTGGTACAGTCCAAAAAATCAATTTTCGGATGAAAAACGATGACTCTGGACCAGTCGAACGATCCCAAAATGGTCTATAATGATGAAATTTTAACATTTAATCTTTTGACTCTAAATTACTGTTGGATGTGAATTGTGACTTTGTCAACTAAAATAAGTGTGTTTAAAGTCATTTCTGTGCCTGAAACGGGTCAAAATTGAAGCTTTTGAGTAAGCAAAACTCTGTAAAAATGGCAATTTTGGTCACTGTGAGGGTTTAAAAAGTGGTTATTCAACATGAGGCATGATCCAATTGACATTTTGAATCATTTTTGGTACAGTCCAAAAAATCAATTTTCGGATGAAAAACGATGACTCCGGACCAGTCGAACGATCCCAAAATGGTCTATAATGATGAAATTTTAACATTTAATCTTTTGACTCTAAATTACTGTTGGATGTGAATTGTGACTTTTTCAACTAAAATAAGTGTGTTTAAAGTCATTTCTGTGCCTGAAACGGGTCAAAATTGTAGCTTTTGAGTAAGCAAAACTCTGTAAAAATGGCAATTTTGGTCACTGTGAGGGTTTAAAAAGTGGTTATTCAACATGAGGCATGATCCAATTGACATTTTGAATCATTTTTGGTACAGTCCCAAAAATCAATTTTCGGATGAAAAACGATGACTCCGGACCTGTCGAACGATCCCAAAATGGTCCATAATGATGAAATTTTAACATTTAATCTTTTGACTCTAAATGACTGTACGATGTGAATTATGACTTTGTCAACTAGAATAAGTGTGTTTAAAGTCATTTCTGTGCCTGAAACAGGTCAAAATGGAAGCTTTTGAGTAAGCAAAACTCTGTAAAAATGGCAATTGTGGTCACTGTGAGGGTTTAAAAAGTGGTTATTCAACATGAGGCATGATCCAATTGACATTTTGAATCATTTTTGGTACAGTCCAAAAAATCAATTTTCGGATGAAAAACGATGACTCTGGACCTGTCGAACGATCCCAAAATGGTCTATAATGATGAAATTTTAACATTTAATCTTTTGACTCTAAATTATTGTTGGATGTGAATTGTGACTTTGTCAACTAAAATAAGTGTGTTTAAAGTCATTTTTGTGCCTGAAACGGGTCAAAATTAAAGCTTTTGAGTAAGCAAAACTCTGTAAAAATGGCAATTTTGGTCACTGTGAGGGTTTAAAAAGTGGTTATTCAACATGAGGCATGATCCAATTGACATTTTGAATCATTTTTGGTACAGTCCAAAAAATCAATTTTCGGATGAAAAACGATGACTCCGGACCAGTCGAACGATCCCAAAATGGTCTATAATGATGAAATTTTAACATTTAATCTTTTGACTCTAAATTACTGATGGATGTGAATTATGACTTTGTCAACTAAAATAAGTGTGTTTAAAGTCATTTCTGTGCCTGAAACGGGTCAAAATTGAAGCTTTTGAGTAAGCAAAACTCTGTAAAAATGGCAATTTTGGTCACTGTGATGGTTTAAAAAGTGGTTATTCAACATGAGGCATGATCCAATTGACATTTTGAATCATTTTTGGTACAGTCCAAAAAATCAATTTTCAGATGAAAAACGATGACTCCGGACCAGTCGAACGATCCCAAAATGGTCTATAATGATGAAATTTTAACATTTAATCTTTTGACTCTAAATTACTGTTGGATGTGAATTGTGACTTTGTCAACTAAAATAAGTGTGTTTAAAGTCATTTTTGTGCCTTAAACGGGTCAAAATTGAAGCTTTTGAGTAAGCAAAACTCTGTAAAAATGGCAATTTTGGTCACTGTGAGGTTTTTAAAAGTGGTTATTCAACATGAGGCATGATCCAATTGACATTTTGAATCATTTTTGGTACAGTCCAAAAAATCAATTTTCGGATGAAAAACGATGACTCCGGACCTGTCGAACGATCCCAAAATGGTCTATAATGATGAAATTTTAACATTTAATCTTTTGACTCTAAATTACTGTTGGATGTGAATTGTGACTTTGTCAACTAAAATAAGTGTGTTTAAAGTCATTTTTGTGCCTGAAACGGGTCAAAATTAAAGCTTTTGAGTAGGCAAAACTCTGTAAAAATGGCAATTTTGGTCACTGTGAGGGTTTAAAAAGTGGTTATTCAACATGAGGCATGATCCAATTGACATTTTGAATCATTTTTGGTACAGTCCAAAAAATCAATTTTCGGATGAAAAACGATGACTCCGGACCAGTCGAACGATCCCAAAATGGTCTATAATGATGAAATTTTAACATTTAATCTTTTGACTCTAAATTACTGTTGGATGTGAATTGTGACTTTGTCAACTAAAATAAGTGTGTTGAAAGTCATTTCTGTGCCTGAAACGGGTCAAAATTGAAGCTTTTGAGTAAGCAAAACTCTGTAAAAATGGCAATTTTGGTCACTGTGAGGGTTTAAAAAGTGGTTATTCAACATGAGGCATGATCCAATTGACATTTTGAATCATTTTTGGTACAGTCCAAAAAATCAATTTTCGGATGAAAAACGATGACTCCGGACCAGTCGAACGATCCCAAAATGGTCTATAATGATGAAATTTTAACATTTAATCTTTTGACTCTAAATTACTGTTGGATGTGAATTGTGACTTTGTCAACTAAAATAAGTGTGTTGAAAGTCATTTCTGTGCCTGAAACGGGTCAAAATTGAAGCTTTTGAGTAAGCAAAACTCTGTAAAAATGGCAATTTTGGTCACTGTGAGGTTTTTAAAAGTGGTTATTCAACATGAGGCATGATCCAATTGACATTTTGAATCATTTTTGGTACAGTCCAAAAAATCAATTTTCGGATGAAAAACGATGACTCCGGACCAGTCGAACGATCCCAAAATGGTCTATAATGATGAAATTTTAACATTTAATCTTTTGACTCTAAATTACTGATGGATGTGAATTATGACTTTGTCAACTAAAATAAGTGTGTTTAAAGTCATTTCTGTGCCTTAAACGGGTCAAAATTGAAGCTTTTGAGTAAGCAAAACTCTGTAAAAATGGCAATTTTGGTCACTGTGAGGTTTTAAAAAGTGGTTATTCAACATGAGGCATGATCCAATTGACATTTTGAATCATTTTTGGTACAGTCCAAAAAATCAATTTTCGGATGAAAAACGATGACTCCGGACCAGTCGAACGATCCCAAAATGGTCTATAATGATGAAATTTTAACATTTAATCTTTTGACTCTAAATGACTGATGGATGTGAATTATGACTTTGTCAACTAAAATAAGTGTGTTTAAAGTCATTTCTGTGCCTGAAACGGGTCAAAATTGAAGCTTTTGAGTAAGCAAAACTCTGTAAAAATGGCAATTTTGGTCACTGTGAGGGTTTAAAAAGTGGTTATTCAACATGAGGCATGATCCAATTGACATTTTGAATCATTTTTGGTACAGTCCAAAAAATCAATTTTCGGATGAAAAACGATGACTCCGGACCTGTCGAACGATCCCAAAATGGTCTATAATGATGAAATTTTAACATTTAATCTTTTGACTCTAAATTACTGTTGGATGTGAATTGTGACTTTGTCAACTAAAATAAGTGTGTTTAAAGTCATTTTTGTGCCTGAAACGGGTCAAAATTGAAGCTTTTGAGTAAGCAAAACTCTGTAAAAATGGCAATTTTGGTCACTGTGAGGGTTTAAAAAGTGGTTATTCAACATGAGGCATGATCCAATTGACATTTTGAATCATTTTTGGTACAGTCCAAAAAATCAATTTTCGGATGAAAAACGATGACTCCGGACCAGTCGAACGATCCCAAAATGGTCTATAATTATGAAATTTTAACATTTAATCTTTTGACTCTAAATTACTGTTGGATGTGAATTGTGACTTTGTCAACTAAAATAAGTGTGTTGAAAGTCATTTCTGTGCCTGAAACGGGTCAAAATGGAAGCTTTTGAGTAAGCAAAACTCTGTAAAAATGGCAATTTTGGTCACTGTGAGGGTTTAAAAAGTGGTTATTCAACATGAGGCATGATCCAATTGACATTTTGTATCATTTTTGGTACAGTCCAAAAAATCAATTTTCGGATGAAAAACGATGACTCCGGACCAGTCGAACGATCCCAAAATGGTCTATAATGATGAAATTTTAACATTTAATCTTTTGACTCTAAATTACTGATGGATGTGAATTATGACTTTGTCAACTAAAATAAGTGTGTTTAAAGTCATTTCTGTGCCTGAAACGGGTCAAAATTGAAGCTTTTGAGTAAGCAAAACTCTGTAAAAATGGCAATTTTGGTCACTGTGATGGTTTAAAAAGTGGTTATTCAACATGAGGCATGATCCAATTGACATTTTGAATCATTTTTGGTACAGTCCAAAAAATCAATTTTCAGATGAAAAACGATGACTCCGGACCAGTCGAACGATCCCAAAATGGTCTATAATGATGAAATTTTAACATTTAATCTTTTGACTCTAAATTACTGTTGGATGTGAATTGTGACTTTGTCAACTAAAATAAGTGTGTTTAAAGTCATTTTTGTGCCTTAAACGGGTCAAAATTGAAGCTTTTGAGTAAGCAAAACTCTGTAAAAATGGCAATTTTGGTCACTGTGAGGGTTTAAAAAGTGGTTATTCAACATGAGGCATGATCCAATTGACATTTTGAATCATTTTTGGTACAGTCCAAAAAAATCAATTTTCGGATGAAAAACGATGACTCCGGACCAGTTGAACGATCCCAAAATGGTCTATAATGATGAAATTTTAACATTTAATCTTTTGACTCTAAATGACTGATGGATGTGAATTATGACTTTGTCAACTAAAATAAGTGTGTTTAAAGTCAATTACGTGCCTGAAACGGGTCAAAATTGAAGCTTTTGAGTAAGCAAAACTCTTTAAAAATGGCAATTTTGGTCACTGTGAGGGTTTAAAAAGTGGTTATTCAACATGAGGCATGATCCAATTGACATTTTGAATCATTTTTGGTACAGTCCAAAAAATCAATTTTCGGATGAAAAACGATGACTCCGGACCAGTCGAACGATCCCAAAATGGTCTATAATGATGAAATTTTAACATTTAATCTTTTGACTCTAAATTACTGTTGGATGTGAATTGTGACTTTGTCAACTAAAATAAGTGTGTTTAAAGTCATTTCTGTGCCTGAAACGGGTCAAAATTGTAGCTTTTGAGTAAGCAAAACTCTGTAAAAATGGCAATTTTGGTCACTGTGAGGGTATAAAAAGTGGTTATTCAACATGAGGCATGATCCAATTGACATTTTGAATCATTTTTGGTACAGTCCCAAAAATCAATTTTCGGATGAAAAACGATGACTCCGGACCTGTCGAACGATCCCAAAATGGTCCATAATGATGAAATTTTAACATTTAATCTTTTGACTCTAAATGACTGTACGATGTGAATTATGACTTTGTCAACTAGAATAAGTGTGTTTAAAGTCATTTCTGTGCCTGAAACAAGTCAAAATGGAAGCTTTTGAGTAAGCAAAACTCTGTAAAAATGGCAATTTTGGTCACTGTGATGGTTTAAAAAGTGGTTATTCAACATGAGGCATGATCCAATTGACATTTTGAATCATTTTTGGTACAGTCCAAAAAATCAATTTTCAGATGAAAAACGATGACTCCGGACCAGTCGAACGATCCCAAAATGGTCTATAATGATGAAATTTTAACATTTAATCTTTTGACTCTAAATTACTGTTGGATGTGAATTGTGACTTTGTCAACTAAAATAAGTGTGTTTAAAGTAATTTTTGTGCCTTAAACGGGTCAACATTGAAGCTTTTGAGTAAGCAAAACTCTGTAAAAATGGCAATTTTGGTCACTGTGAGGGTTTAAAAAGTGGTTATTCAACATGAGGCATGATCCAATTGACATTTTGAATCATTTTTGGTACAGTCCAAAAAAATCAATTTTCGGATGAAAAACGATGACTCCGGACCAGTTGAACGATCCCAAAATGGTCTATAATGATGAAATTTTAACATTTAATCTTTTGACTCTAAATGACTGATGGATGTGAATTATGACTTTGTCAACTAAAATAAGTGTGTTTAAAGTCATTTCTGTGCCTGAAACGGGTCAAAATTGAAGCTTTTGAGTAAGCAAAACTCTGTAAAAATGGCAATTTTGGTCACTGTGAGGGTTTAAAAAGTGGTTATTCAACATGAGGCATGATCCAATTGACATTTTGAATCATTTTTGGTACAGTCCAAAAAATCAATTTTCGGATGAAAAACGATGACTCCGGACCTGTCGAACGATCCCAAAATGGTCTATAATGATGAAATTTTAACATTTAATCTTTTGACTCTAAATTACTGTTGGATGTGAATTGTGACTTTGTCAACTAAAATAAGTGTGTTTAAAGTCATTTTTGTGCCTGAAACGGGTCAAAATTGAAGCTTTTGAGTAAGCAAAACTCTGTAAAAATGGCAATTTTGGTCACTGTGAGGGTTTAAAAAGTGGTTATTCAACATGAGGCATGATCCAATTGACATTTTGAATCATTTTTGGTACAGTCCAAAAAATCAATTTTCAGATGAAAAACGATGACTCCGGACCAGTCGAACGATCCCAAAATGGTCTATAATGATGAAATTTTAACATTTAATCTTTTGACTCTAAATGACTGATGGATGTGAATTATGACTTTGTCAACTAAAATAAGTGTGTTTAAAGTCATTTCTGTGCCTGAAACGGGTCAAAATTGAAGCTTTTGAGTAAGCAAAACTCTGTAAAAATGGCAATTTTGGTCACTGTGAGGGTTTAAAAAGTGGTTATTCAACATGAGGCATGATCCAATTGACATTTTGAATCATTTTTGGTACAGTCCAAAAAATCAATTTTCGGATGAAAAACGATGACTCCGGACCTGTCGAACGATCCCAAAATGGTCTATAATGATGAAATTTTAACATTTAATCTTTTGACTCTAAATTACTGTTGGATGTGAATTGTGACTTTGTCAACTAAAATAAGTGTGTTTAAAGTCATTTTTGTGCCTGAAACGGGTCAAAATTGAAGCTTTTGAGTAAGCAAAACTCTGTAAAAATGGCAATTTTGGTCACTGTGAGGGTTTAAAAAGTGGTTATTCAACATGAGGCACGATCCAATTGACATTTTGAATCATTTTTGGTACAGTCCCAAAAAATCAATTTTCGGATGAAAAACGATGACTCCGGACCTGTCGAACGTTCCCAAAATGGTCTATAATGATGAAATTTTAACATTTAATCTTTTGACTCTAAATTACTGTTGGATGTGAATTGTGATTTTGTCAACTAAAATAAGTGTGTTTAAAGTCATTTCTGTGCCTGAAACGGGCCAAAATTGAAGCTTTTGAGTAAGCAAAACTCTGTAAAAATGGCAATTTTGGTCACTGTGAGGGTTTAAAAAGTGGTTATTCAACATGAGGCATGATCAAAATTGACATTTTGAATCATTTTTGGTACAGTCCAAAAAATCAATTTTCGGATGAAAAACGATGACTCCGGACCAGTCGAACGATCCCAAAATGGTCTTTAATTATGAAATTTTAACATTTAATCTTTTGACTCTAAATTACTGATGGATGTGAATTATGACTTTGTCAACTAAAATAAGCGTGTTTAAAGTCAATTACGTGCCTGAAACGGGTCAAAATTGAAGCTTTTGAGTAAGCAAAACTCTGTAAAAATGGCAATTTTGGTCACTGTGAGGGTTTAAAAAGTGGTTATTCAACATGAGGCATGATCCAATTGACATTTTGAATCATTTTTGGTACAGTCCAAAAAATCAATTTTCGGATGAAAAACGATGACTCCGGACCAGTCGAACGATCCCAAAATGGTCTATAATGATGAAATTTTAACATTTAATCTTTTGACTCTAAATTACTGTTGGATGTGAATTGTGACTTTGTCAACTAAAATAAGTGTGTTGAAAGTCATTTCTGTGCCTGAAACGGGTCAAAATTGAAGCTTTTGAGTAAGCAAAACTCTGTAAAAATGGCAATTTTGGTCACTGTGAGGTTTTTAAAAGTGGTTATTCAACATGAGGCATGATCCAATTGACATTTTGAATCATTTTTGGTACAGTCCAAAAAATCAATTTTCGGATGAAAAACGATGACTCCGGACCAGTCGATCGATCCCAAAATGGTCTATAATGATGAAATTTTAACATTTAATCTTTTGACTCTAAATTACTGTTGGATGTGAATTGTGACTTTGTCAACTAAAATAAGTGTGTTTAAAGTCATTTTTGTGCCTGAAACGGGTCAAAATTGAAGCTTTTGAGTAAGCAAAACTCTGTAAAAATGGCAATTTTGGTCACTGTGAGGGTTTAAAAAGTGGTTATTCAACATGAGGCATGATCCAATTGACATTTTGAATCATTTTTGGTACAGTCCAAAAAATCAATTTTCGGATGAAAAACGATGACTCCGGACCAGTCGAACGATCCCAAAATGGTCTATAATGATGAAATTTTAACATTTAATCTTTTGACTCTAAATTACTGTTGGATGTGAATTGTGACTTTGTCAACTAAAATAAGTGTGTTGAAAGTCATTTCTGTGCCTGAAACGGGTCAAAATGGAAGCTTTTGAGTAAGCAAAACTCTGTAAAAATGGCAATTTTGGTCACTGTGAGGGTTTAAAAAGTGGTTATTCAACATGAGGCATGATCCAATTGACATTTTGAATCATTTTTGGTACAGTCCAAAAAATCAATTTTCGGATGAAAAACGATGACTCCGGACCAGTCGAACGATCCCAAAATGGTCTATAATGATGAAATTTTAACATTTAATCTTTTGACTCTAAATTACTGATGGATGTGAATTATGACTTTGTCAACTAAAATAAGTGTGTTTAAAGTCATTTCTGTGCCTGAAACGGGTCAAAATTGAAGCTTTTGAGTAAGCAAAACTCTGTAAAAATGGCAATTTTGGTCACTGTGATGGTTTAAAAAGTGGTTATTCAACATGAGGCATGATCCAATTGACATTTTGAATCATTTTTGGTACAGTCCAAAAAATCAATTTTCAGATGAAAAACGATGACTCCGGACCAGTCGAACGATCCCAAAATGGTCTATAATGATGAAATTTTAACATTTAATCTTTTGACTCTAAATTACTGTTGGATGTGAATTGTGACTTTGTCAACTAAAATAAGTGTGTTTAAAGTCATTTTTGTGCCTTAAACGGGTCAAAATTGAAGCTTTTGAGTAAGCAAAACTCTGTAAAAATGGCAATTTTGGTCACTGTGAGGGTTTAAAAAGTGGTTATTCAACATGAGGCATGATCCAATTGACATTTTGAATCATTTTTGGTACAGTCCAAAAAAATCAATTTTCGGATGAAAAACGATGACTCCGGACCAGTTGAACGATCCCAAAATGGTCTATAATGATGAAATTTTAACATTTAATCTTTTGACTCTAAATTACTGTTGGATGTGAATTGTGACTTTGTCAACTAAAATAAGTGTGTTGAAAGTCATTTCTGTGCCTGAAACGGGTCAAAATTGAAGCTTTTGAGTAAGCAAAACTCTGTAAAAATGGCAATTTTGGTCACTGTGAGGTTTTTAAAAGTGGTTATTCAACATGAGGCATGATCCAATTGACATTTTGAATCATTTTTGGTACAGTCCAAAAAATCAATTTTCGGATGAAAAACAATGACTCCGGACCAGTCGATCGATCCCAAAATGGTCTATAATGATGAAATTTTAACATTTAATCTTTTGACTCTAAATGACTGATGGATGTGAATTATGACTTTGACAACTAAAATAAGTGTGTTTAAAGTCATTTCTGTGCCTGAAACGGGTCAAAATTGAAGCTTTTGAGTAAGCAAAACTCTGTAAAAATGGCAATTTTGGTCACTGTGAGGGTTTAAAAAGTGGTTATTCAACATGAGGCATGATCCAATTGACATTTTGAATCATTTTTGGTACAGTCCAAAAAATCAATTTTCGGATGAAAAACGATGACTCCGGACCTGTCGAACGATCCCAAAATGGTCTATAATGATGAAATTTTAACATTTAATCTTTTGACTCTAAATTACTGTTGGATGTGAATTGTGACTTTGTCAACTAAAATAAGTGTGTTTAAAGTCATTTTTGTGCCTGAAACGGGTCAAAATTGAAGCTTTTGAGTAAGCAAAACTCTGTAAAAATGGCAATTTTGGTCACTGTGAGGGTTTAAAAAGTGGTTATTCAACATGAGGCATGATCCAATTGACATTTTGAATCATTTTTGGTACAGTCCAAAAAATCAATTTTCGGATGAAAAACGATGACTCCGGACCAGTCGAACGATCCCAAAATGGTCTATAATGATGAAATTTTAACATTTAATCTTTTGACTCTAAATTACTGTTGGATGTGAATTGTGACTTTGTCAACTAAAATAAGTGTGTTGAAAGTCATTTCTGTGCCTGAAACGGGTCAAAATGGAAGCTTTTGAGTAAGCAAAACTCTGTAAAAATGGCAATTTTGGTCACTGTGAGGGTTTAAAAAGTGGTTATTCAACATGAGGCATGATCCAATTGACATTTTGAATCATTTTTGGTACAGTCCAAAAAATCAATTTTCGGATGAAAAACGATGACTCCGGACCAGTCGAACGATCCCAAAATGGTCTATAATGATGAAATTTTAACATTTAATCTTTTGACTCTAAATTACTGTTGGATGTGAATTGTGACTTTGTCAACTAAAATAAGTGTGTTGAAAGTCATTTCTGTGCCTGAAACGGGTCAAAATTGAAGCTTTTGAGTAAGCAAAACTCTGTAAAAATGGCAATTTTGGTCACTGTGAGGTTTTTAAAAGTGGTTATTCAACATGAGGCATGATCCAATTGACATTTTGAATCATTTTTGGTACAGTCCAAAAAATCAATTTTCGGATGAAAAACGATGACTCCGGACCAGTCGATCGATCCCAAAATGGTCTATAATGATGAAATTTTAACATTTAATCTTTTGACTCTAAATGACTGATGGATGTGAATTATGACTTTGTCAACTAAAATAAGTGTGTTTAAAGTCATTTCTGTGCCTGAAACGGGTCAAAATTGAAGCTTTTGAGTAAGCAAAACTCTGTAAAAATGGCAATTTTGGTCACTGTGAGGGTTTAAAAAGTGGTTATTCAACATGAGGCATGATCCAATTGACATTTTGAATAATTTTTGGTACAGTCCAAAAAATCAATTTTCGGATGAAAAACGATGACTCCGGACCTGTCGAACGATCCCAAAATGGTCTATAATGATGAAATTTTAACATTTAATCTTTTGACTCTAAATTACTGTTGGATGTGAATTGTGACTTTGTCAACTAAAATAAGTGTGTTTAAAGTCATTTTTGTGCCTGAAACGGGTCAAAATTGAAGCTTTTGAGTAAGCAAAACTCTGTAAAAATGGCAATTTTTGTCACTGTGAGGGTTTAAAAAGTGGTTATTCAACATGAGGCATGATCCAATTGACATTTTGAATCATTTTTGGTACAGTCCAAAAAATCAATTTTCGGATGAAAAACGATGACTCCGGACCAGTCGAACGATCCCAAAATGGTCTATAATGATGAAATTTTAACATTTAATCTTTTGACTCTAAATTACTGTTGGATGTGAATTGTGACTTTGTCAACTAAAATAAGTGTGTTGAAAGTCATTTCTGTGCCTGAAACGGGTCAAAATGGAAGCTTTTGAGTAAGCAAAACTCTGTAAAAATGGCAATTTTGGTCACTGTGAGGGTTTAAAAAGTGGTTATTCAACATGAGGCATGATCCAATTGACATTTTGAATCATTTTTGGTACAGTCCAAAAAATCAATTTTCGGATGAAAAACGATGACTCCGGACCAGTCGAACGATCCCAAAATGGTCTATAATGATGAAATTTTAACATTTAATCTTTTGACTCTAAATTACTGTTGGATGTGAATTGTGACTTTGTCAACTAAAATAAGTGTGTTGAAAGTCATTTCTGTGCCTGAAACGGGTCAAAATTGAAGCTTTTGAGTAAGCAAAACTCTGTAAAAATGGCAATTTTGGTCACTGTGAGGTTTTTAAAAGTGGTTATTCAACATGAGGCATGATCCAATTGACATTTTGAATCATTTTTGGTACAGTCCAAAAAATCAATTTTCGGATGAAAAACGATGACTCCGGACCAGTCGATCGATCCCAAAATGGTCTATAATGATGAAATTTTAACATTTAATCTTTTGACTCTAAATGACTGATGGATGTGAATTATGACTTTGTCAACTAAAATAAGTGTGTTTAAAGTCATTTCTGTGCCTGAAACGGGTCAAAATTGAAGCTTTTGAGTAAGCAAAACTCTGTAAAAATGGCAATTTTGGTCACTGTGAGGGTTTAAAAAGTGGTTATTCAACATGAGGCATGATCCAATTGACATTTTGAATAATTTTTGGTACAGTCCAAAAAATCAATTTTCGGATGAAAAACGATGACTCCGGACCTGTCGAACGATCCCAAAATGGTCTATAATGATGAAATTTTAACATTTAATCTTTTGACTCTAAATTACTGTTGGATGTGAATTGTGACTTTGTCAACTAAAATAAGTGTGTTTAAAGTCATTTTTGTGCCTGAAACGGGTCAAAATTGAAGCTTTTGAGTAAGCAAAACTCTGTAAAAATGGCAATTTTTGTCACTGTGAGGGTTTAAAAAGTGGTTATTCAACATGAGGCATGATCCAATTGACATTTTGAATCATTTTTGGTACAGTCCAAAAAATCAATTTTCGGATGAAAAACGATGACTCCGGACCAGTCGAACGATCCCAAAATGGTCTATAATGATGAAATTTTAACATTTAATCTTTTGACTCTAAATTACTGTTGGATGTGAATTGTGACTTTGTCAACTAAAATAAGTGTGTTGAAAGTCATTTCTGTGCCTGAAACGGGTCAAAATTGAAGCTTTTGAGTAAGCAAAACTCTGTAAAAATGGCAATTTTGGTCACTGTGAGGTTTTTAAAAGTGGTTATTCAACATGAGGCATGATCCAATTGACATTTTGAATCATTTTTGGTACAGTCCAAAAAATCAATTTTCGGATGAAAAACGATGACTCCGGACCAGTCGATCGATCCCAAAATGGTCTATAATGATGAAATTTTAACATTTAATCTTTTGACTCTAAATGACTGATGGATGTGAATTATGACTTTGTCAACTAAAATAAGTGTGTTTAAAGTCATTTCTGTGCCTGAAACGGGTCAAAATTGAAGCTTTTGAGTAAGCAAAACTCTGTAAAAATGGCAATTTTGGTCACTGTGAGGGTTTAAAAAGTGGTTATTCAACATGAGGCATGATCCAATTGACATTTTGAATAATTTTTGGTACAGTCCAAAAAATCAATTTTCGGATGAAAAACGATGACTCCGGACCTGTCGAACGATCCCAAAATGGTCTATAATGATGAAATTTTAACATTTAATCTTTTGACTCTAAATTACTGTTGGATGTGAATTGTGACTTTGTCAACTAAAATAAGTGTGTTTAAAGTCATTTTTGTGCCTGAAACGGGTCAAAATTGAAGCTTTTGAGTAAGCAAAACTCTGTAAAAATGGCAATTTTTGTCACTGTGAGGGTTTAAAAAGTGGTTATTCAACATGAGGCATGATCCAATTGACATTTTGAATCATTTTTGGTACAGTCCAAAAAATCAATTTTCGGATGAAAAACGATGACTCCGGACCAGTCGAACGATCCCAAAATGGTCTATAATGATGAAATTTTAACATTTAATCTTTTGACTCTAAATTACTGATGGATGTGAATTATGACTTTGTCAACTAAAATAAGTGTGTTTAAAGTCATTTCTGTGCCTGAAACGGGTCAAAATTGAAGCTTTTGAGTAAGCAAAACTCTGTAAAAATGGCAATTTTGGTCACTGTGAGGGTTTAAAAAGGGGTTATTCAACATGAGGCATGATCCAATTGACATTTTTAATCATTTTTGGTACAGTCCAAAAAATCAATTTTCGGATGAAAAACGATGACTCCGGACCAGTCGAACGATCCCAAAATGGTCTTTAATTATGAAATTTTAACATTTAATCTTTTGACTCTAAATTACTGATGGATGTGAATTATGACTTTGTCAACTAAAATAAGTGTGTTTAAAGTCAATTACGTGCCTGAAACGGGTCAAAATTGAAGCTTTTGAGTAAGCAAAACTCTGTAAAAATGGCAATTTTGGTCACTGTGAGGGTTTAAAAAGTGGTTATTCAACATGAGGCATGATCCAATTGACATTTTGAATCATTTTTGGTACAGTCCAAAAAATCAATTTTCGGATGAAAAACGATGACTCCGGACCAGTCGAACGATCCCAAAATGGTCTATAATGATGAAATTTTAACATTTAATCTTTTGACTCTAAATTACTGTTGGATGTGAATTGTGACTTTTTCAACTAAAATAAGTGTGTTTAAAGTCATTTCTGTGCCTGAAACGGGTCAAAATTGTAGCTTTTGAGTAAGCAAAACTCTGTAAAAATGGCAATTTTGGTCACTGTGAGGGTTTAAAAAGTGGTTATTCAACATGAGGCATGATCCAATTGACATTTTGAATCATTTTTGGTACAGTCCCAAAAATCAATTTTCGGATGAAAAACGATGACTCCGGACCTGTCGAACGATCCCAAAATGGTCCATAATGATGAAATTTTAACATTTAATCTTTTGACTCTAAATGACTGTACGATGTGAATTATGACTTTGTCAACTAGAATAAGTGTGTTTAAAGTCATTTCTGTGCCTGAAACAGGTCAAAATGGAAGCTTTTGAGTAAGCAAAACTCTGTAAAAATGGCAATTGTGGTCACTGTGAGGGTTTAAAAAGTGGTTATTCAACATGAGGCATGATCCAATTGACATTTTGAATCATTTTTGGTACAGTCCAAAAAATCAATTTTCGGATGAAAAACGATGACTCTGGACCTGTCGAACGATCCCAAAATGGTCTATAATGATGAAATTTTAACATTTAATCTTTTGACTCTAAATTACTGTTGGATGTGAATTGTGACTTTGTCAACTAAAATAAGTGTGTTGAAAGTCATTTCTGTGCCTGAAACGGGTCAAAATTGAAGCTTTTGAGTAAGCAAAACTCTGTAAAAATGGCAATTTTGGTCACTGTGAGGGTTTAAAAAGTGGTTATTCAACATGAGGCATGATCCAATTGACATTTTGAATCATTTTTGGTACAGTCCAAAAAATCAATTTTCGGATGAAAAACGATGACTCCGGACCAGTCGAACGATCCCAAAATGGTCTATAATGATGAAATTTTAACATTTAATCTTTTGACTCTAAATTACTGATGGATGTGAATTATGACTTTGTCAACTAAAATAACTGTGTTTAAAGTCATTTCTGTGCCTGAAACGGGTCAAAATTGAAGCTTTTGAGTAAGCAAAACTCTGTAAAAATGGCAATTTTGGTCACTGTGATGGTTTAAAAAGTGGTTATTCAACATGAGGCATGATCCAATTGACATTTTGAATCATTTTTGGTACAGTCCAAAAAATCAATTTTCAGATGAAAAACGATGACTCCGGACCAGTCGAACGATCCCAAAATGGTCTATAATGATGAAATTTTAACATTTAATCTTTTGACTCTAAATTACTGTTGGATGTGAATTGTGACTTTGTCAACTAAAATAAGTGTGTTTAAAGTCATTTTTGTGCCTTAAACGGGTCAAAATTGAAGCTTTTGAGTAAGCAAAACTCTGTAAAAATGGCAATTTTGGTCACTGTGAGGTTTTTAAAAGTGGTTATTCAACATGAGGCATGATCCAATTGACATTTTGAATCATTTTTGGTACAGTCCAAAAAATCAATTTTCGGATGAAAAACGATGACTCCGGACCTGTCGAACGATCCCAAAATGGTCTATAATGATGAAATTTTAACATTTAATCTTTTGACTCTAAATTACTGTTGGATGTGAATTGTGACTTTGTCAACTAAAATAAGTGTGTTTAAAGTCATTTTTGTGCCTGAAACGGGTCAAAATTGAAGCTTTTGAGTAGGCAAAACTCTGTAAAAATGGCAATTTTGGTCACTGTGAGGGTTTAAAAAGTGGTTATTCAACATGAGGCATGATCCAATTGACATTTTGAATCATTTTTGGTACAGTCCAAAAAATCAATTTTCGGATGAAAAACGATGACTCCGGACCAGTCGAACGATCCCAAAATGGTCTATAATGATGAAATTTTAACATTTAATCTTTTGACTCTAAATTACTGTTGGATGTGAATTGTGACTTTGTCAACTAAAATAAGTGTGTTGAAAGTCATTTCTGTGCCTGAAACGGGTCAAAATTGAAGCTTTTGAGTAAGCAAAACTCTGTAAAAATGGCAATTTTGGTCACTGTGAGGTTTTTAAAAGTGGTTATTCAACATGAGGCATGATCCAATTGACATTTTGAATCATTTTTGGTACAGTCCAAAAAATCAATTTTCGGATGAAAAACGATGACTCCGGACCAGTCGATCGATCCCAAAATGGTCTATAATGATGAAATTTTAACATTTAATCTTTTGACTCTAAATGACTGATGGATGTGAATTATGACTTTGTCAACTAAAATAAGTGTGTTTAAAGTCATTTCTGTGCCTGAAACGGGTCAAAATTGAAGCTTTTGAGTAAGCAAAACTCTGTAAAAATGGCAATTTTGGTCACTGTGAGGGTTTAAAAAGTGGTTATTCAACATGAGGCATGATCCAATTGACATTTTGAATCATTTTTGGTACAGTCCAAAAAATCAATTTTCGGATGAAAAACGATGACTCCGGACCTGTCGAACGATCCCAAAATGGTCTATAATGATGAAATTTTAACATTTAATCTTTTGACTCTAAATTACTGTTGGATGTGAATTGTGACTTTGTCAACTAAAATAAGTGTGTTTAAAGTCATTTTTGTGCCTGAAACGGGTCAAAATTGAAGCTTTTGAGTAAGCAAAACTCTGTAAAAATGGCAATTTTGGTCACTGTGAGGGTTTAAAAAGTGGTTATTCAACATGAGGCATGATCCAATTGACATTTTGAATCATTTTTGGTACAGTCCAAAAAATCAATTTTCGGATGAAAAACGATGACTCCGGACCAGTCGAACGATCCCAAAATGGTCTATAATGATGAAATTTTAACATTTAATCTTTTGACTCTAAATTACTGTTGGATGTGAATTGTGACTTTGTCAACTAAAATAAGTGTGTTGAAAGTCATTTCTGTGCCTGAAACGGGTCAAAATGGAAGCTTTTGAGTAAGCAAAACTCTGTAAAAATGGCAATTTTGGTCACTGTGAGGGTTTAAAAAGTGGTTATTCAACATGAGGCATGATCCAATTGACATTTTGAATCATTTTTGGTACAGTCCAAAAAATCAATTTTCGGATGAAAAACGATGACTCCGGACCAGTCGAACGATCCCAAAATGGTCTATAATGATGAAATTTTAACATTTAATCTTTTGACTCTAAATTACTGATGGATGTGAATTATGACTTTGTCAACTAAAATAAGTGTGTTTAAAGTCATTTCTGTGCCTGAAACGGGTCAAAATTGAAGCTTTTGAGTAAGCAAAACTCTGTAAAAATGGCAATTTTGGTCACTGTGATGGTTTAAAAAGTGGTTATTCAACATGAGGCATGATCCAATTGACATTTTGAATCATTTTTGGTACAGTCCAAAAAATCAATTTTCAGATGAAAAACGATGACTCCGGACCAGTCGAACGATCCCAAAATGGTCTATAATGATGAAATTTTAACATTTAATCTTTTGACTCTAAATTACTGTTGGATGTGAATTGTGACTTTGTCAACTAAAATAAGTGTGTTTAAAGTCATTTTTGTGCCTTAAACGGGTCAAAATTGAAGCTTTTGAGTAAGCAAAACTCTGTAAAAATGGCAATTTTGGTCACTGTGAGGGTTTAAAAAGTGGTTATTCAACATGAGGCATGATCCAATTGACATTTTGAATCATTTTTGGTACAGTCCAAAAAAATCAATTTTCGGATGAAAAACGATGACTCCGGACCAGTTGAACGATCCCAAAATGGTCTATAATGATGAAATTTTAACATTTAATCTTTTGACTCTAAATTACTGTTGGATGTGAATTGTGACTTTGTCAACTAAAATAAGTGTGTTGAAAGTCATTTCTGTGCCTGAAACGGGTCAAAATTGAAGCTTTTGAGTAAGCAAAACTCTGTAAAAATGGCAATTTTGGTCACTGTGAGGTTTTTAAAAGTGGTTATTCAACATGAGGCATGATCCAATTGACATTTTGAATCATTTTTGGTACAGTCCAAAAAATCAATTTTCGGATGAAAAACAATGACTCCGGACCAGTCGATCGATCCCAAAATGGTCTATAATGATGAAATTTTAACATTTAATCTTTTGACTCTAAATGACTGATGGATGTGAATTATGACTTTGACAACTAAAATAAGTGTGTTTAAAGTCATTTCTGTGCCTGAAACGGGTCAAAATTGAAGCTTTTGAGTAAGCAAAACTCTGTAAAAATGGCAATTTTGGTCACTGTGAGGGTTTAAAAAGTGGTTATTCAACATGAGGCATGATCCAATTGACATTTTGAATCATTTTTGGTACAGTCCAAAAAATCAATTTTCGGATGAAAAACGATGACTCCGGACCTGTCGAACGATCCCAAAATGGTCTATAATGATGAAATTTTAACATTTAATCTTTTGACTCTAAATTACTGTTGGATGTGAATTGTGACTTTGTCAACTAAAATAAGTGTGTTTAAAGTCATTTTTGTGCCTGAAACGGGTCAAAATTGAAGCTTTTGAGTAAGCAAAACTCTGTAAAAATGGCAATTTTGGTCACTGTGAGGGTTTAAAAAGTGGTTATTCAACATGAGGCATGATCCAATTGACATTTTGAATCATTTTTGGTACAGTCCAAAAAATCAATTTTCGGATGAAAAACGATGACTCCGGACCAGTCGAACGATCCCAAAATGGTCTATAATGATGAAATTTTAACATTTAATCTTTTGACTCTAAATTACTGTTGGATGTGAATTGTGACTTTGTCAACTAAAATAAGTGTGTTGAAAGTCATTTCTGTGCCTGAAACGGGTCAAAATGGAAGCTTTTGAGTAAGCAAAACTCTGTAAAAATGGCAATTTTGGTCACTGTGAGGGTTTAAAAAGTGGTTATTCAACATGAGGCATGATCCAATTGACATTTTGAATCATTTTTGGTACAGTCCAAAAAATCAATTTTCGGATGAAAAACGATGACTCCGGACCAGTCGAACGATCCCAAAATGGTCTATAATGATGAAATTTTAACATTTAATCTTTTGACTCTAAATTACTGTTGGATGTGAATTGTGACTTTGTCAACTAAAATAAGTGTGTTGAAAGTCATTTCTGTGCCTGAAACGGGTCAAAATTGAAGCTTTTGAGTAAGCAAAACTCTGTAAAAATGGCAATTTTGGTCACTGTGAGGTTTTTAAAAGTGGTTATTCAACATGAGGCATGATCCAATTGACATTTTGAATCATTTTTGGTACAGTCCAAAAAATCAATTTTCGGATGAAAAACGATGACTCCGGACCAGTCGATCGATCCCAAAATGGTCTATAATGATGAAATTTTAACATTTAATCTTTTGACTCTAAATGACTGATGGATGTGAATTATGACTTTGTCAACTAAAATAAGTGTGTTTAAAGTCATTTCTGTGCCTGAAACGGGTCAAAATTGAAGCTTTTGAGTAAGCAAAACTCTGTAAAAATGGCAATTTTGGTCACTGTGAGGGTTTAAAAAGTGGTTATTCAACATGAGGCATGATCCAATTGACATTTTGAATAATTTTTGGTACAGTCCAAAAAATCAATTTTCGGATGAAAAACGATGACTCCGGACCTGTCGAACGATCCCAAAATGGTCTATAATGATGAAATTTTAACATTTAATCTTTTGACTCTAAATTACTGTTGGATGTGAATTGTGACTTTGTCAACTAAAATAAGTGTGTTTAAAGTCATTTTTGTGCCTGAAACGGGTCAAAATTGAAGCTTTTGAGTAAGCAAAACTCTGTAAAAATGGCAATTTTTGTCACTGTGAGGGTTTAAAAAGTGGTTATTCAACATGAGGCATGATCCAATTGACATTTTGAATCATTTTTGGTACAGTCCAAAAAATCAATTTTCGGATGAAAAACGATGACTCCGGACCAGTCGAACGATCCCAAAATGGTCTATAATGATGAAATTTTAACATTTAATCTTTTGACTCTAAAGTACTGTTGGATGTGAATTGTGACTTTGTCAACTAAAATAAGTGTGTTGAAAGTCATTTCTGTGCCTGAAACGGGTCAAAATGGAAGCTTTTGAGTAAGCAAAACTCTGTAAAAATGGCAATTTTGGTCACTGTGAGGGTTTAAAAAGTGGTTATTCAACATGAGGCATGATCCAATTGACATTTTGAATCATTTTTGGTACAGTCCAAAAAATCAATTTTCGGATGAAAAACGATGACTCCGGACCAGTCGAACGATCCCAAAATGGTCTATAATGATGAAATTTTAACATTTAATCTTTTGACTCTAAATTACTGATGGATGTGAATTATGACTTTGTCAACTAAAATAAGTGTGTTTAAAGTCATTTCTGTGCCTGAAACGGGTCAAAATTGAAGCTTTTGAGTAAGCAAAACTCTGTAAAAATGGCAATTTTGGTCACTGTGATGGTTTCAAAAAGTGGTTATTCAACATGAGGCATGATCCAATTGACATTTTGAATCATTTTTGGTACAGTCCAAAAAATCAATTTTCAGATGAAAAACGATGACTCCGGACCAGTCGAACGATCCCAAAATGGTCTATAATGATGAAATTTTAACATTTAATCTTTTGACTCTAAATTACTGTTGAATGTGAATTGTGACTTTGTCAACTAAAATAAGTGTGTTTAAAGTCATTTTTGTGCCTTAAACGGGTCAAAATTGAAGCTTTTGAGTAAGCAAAACTCTGTAAAAATGGCAATTTTGGTCACTGTGAGGGTTTAAAAAGTGGTTATTCAACATGAGGCATGATCCAATTGACATTTTGAATCATTTTTGGTACAGTCCAAAAAAATCAATTTTCGGATGAAAAACGATGACTCCGGACCAGTTGAACGATCCCAAAATGGTCTATAATGATGAAATTTTAACATTTAATCTTTTGACTCTAAATGACTGATGGATGTGAATTATGACTTTGTCAACTAAAATAAGTGTGTTTAAAGTCATTTCTGTGCCTGAAACGGGTCAAAATTGAAGCTTTTGAGTAAGCAAAACTCTGTAAAAATGGCAATTTTGGTCACTGTGAGGGTTTAAAAAGTGGTTATTCAACATGAGGCATGATCCAATTGACATTTTGAATCATTTTTGGTACAGTCCAAAAAATCAATTTTCGGATGAAAAACGATGACTCCGGACCAGTCGAACGATCCCAAAATGGTCTATAATGATGAAATTTTAACATTTAATCTTTTGACTCTAAATTACTGTTGGATGTGAATTGTGACTTTGTCAACTAAAATAAGTGTGTTGAAAGTCATTTCTGTGCCTGAAACGGGTCAAAATTGAAGCTTTTGAGTAAGCAAAACTCTGTAAAAATGGCAATTTTGGTCACTGTGAGGTTTTTAAAAGTGGTTATTCAACATGAGGCATGATCCAATTGACATTTTGAATCATTTTTGGTACAGTCCAAAAAATCAATTTTCGGATGAAAAACAATGACTCCGGACCAGTCGATCGATCCCAAAATGGTCTATAATGATGAAATTTTAACATTTAATCTTTTGACTCTAAATGACTGATGGATGTGAATTATGACTTTGTCAACTAAAATAAGTGTGTTTAAAGTCATTTCTGTGCCTGAAACGGGTCAAAATTGAAGCTTTTGAGTAAGCAAAACTCTGTAAAAATGGCAATTTTGGTCACTGTGAGGGTTTAAAAAGTGGTTATTCAACATGAGGCATGATCCAATTGACATTTTGAATCATTTTTGGTACAGTCCAAAAAATCAATTTTCGGATGAAAAACGATGACTCCGGACCTGTCGAACGATCCCAAAATGGTCTATAATGATGAAATTTTAACATTTAATCTTTTGACTCTAAATTACTGTTGGATGTGAATTGTGACTTTGTCAACTAAAATAAGTGTGTTTAAAGTCATTTTTGTGCCTGAAACGGGTCAAAATTGAAGCTTTTGAGTAAGCAAAACTCTGTAAAAATGGCAATTTTGGTCACTGTGAGGGTTTAAAAAGTGGTTATTCAACATGAGGCATGATCCAATTGACATTTTGAATCATTTTTGGTACAGTCCAAAAAATCAATTTTCGGATGAAAAACGATGACTCCGGACCAGTCGAACGATCCCAAAATGGTCTATAATGATGAAATTTTAACATTTAATCTTTTGACTCTAAATTAGTGTTGGATGTGAATTGTGACTTTGTCAACTAAAATAAGTGTGTTGAAAGTCATTTCTGTGCCTGAAACGGGTCAAAATGGAAGCTTTTGAGTAAGCAAAACTCTGTAAAAATGGCAATTTTGGTCACTGTGAGGGTTTAAAAAGTGGTTATTCAACATGAGGCATGATCCAATTGACATTTTGAATCATTTTTGGTACAGTCCAAAAAATCAATTTTCGGATGAAAAACGATGACTCCGGACCAGTCGAACGATCCCAAAATGGTCTATAATGATGAAATTTTAACATTTAATCTTTTGACTCTAAATTACTGATGGATGTGAATTATGACTTTGTCAACTAAAATAAGTGTGTTTAAAGTCATTTCTGTGCCTGAAACGGGTCAAAATTGAAGCTTTTGAGTAAGCAAAACTCTGTAAAAATGGCAATTTTGGTCACTGTGAGGGTTTAAAAAGTGGTTATTCAACATGAGGCATGATCCAATTGACATTTTGAATCATTTTTGGTACAGTCCAAAAAATCAATTTTCGGATGAAAAACGATGACTCCGGACCAGTCGAACGATCCCAAAATGGTCTATAATGATGAAATTTTAACATTTAATCTTTTGACTCTAAATTACTGTTGGATGTGAATTGTGACTTTGTCAACTAAAATAAGTGTGTTGAAAGTCATTTCTGTGCCTGAAACGGGTCAAAATTGAAGCTTTTGAGTAAGCAAAACTCTGTAAAAATGGCAATTTTGGTCACTGTGAGGTTTTTAAAAGTGGTTATTCAACATGAGGCATGATCCAATTGACATTTTGAATCATTTTTGGTACAGTCCAAAAAATCAATTTTCGGATGAAAAACAATGACTCCGGACCAGTCGATCGATCCCAAAATGGTCTATAATGATGAAATTTTAACATTTAATCTTTTGACTCTAAATGACTGATGGATGTGAATTATGACTTTGTCAACTAAAATAAGTGTGTTTAAAGTCATTTCTGTGCCTGAAACGGGTCAAAATTGAAGCTTTTGAGTAAGCAAAACTCTGTAAAAATGGCAATTTTGGTCACTGTGAGGGTTTAAAAAGTGGTTATTCAACATGAGGCATGATCCAATTGACATTTTGAATCATTTTTGGTACAGTCCAAAAAATCAATTTTCGGATGAAAAACGATGACTCCGGACCTGTCGAACGATCCCAAAATGGTCTATAATGATGAAATTTTAACATTTAATCTTTTGACTCTAAATTACTGTTGGATGTGAATTGTGACTTTGTCAACTAAAATAAGTGTGTTTAAAGTCATTTTTGTGCCTGAAACGGGTCAAAATTGAAGCTTTTGAGTAAGCAAAACTCTGTAAAAATGGCAATTTTGGTCACTGTGAGGGTTTAAAAAGTGGTTATTCAACATGAGGCATGATCCAATTGACATTTTGAATCATTTTTGGTACAGTCCAAAAAATCAATTTTCGGATGAAAAACGATGACTCCGGACCAGTCGAACGATCCCAAAATGGTCTATAATGATGAAATTTTAACATTTAATCTTTTGACTCTAAATTACCGTTGGATGTGAATTGTGACTTTGTCAACTAAAATAAGTGTGTTGAAAGTCATTTCTGTGCCTGAAACGGGTCAAAATGGAAGCTTTTGAGTAAGCAAAACTCTGTAAAAATGGCAATTTTGGTCACTGTGAGGGTTTAAAAAGTGGTTATTCAACATGAGGCATGATCCAATTGACATTTTGAATCATTTTTGGTACAGTCCAAAAAATCAATTTTCGGATGAAAAACGATGACTCCGGACCAGTCGAACGATCCCAAAATGGTCTATAATGATGAAATTTTAACATTTAATCTTTTGACTCTAAATTACTGATGGATGTGAATTATGACTTTGTCAACTAAAATAAGTGTGTTTAAAGTCATTTCTGTGCCTGAAACGGGTCAAAATTGAAGCTTTTGAGTAAGCAAAACTCTGTAAAAATGGCAATTTTGGTCACTGTGATGGTTTAAAAAGTGGTTATTCAACATGAGGCATGATCCAATTGACATTTTGAATCATTTTTGGTACAGTCCAAAAAATCAATTTTCAGATGAAAAACGATGACTCCGGACCAGTCGAACGATCCCAAAATGGTCTATAATGATGAAATTTTAACATTTAATCTTTTGACTCTAAATTACTGTTGGATGTGAATTGTGACTTTGTCAACTAAAATAAGTGTGTTTAAAGTCATTTTTGTGCCTTAAACGGGTCAAAATTGAAGCTTTTGAGTAAGCAAAACTCTGTAAAAATGGCAATTTTGGTCACTGTGAGGGTTTAAAAAGTGGTTATTCAACATGAGGCATGATCCAATTGACATTTTGAATCATTTTTGGTACAGTCCAAAAAAATCAATTTTCGGATGAAAAACGATGACTCCGGACCAGTTGAACGATCCCAAAATGGTCTATAATGATGAAATTTTAACATTTAATCTTTTGACTCTAAATGACTGATGGATGTGAATTATGACTTTGTCAACTAAAATAAGTGTGTTTAAAGTCATTTCTGTGCCTGAAACGGGTCAAAATTGAAGCTTTTGAGTAAGCAAAACTCTGTAAAAATGGCAATTTTGGTCACTGTGAGGGTTTAAAAAGTGGTTATTCAACATGAGGCATGATCCAATTGACATTTTGAATCATTTTTGGTACAGTCCAAAAAATCAATTTTCGGATGAAAAACGATGACTCCGGACCTGTCGAACGATCCCAAAATGGTCTATAATGATGAAATTTTAACATTTAATCTTTTGACTCTAAATTACTGTTGGATGTGAATTGTGACTTTGTCAACTAAAATAAGTGTGTTTAAAGTCATTTTTGTGCCTGAAACGGGTCAAAATTGAAGCTTTTGAGTAAGCAAAACTCTGTAAAAATGGCAATTTTGGTCACTGTGAGGGTTTAAAAAGTGGTTATTCAACATGAGGCATGATCCAATTTACATTTTGAATCATTTTTTGTACAGTCCAAAAAATCAATTTTCGGATGAAAAACGATGACTCCGGACCAGTCGAACGATCCCAAAATGGTCTATAATGATGAAATTTTAACATTTAATCTTTTGACTCTAAATTACTGTTGGATGTGAATTGTGACTTTGTCAACTAAAATAAGTGTGTTGAAAGTCATTTCTGTGCCTGAAACGGGTCAAAATTGAAGCTTTTGAGTAAGCAAAACTCTGTAAAAATGGCAATTTTGGTCACTGTGAGGGTTTAAAAAGTGGTTATTCAACATGAGGCATGATCCAATTGACATTTTGAATCATTTTTGGTACAGTCCAAAAAATCAATTTTCGGATGAAAAACGATGACTCCGGACCTGTCGAACGATCCCAAAATGGTCTATAATGATGAAATTTTAACATTTAATCTTTTGACTCTAAATTACTGTTGGATGTGAATTGTGACTTTGTCAACTAAAATAAGTGTGTTTAAAGTCATTTTTGTGCCTGAAACAGGTCAAAATTGAAGCTTTTGAGTAAGCAAAACTCTGTAAAAATGGCAATTTTGGTCACTGTGAGGGTTTAAAAAGTGGTTATTCAACATGAGGCATGATCCAATTGACATTTTGAATCATTTTTGGTACAGTCCAAAAAATCAATTTTCGGATGAAAAACGATGACTCCGGACCTGTCGAACGATCCCAAAATGGTCTATAATGATGAAATTTTAACATTTAATCTTTTGACTCTAAATTACTGTTGGATGTGAATTGTGACTTTGTCAACTAAAATAAGTGTGTTTAAAGTCATTTTTGTGCCTGAAACGGGTCAAAATTGAAGCTTTTGAGTAAGCAAAACTCTGTAAAAATGGCAATTTTGGTCACTGTGAGGGTTTAAAAAGTGGTTATTCAACATGAGGCATGATCCAATTGACATTTTGAATCATTTTTGGTACAGTCCAAAAAATCAATTTTCGGATGAAAAACGATGACTCCGGACCAGTCGAACGATCCCAAAATGGTCTATAATGATGAAATTTTAACATTTAATCTTTTGACTCTAAATTACTGTTGGATGTGAATTGTGACTTTGTCAACTAAAATAAGTGTGTTGAAAGTCATTTCTGTGCCTGAAACGGGTCAAAATGGAAGCTTTTGAGTAAGCAAAACTCTGTAAAAATGGCAATTTTGGTCACTGTGAGGGTTTAAAAAGTGGTTATTCAACATGAGGCATGATCCAATTGACATTTTGAATCATTTATGGTACAGTCCAAAAAATCAATTTTCAGATGAAAAACGATGACTCCGGACCAGTCGAACGATCCCAAAATGGTCTATAATGATGAAATTTTAACATTTAATCTTTTGACTCTAAATTACTGTTGGATGTGAATTGTGACTTTGTCAACTAAAATAAGTGTGTTTAAAGTCATTTTTGTGCCTTAAACGGGTCAAAATTGAAGCTTTTGAGTAAGCAAAACTCTGTAAAAATGGCAATTTTGGTCACTGTGAGGGTTTAAAAAGTGGTTATTCAACATGAGGCATGATCCAATTGACATTTTGAATCATTTTTGGTACAGTCCAAAAAAATCAATTTTCGGATGAAAAACGATGACTCCGGACCAGTTGAACGATCCCAAAATGGTCTATAATGATGAAATTTTAACATTTAATCTTTTGACTCTAAATGACTGATGGATGTGAATTATGACTTTGTCAACTAAAATAAGTGTGTTTAAAGTCATTTCTGTGCCTGAAACGGGTCAAAATTGAAGCTTTTGAGTAAGCAAAACTCTGTAAAAATGGCAATTTTGGTCACTGTGAGGGTTTAAAAAGTGGTTATTCAACATGAGGCATGATCCAATTGACATTTTGAATCATTTTTGGTACAGTCCAAAAAATCAATTTTCGGATGAAAAACGATGACTCCGGACCAGTCGAACGATCCCAAAATGGTCTATAATGATGAAATTTTAACATTTAATCTTTTGACTCTAAATTACTGTTGGATGTGAATTGTGACTTTGTCAACTAAAATAAGTGTGTTTAAAGTCATTTTTGTGCCTGAAACAGGTCAAAATTGAAGCTTTTGAGTAAGCAAAACTCTATAAAAATGGCAATTTTGGTCACTGTGAGGGTTTAAAAAGTGGTTATTCAACATGAGGCATGATCCAATTGACATTTTGAATCATTTTTGGTACAGTCCAAAAAATCAATTTTCGGATGAAAAACGATGACTCCGGACCTGTCGAACGATCCCAAAATGGTCTATAATGATGAAATTTTAACATTTAATCTTTTGACTCTAAATTACTGTTGGATGTGAATTGTGACTTTGTCAACTAAAATAAGTGTGTTTAAAGTCATTTTTGTGCCTGAAACGGGTCAAAATTGAAGCTTTTGAGTAAGCAAAACTCTGTAAAAATTGGCAATTTTGGTCACTGTGAGGGTTTAAAAAGTGGTTATTCAACATGAGGCATGATCCAATTGACATTTTGAATCATTTTTGGTACAGTCCAAAAAATCAATTTTCGGATGAAAAACGATGACTCCGGACCAGTCGAACGATCCCAAAATGGTCTATAATGATGAAATTTTAACATTTAATCTTTTGACTCTAAATTACTGTTGGATGTGAATTGTGACTTTGTCAACTAAAATAAGTGTGTTGAAAGTCATTTCTGTGCCTGAAACGGGTCAAAATTGAAGCTTTTGAGTAAGCAAAACTCTGTAAAAATGGCAATTTTGGTCACTGTGAGGTTTTTAAAAGTGGTTATTCAACATGAGGCATGATCCAATTGACATTTTGAATCATTTTTGGTACAGTCCAAAAAATCAATTTTCGGATGAAAAACAATGACTCCGGACCAGTCGATCGATCCCAAAATGGTCTATAATGATGAAATTTTAACATTTAATCTTTTGACTCTAAATGACTGATGGATGTGAATTATGACTTTGTCAACTAAAATAAGTGTGTTTAAAGTCATTTCTGTGCCTGAAACGGGTCAAAATTGAAGCTTTTGAGTAAGCAAAACTCTGTAAAAATGGCAATTTTGGTCACTGTGAGGGTTTAAAAAGTGGTTATTCAACATGAGGCATGATCCAATTGACATTTTGAATCATTTTTGGTACAGTCCAAAAAATCAATTTTCGGATGAAAAACGATGACTCCGGACCTGTCGAACGATCCCAAAATGGTCTATAATGATGCAATTTTAACATTTAATCTTTTGACTCTAAATTACTGTTGGATGTGAATTGTGACTTTGTCAACTAAAATAAGTGTGTTTAAAGTCATTTTTGTGCCTGAAACGGGTCAAAATTGAAGCTTTTGAGTAAGCAAAACTCTGTAAAAATGGCAATTTTGGTCACTGTGAGGGTTTAAAAAGTGGTTATTCAACATGAGGCATGATCCAATTGACATTTTGAATCATTTTTGGTACAGTCCAAAAAATCAATTTTCGGATGAAAAACGATGACTCCGGACCAGTCGAACGATCCCAAAATGGTCTATAATGATGAAATTTTAACATTTAATCTTTTGACTCTAAATTAGTGTTGGATGTGAATTGTGACTTTGTCAACTAAAATAAGTGTGTTGAAAGTCATTTCTGTGCCTGAAACGGGTCAAAATGGAAGCTTTTGAGTAAGCAAAACTCTGTAAAAATGGCAATTTTGGTCACTGTGAGGGTTTAAAAAGTGGTTATTCAACATGAGGCATGATCCAATTGACATTTTGAATCATTTTTGGTACAGTCCAAAAAATCAATTTTCGGATGAAAAACGATGACTCCGGACCAGTCGAACGATCCCAAAATGGTCTATAATGATGAAATTTTAACATTTAATCTTTTGACTCTAAATTACTGATGGATGTGAATTATGACTTTGTCAACTAAAATAAGTGTGTTTAAAGTCATTTCTGTGCCTGAAACGGGTCAAAATTGAAGCTTTTGAGTAAGCAAAACTCTGTAAAAATGGCAATTTTGGTCACTGTGAGGGTTTAAAAAGTGGTTATTCAACATGAGGCATGATCCAATTGACATTTTGAATCATTTTTGGTACAGTCCAAAAAATCAATTTTCGGATGAAAAACGATGACTCCGGACCAGTCGAACGATCCCAAAATGGTCTATAATGATGAAATTTTAACATTTAATCTTTTGACTCTAAATTACTGTTGGATGTGAATTGTGACTTTGTCAACTAAAATAAGTGTGTTGAAAGTCATTTCTGTGCCTGAAACGGGTCAAAATTGAAGCTTTTGAGTAAGCAAAACTCTGTAAAAATGGCAATTTTGGTCACTGTGAGGTTTTTAAAAGTGGTTATTCAACATGAGGCATGATCCAATTGACATTTTGAATCATTTTTGGTACAGTCCAAAAAATCAATTTTCGGATGAAAAACAATGACTCCGGACCAGTCGATCGATCCCAAAATGGTCTATAATGATGAAATTTTAACATTTAATCTTTTGACTCTAAATGACTGATGGATGTGAATTATGACTTTGTCAACTAAAATAAGTGTGTTTAAAGTCATTTCTGTGCCTGAAACGGGTCAAAATTGAAGCTTTTGAGTAAGCAAAACTCTGTAAAAATGGCAATTTTGGTCACTGTGAGGGTTTAAAAAGTGGTTATTCAACATGAGGCATGATCCAATTGACATTTTGAATCATTTTTGGTACAGTCCAAAAAATCAATTTTCGGATGAAAAACGATGACTCCGGACCTGTCGAACGATCCCAAAATGGTCTATAATGATGAAATTTTAACATTTAATCTTTTGACTCTAAATTACTGTTGGATGTGAATTGTGACTTTGTCAACTAAAATAAGTGTGTTTAAAGTCATTTTTGTGCCTGAAACGGGTCAAAATTGAAGCTTTTGAGTAAGCAAAACTCTGTAAAAATGGCAATTTTGGTCACTGTGAGGGTTTAAAAAGTGGTTATTCAACATGAGGCATGATCCAATTGACATTTTGAATCATTTTTGGTACAGTCCAAAAAATCAATTTTCGGATGAAAAACGATGACTCCGGACCAGTCGAACGATCCCAAAATGGTCTATAATGATGAAATTTTAACATTTAATCTTTTGACTCTAAATTACCGTTGGATGTGAATTGTGACTTTGTCAACTAAAATAAGTGTGTTGAAAGTCATTTTTGTGCCTGAAACGGGTCAAAATGGAAGCTTTTGAGTAAGCAAAACTCTGTAAAAATGGCAATTTTGGTCACTGTGAGGGTTTAAAAAGTGGTTATTCAACATGAGGCATGATCCAATTGACATTTTGAATCATTTTTGGTACAGTCCAAAAAATCAATTTTCGGATGAAAAACGATGACTCCGGACCAGTCGAACGATCCCAAAATGGTCTATAATGATGAAATTTTAACATTTAATCTTTTGACTCTAAATTACTGATGGATGTGAATTATGACTTTGTCAACTAAAATAAGTGTGTTTAAAGTCATTTCTGTGCCTGAAACGGGTCAAAATTGAAGCTTTTGAGTAAGCAAAACTCTGTAAAAATGGCAATTTTGGTCACTGTGATGGTTTAAAAAGTGGTTATTCAACATGAGGCATGATCCAATTGACATTTTGAATCATTTTTGGTACAGTCCAAAAAATCAATTTTCAGATGAAAAACGATGACTCCGGACCAGTCGAACGATCCCAAAATGGTCTATAATGATGAAATTTTAACATTTAATCTTTTGACTCTAAATTACTGTTGGATGTGAATTGTGACTTTGTCAACTAAAATAAGTGTGTTTAAAGTCATTTTTGTGCCTTAAACGGGTCAAAATTGAAGCTTTTGAGTAAGCAAAACTCTGTAAAAATGGCAATTTTGGTCACTGTGAGGGTTTAAAAAGTGGTTATTCAACATGAGGCATGATCCAATTGACATTTTGAATCATTTTTGGTACAGTCCAAAAAAATCAATTTTCGGATGAAAAACGATGACTCCGGACCAGTTGAACGATCCCAAAATGGTCTATAATGATGAAATTTTAACATTTAATCTTTTGACTCTAAATGACTGATGGATGTGAATTATGACTTTGTCAACTAAAATAAGTGTGTTTAAAGTCATTTCTGTGCCTGAAACGGGTCAAAATTGAAGCTTTTGAGTAAGCAAAACTCTGTAAAAATGGCAATTTTGGTCACTGTGAGGGTTTAAAAAGTGGTTATTCAACATGAGGCATGATCCAATTGACATTTTGAATCATTTTTGGTACAGTCCAAAAAATCAATTTTCGGATGAAAAACGATGACTCCGGACCTGTCGAACGATCCCAAAATGGTCTATAATGATGAAATTTTAACATTTAATCTTTTGACTCTAAATTACTGTTGGATGTGAATTGTGACTTTGTCAACTAAAATAAGTGTGTTTAAAGTCATTTTTGTGCCTGAAACGGGTCAAAATTGAAGCTTTTGAGTAAGCAAAACTCTGTAAAAATGGCAATTTTGGTCACTGTGAGGGTTTAAAAAGTGGTTATTCAACATGAGGCATGATCCAATTTACATTTTGAATCATTTTTTGTACAGTCCAAAAAATCAATTTTCGGATGAAAAACGATGACTCCGGACCAGTCGAACGATCCCAAAATGGTCTATAATGATGAAATTTTAACATTTAATCTTTTGACTCTAAATTACTGTTGGATGTGAATTGTGACTTTGTCAACTAAAATAAGTGTGTTGAAAGTCATTTCTGTGCCTGAAACGGGTCAAAATTGAAGCTTTTGAGTAAGCAAAACTCTGTAAAAATGGCAATTTTGGTCACTGTGAGGGTTTAAAAAGTGGTTATTCAACATGAGGCATGATCCAATTGACATTTTGAATCATTTTTGGTACAGTCCAAAAAATCAATTTTCGGATGAAAAACGATGACTCCGGACCTGTCGAACGATCCCAAAATGGTCTATAATGATGAAATTTTAACATTTAATCTTTTGACTCTAAATTACTGTTGGATGTGAATTGTGACTTTGTCAACTAAAATAAGTGTGTTTAAAGTCATTTTTGTGCCTGAAACAGGTCAAAATTGAAGCTTTTGAGTAAGCAAAACTCTGTAAAAATGGCAATTTTGGTCACTGTGAGGGTTTAAAAAGTGGTTATTCAACATGAGGCATGATCCAATTGACATTTTGAATCATTTTTGGTACAGTCCAAAAAATCAATTTTCGGATGAAAAACGATGACTCCGGACCTGTCGAACGATCCCAAAATGGTCTATAATGATGAAATTTTAACATTTAATCTTTTGACTCTAAATTACTGTTGGATGTGAATTGTGACTTTGTCAACTAAAATAAGTGTGTTTAAAGTCATTTTTGTGCCTGAAACGGGTCAAAATTGAAGCTTTTGAGTAAGCAAAACTCTGTAAAAATGGCAATTTTGGTCACTGTGAGGGTTTAAAAAGTGGTTATTCAACATGAGGCATGATCCAATTGACATTTTGAATCATTTTTGGTACAGTCCAAAAAATCAATTTTCGGATGAAAAACGATGACTCCGGACCAGTCGAACGATCCCAAAATGGTCTATAATGATGAAATTTTAACATTTAATCTTTTGACTCTAAATTACTGTTGGATGTGAATTGTGACTTTGTCAACTAAAATAAGTGTGTTGAAAGTCATTTCTGTGCCTGAAACGGGTCAAAATGGAAGCTTTTGAGTAAGCAAAACTCTGTAAAAATGGCAATTTTGGTCACTGTGAGGGTTTAAAAAGTGGTTATTCAACATGAGGCATGATCCAATTGACATTTTGAATCATTTATGGTACAGTCCAAAAAATCAATTTTCAGATGAAAAACGATGACTCCGGACCAGTCGAACGATCCCAAAATGGTCTATAATGATGAAATTTTAACATTTAATCTTTTGACTCTAAATTACTGTTGGATGTGAATTGTGACTTTGTCAACTAAAATAAGTGTGTTTAAAGTCATTTTTGTGCCTTAAACGGGTCAAAATTGAAGCTTTTGAGTAAGCAAAACTCTGTAAAAATGGCAATTTTGGTCACTGTGAGGGTTTAAAAAGTGGTTATTCAACATGAGGCATGATCCAATTGACATTTTGAATCATTTTTGGTACAGTCCAAAAAAATCAATTTTCGGATGAAAAACGATGACTCCGGACCAGTTGAACGATCCCAAAATGGTCTATAATGATGAAATTTTAACATTTAATCTTTTGACTCTAAATGACTGATGGATGTGAATTATGACTTTGTCAACTAAAATAAGTGTGTTTAAAGTCATTTCTGTGCCTGAAACGGGTCAAAATTGAAGCTTTTGAGTAAGCAAAACTCTGTAAAAATGGCAATTTTGGTCACTGTGAGGGTTTAAAAAGTGGTTATTCAACATGAGGCATGATCCAATTGACATTTTGAATCATTTTTGGTACAGTCCAAAAAATCAATTTTCGGATGAAAAACGATGACTCCGGACCTGTCGAACGATCCCAAAATGGTCTATAATGATGAAATTTTAACATTTAATCTTTTGACTCTAAATTACTGTTGGATGTGAATTGTGACTTTGTCAACTAAAATAAGTGTGTTTAAAGTCATTTTTGTGCCTGAAACAGGTCAAAATTGAAGCTTTTGAGTAAGCAAAACTCTGTAAAAATGGCAATTTTGGTCACTGTGAGGGTTTAAAAAGTGGTTATTCAACATGAGGCATGATCCAATTGACATTTTGAATCATTTTTGGTACAGTCCAAAAAATCAATTTTCGGATGAAAAACGATGACTCCGGACCTGTCGAACGATCCCAAAATGGTCTATAATGATGAAATTTTAACATTTAATCTTTTGACTCTAAATTACTGTTGGATGTGAATTGTGACTTTGTCAACTAAAATAAGTGTGTTTAAAGTCATTTTTGTGCCTGAAACGGGTCAAAATTGAAGCTTTTGAGTAAGCAAAACTCTGTAAAAATTGGCAATTTTGGTCACTGTGAGGGTTTAAAAAGTGGTTATTCAACATGAGGCATGATCCAATTGACATTTTGAATCATTTTTGGTACAGTCCAAAAAATCAATTTTCGGATGAAAAACGATGACTCCGGACCAGTCGAACGATCCCAAAATGGTCTATAATGATGAAATTTTAACATTTAATCTTTTGACTCTAAATTACTGTTGGATGTGAATTGTGACTTTGTCAACTAAAATAAGTGTGTTGAAAGTCATTTCTGTGCCTGAAACGGGTCAAAATGGAAGCTTTTGAGTAAGCAAAACTCTGTAAAAATGGCAATTTTGGTCACTGTGAGGGTTTAAAAAGTGGTTATTCAACATGAGGCATGATCCAATTGACATTTTGAATCATTTTTGGTACAGTCCAAAAAATCAATTTTCAGATGAAAAACGATGACTCCGGACCAGTCGAACGATCCCAAAATGGTCTATAATGATGAAATTTTAACATTTAATCTTTTGACTCTAAATTACTGTTGGATGTGAATTGTGACTTTGTCAACTAAAATAAGTGTGTTTAAAGTCATTTTTGTGCCTTAAACGGGTCAAAATTGAAGCTTTTGAGTAAGCAAAACTCTGTAAAAATGGCAATTTTGGTCACTGTGAGGGTTTAAAAAGTGGTTATTCAACATGAGGCATGATCCAATTGACATTTTGAATCATTTTTGGTACAGTCCAAAAAAATCAATTTTCGGATGAAAAACGATGACTCCGGACCAGTTGAACGATCCCAAAATGGTCTATAATGATGAAATTTTAACATTTAATCTTTTGACTCTAAATGACTGATGGATGTGAATTATGACTTTGTCAACTAAAATAAGTGTGTTTAAAGTCATTTCTGTGCCTGAAACGGGTCAAAATTGAAGCTTTTGAGTAAGCAAAACTCTGTAAAAATGGCAATTTTGGTCACTGTGAGGGTTTAAAAAGTGGTTATTCAACATGAGGCATGATCCAATTGACATTTTGAATCATTTTTGGTACAGTCCAAAAAATCAATTTTCGGATGAAAAACGATGACTCCGGACCTGTCGAACGATCCCAAAATGGTCTATAATGATGAAATTTTAACATTTAATCTTTTGACTCTAAATTACTGTTGGATGTGAATTGTGACTTTGTCAACTAAAATAAGTGTGTTTAAAGTCATTTTTGTGCCTGAAACGGGTCAAAATTGAAGCTTTTGAGTAAGCAAAACTCTGTAAAAATGGCAATTTTGGTCACTGTGAGGGTTTAAAAAGTGGTTATTCAACATGAGGCATGATCCAATTTACATTTTGAATCATTTTTTGTACAGTCCAAAAAATCAATTTTCGGATGAAAAACGATGACTCCGGACCAGTCGAACGATCCCAAAATGGTCTATAATGATGAAATTTTAACATTTAATCTTTTGACTCTAAATTACTGTTGGATGTGAATTGTGACTTTGTCAACTAAAATAAGTGTGTTGAAAGTCATTTCTGTGCCTGAAACGGGTCAAAATTGAAGCTTTTGAGTAAGCAAAACTCTGTAAAAATGGCAATTTTGGTCACTGTGAGGGTTTAAAAAGTGGTTATTCAACATGAGGCATGATCCAATTGACATTTTGAATCATTTTTGGTACAGTCCAAAAAATCAATTTTCGGATGAAAAACGATGACTCCGGACCTGTCGAACGATCCCAAAATGGTCTATAATGATGAAATTTTAACATTTAATCTTTTGACTCTAAATTACTGTTGGATGTGAATTGTGACTTTGTCAACTAAAATAAGTGTGTTTAAAGTCATTTTTGTGCCTGAAACGGGTCAAAATTGAAGCTTTTGAGTAAGCAAAACTCTGTAAAAATGGCAATTTTGGTCACTGTGAGGGTTTAAAAAGTGGTTATTCAACATGAGGCATGATCCAATTGACATTTTGAATCATTTTTGGTACAGTCCAAAAAATCAATTTTCGGATGAAAAACGATGACTCCGGACCAGTCGAACGATCCCAAAATGGTCTATAATTATGAAATTTTAACATTTAATCTTTTGACTCTAAATTACTGTTGGATGTGAATTGTGACTTTGTCAACTAAAATAAGTGTGTTGAAAGTCATTTCTGTGCCTGAAACGGGTCAAAATTGAAGCTTTTGAGTAAGCAAAACTCTGTAAAAATGGCAATTTTGGTCACTGTGAGGGTTTAAAAAGTGGTTATTCAACATGAGGCATGATCCAATTGACATTTTGAATCATTTTTGGTACAGTCCAAAAAATCAATTTTCGGATGAAAAACGATGACTCCGGACCTGTCGAACGATCCCAAAATGGTCTATAATGATGAAATTTTAACATTTAATCTTTTGACTCTAAATTACTGTTGGATGTGAATTGTGACTTTGTCAACTAAAATAAGTGTGTTTAAAGTCATTTTTGTGCCTGAAACAGGTCAAAATTGAAGCTTTTGAGTAAGCAAAACTCTGTAAAAATGGCAATTTTGGTCACTGTGAGGGTTTAAAAAGTGGTTATTCAACATGAGGCATGATCCAATTGACATTTTGAATAATTTTTGGTACAGTCCAAAAAATCAATTTTCGGATGAAAAACGATGACTCCGGACCTGTCGAACGATCCCAAAATGGTCTATAATGATGAAATTTTAACATTTAATCTTTTGACTCTAAATTACTGTTGGATGTGAATTGTGACTTTGTCAACTAAAATAAGTGTGTTTAAAGTCATTTTTGTGCCTGAAACGGGTCAAAATTGAAGCTTTTGAGTAAGCAAAACTCTGTAAAAATGGCAATTTTGGTCACTGTGAGGGTTTAAAAAGTGGTTATTCAACATGAGGCATGATCCAATTGACATTTTGAATCATTTTTGGTACAGTCCAAAAAATCAATTTTCGGATGAAAAACGATGACTCCGGACCAGTCGAACGATCCCAAAATGGTCTATAATGATGAAATTTTAACATTTAATCTTTTGACTCTAAATTACTGTTGGATGTGAATTGTGACTTTGTCAACTAAAATAAGTGTGTTGAAAGTCATTTCTGTGCCTGAAACGGGTCAAAATGGAAGCTTTTGAGTAAGCAAAACTCTGTAAAAATGGCAATTTTGGTCACTGTGAGGGTTTAAAAAGTGGTTATTCAACATGAGGCATGATCCAATTGACATTTTGAATCATTTTTGGTACAGTCCAAAAAATCAATTTTCGGATGAAAAACGATGACTCCGGACCAGTCGAACGATCCCAAAATGGTCTATAATGATGAAATTTTAACATTTAATCTTTTGACTCTAAATTACTGATGGATGTGAATTATGACTTTGTCAACTAAAATAAGTGTGTTTAAAGTCATTTCTGTGCCTGAAACGGGTCAAAATTGAAGCTTTTGAGTAAGCAAAACTCTGTAAAAATGGCAATTTTGGTCACTGTGATGGTTTAAAAAGTGGTTATTCAACATGAGGCATGATCCAATTGACATTTTGAATCATTTTTGGTACAGTCCAAAAAAATCAATTTTCGGATGAAAAACGATGACTCCGGACCAGTTGAACGATCCCAAAATGGTCTATAATGATGAAATTTTAACATTTAATCTTTTGACTCTAAATGACTGATGGATGTGAATTATGACTTTGTCAACTAAAATAAGTGTGTTTAAAGTCATTTCTGTGCCTGAAACGGGTCAAAATTGAAGCTTTTGAGTAAGCAAAACTCTGTAAAAATGGCAATTTTGGTCACTGTGAGGGTTTAAAAAGTGGTTATTCAACATGAGGCATGATCCAATTGACATTTTGAATCATTTTTGGTACAGTCCAAAAAATCAATTTTCGGATGAAAAACGATGACTCCGGACCTGTCGAACGATCCCAAAATGGTCTATAATGATGAAATTTTAACATTTAATCTTTTGACTCTAAATTACTGTTGGATGTGAATTGTGACTTTGTCAACTAAAATAAGTGTGTTTAAAGTCATTTTTGTGCCTGAAACGGGTCAAAATTGAAGCTTTTGAGTAAGCAAAACTCTGTAAAAATGGCAATTTTGGTCACTGTGAGGGTTTAAAAAGTGGTTATTCAACATGAGGCATGATCCAATTTACATTTTGAATCATTTTTTGTACAGTCCAAAAAATCAATTTTCGGATGAAAAACGATGACTCCGGACCAGTCGAACGATCCCAAAATGGTCTATAATGATGAAATTTTAACATTTAATCTTTTGACTCTAAATTACTGTTGGATGTGAATTGTGACTTTGTCAACTTAAATAAGTGTGTTGAAAGTCATTTCTGTGCCTGAAACGGGTCAAAATTGAAGCTTTTGAGTAAGCAAAACTCTGTAAAAATGGCAATTTTGGTCACTGTGAGGGTTTAAAAAGTGGTTATTCAACATGAGGCATGATCCAATTGACATTTTGAATCATTTTTGGTACAGTCCAAAAAATCAATTTTCGGATGAAAAACGATGACTCCGGACCAGTCGAACGATCCCAAAATGGTCTATAATGATGAAATTTTAACATTTAATCTTTTGACTCTAAATTACTGATGGATGTGAATTATGACTTTGTCAACTAAAATAAGTGTGTTTAAAGTCATTTCTGTGCCTGAAACGGGTCAAAATTGAAGCTTTTGAGTAAGCAAAACTTTGTAAAAATGGCAATTTTGGTCACTGTGATGGTTTAAAAAGTGGTTATTCAACATGAGGCATGATCCAATTGACATTTTGAATCATTTTTGGTACAGTCCAAAAAATCAATTTTCAGATGAAAAACGATGACTCCGGACCAGTCGAACGATCCCAAAATGGTCTATAATGATGAAATTTTAACATTTAATCTTTTGACTCTAAATTACTGTTGGATGTGAATTGTGACTTTGTCAACTAAAATAAGTGTGTTTAAAGTAATTTTTGTGCCTTAAACGGGTCAAAATTGAAGCTTTTGAGTAAGCAAAACTCTGTAAAAATGGCAATTTTGGTCACTGTGAGGGTTTAAAAAGTGGTTATTCAACATGAGGCATGATCCAATTGACATTTTGAATCATTTTTGGTACAGTCCAAAAAAATCAATTTTCGGATGAAAAACGATGACTCCGGACCAGTTGAACGATCCCAAAATGGTCTATAATGATGAAATTTTAACATTTAATCTTTTGACTCTAAATGACTGATGGATGTGAATTATGACTTTGTCAACTAAAATAAGTGTGTTTAAAGTCATTTCTGTGCCTGAAACGGGTCAAAATTGAAGCTTTTGAGTAAGCAAAACTCTGTAAAAATGGCAATTTTGGTCACTGTGAGGGTTTAAAAAGTGGTTATTCAACATGAGGCATGATCCAATTGACATTTTGAATCATTTTTGGTACAGTCCAAAAAATCAATTTTCGGATGAAAAACGATGACTCCGGACCAGTCGAACGATCCCAAAATGGTCTATAATGATGAAATTTTAACATTTAATCTTTTGACTCTAAATTACTGTTGGATGTGAATTGTGACTTTGTCAACTAAAATAAGTGTGTTGAAAGTCATTTCTGTGCCTGAAACGGGTCAAAATGGAAGCTTTTGAGTAAGCAAAACTCTGTAAAAATGGCAATTTTGGTCACTGTGAGGGTTTAAACAGTGGTTATTCAACACGAGGCATGATCCAATTGACATTTTGAATCATTTTTGGTACAGTCCAAAAAATCAATTTTCGGATGAAAAACGATGACTCCGGGCCAGTCGAACGATCCCAAAATGGTCTATAATGATGAAATTTTAACATTTAATCTTTTGACTCTAAATTACTGATGGATGTGAATTATGACTTTGTCAACTAAAATAAGTGTGTTTAAAGTAATTTCTGTGCCTGAAACGGGTCGAAATTGAAGCTTTTGAGTAAGCAAAACTCTGTAAAAATGGCAATTTTGGTCACTGTGATGGTTTCAAAAAGTGGTTATTCAACATGAGGCATGATCCAATTGACATTTTGAATCATTTTTGGTACAGTCCAAAAAATCAATTTTCAGATGAAAAACGATGACTCCGGACCAGTCGAACGATCCCAAAATGGTCTATAATGATGAAATTTTAACATTTAATCTTTTGACTCTAAATTACTGTTGGATGTGAATTGTGACTTTGTCAACTAAAATAAGTGTGTTTAAAGTCATTTTTGTGCCTTAAACGGGTCAAAATTGAAGCTTTTGAGTAAGCAAAACTCTGTAAAAATGGCAATTTTGGTCACTGTGAGGGTTTAAAAAGTGGTTATTCAACATGAGGCATGATCCAATTGACATTTTGAATCATTTTTGGTACAGTCCAAAAAAATCAATTTTCGGATGAAAAACGATGACTCCGGACCAGTTGAACGATCCCAAAATGGTCTATAATGATGAAATTTTAACATTTAATCTTTTGACTCTAAATGACTGATGGATGTGAATTATGACTTTGTCAACTAAAATAAGTGTGTTTAAAGTCATTTCTGTGCCTGAAACGGGTCAAAATTGAAGCTTTTGAGTAAGCAAAACTCTGTAAAAATGGCAATTTTGGTCACTGTGAGGGTTTAAAAAGTGGTTATTCAACATGAGGCATGATCCAATTGACATTTTGAATCATTTTTGGTACAGTCCAAAAAATCAATTTTCGGATGAAAAACGATGACTCCGGACCAGTCGAACGATCCCAAAATGGTCTATAATGATGAAATTTTAACATTTAATCTTTTGACTCTAAATTACTGTTGGATGTGAATTGTGACTTTGTCAACTAAAATAAGTGTGTTGAAAGTCATTTCTGTGCCTGAACCGGGTCAAAATTGAAGCTTTTGAGTAAGCAAAACTCTGGTAAAAATGGCAATTTTGGTCACTGTGAGGTTTTTAAAAGTGGTTATTCAACATGAGGCATGATCCAATTGACATTTTGAATCATTTTTGGTACAGTCCAAAAAATCAATTTTCGGATGAAAAACAATGACTCCGGACCAGTCGATCGATCCCAAAATGGTCTATAATGATGAAATTTTAACATTTAATCTTTTGACTCTAAATGACTGATGGATGTGAATTATGACTTTGTCAACTAAAATAAGTGTGTTTAAAGTCATTTCTGTGCCTGAAACGGGTCAAAATTGAAGCTTTTGAGTAAGCAAAACTCTGTAAAAATGGCAATTTTGGTCACTGTGAGGGTTTAAAAAGTGGTTATTCAACATGAGGCATGATCCAATTGACATTTTGAATCATTTTTGGTACAGTCCAAAAAATCAATTTTCGGATGAAAAACGATGACTCCGGACCAGTCGAACGATCCCAAAATGGTCTATAATGATGAAATTTTAACATTTAATCTTTTGACTCTAAATTACTGTTGGATGTGAATTGTGACTTTGTCAACTAAAATAAGTGTGTTGAAAGTCATTTCTGTGCCTGAAACGGGTCAAAATGGAAGCTTTTGAGTAAGCAAAACTCTGTAAAAATGGCAATTTTGGTCACTGTGAGGGTTTAAAAAGTGGTTATTCAACATGAGGCATGATCCAATTGACATTTTGAATCATTTTTGGTACAGTCCAAAAAATCAATTTTCGGATGAAAAACGATGACTCCGGACCAGTCGAACGATCCCAAAATGGTCTATAATGATGAAATTTTAACATTTAATCTTTTGACTCTAAATTACTGATGGATGTGAATTATGACTTTGTCAACTAAAATAAGTGTGTTTAAAGTCATTTCTGTGCCTGAAACGGGTCAAAATTGAAGCTTTTGAGTAAGCAAAACTCTGTAAAAATGGCAATTTTGGTCACTGTGAGGGTTTAAAAAGTGGTTATTCAACATGAGGCATGATCCAATTGACATTTTGAATCATTTTTGGTACAGTCCAAAAAATCAATTTTCGGATGAAAAACGATGACTCCGGACCTGTCGAACGATCCCAAAATGGTCTATAATGATGAAATTTTAACATTTAATCTTTTGACTCTAAATTACTGTTGGATGTGAATTGTGACTTTGTCAACCAAAATAAGTGTGTTTAAAGTCATTTTTGTGCCTGAAACGGGTCAAAATTGAAGCTTTTGAGTAAGCAAAACTCTGTAAAAATGGCAATTTTGGTCACTGTGAGGGTTTAAAAAGTGGTTATTCAACATGAGGCATGATCCAATTGACATTTTGAATCATTTTTGGTACAGTCCAAAAAATCAATTTTCGGATGAAAAACGATGACTCCGGACCAGTCGAACGATCCCAAAATGGTCTATAATGATGAAATTTTAACATTTAATCTTTTGACTCTAAATTACTGTTGGATGTGAATTGTGACTTTGTCAACTAAAATAAGTGTGTTGAAAGTCATTTCTGTGCCTGAAACGGGTCAAAATTGAAGCTTTTGAGTAAGCAAAACTCTGTAAAAATGGCAATTTTGGTCACTGTGAGGGTTTAAAAAGTGGTTATTCAACATGAGGCATGATCCAATTGACATTTTGAATCATTTTTGGTACAGTCCAAAAAATCAATTTTCGGATGAAAAACGATGACTCCGGACCAGTCGAACGATCCCAAAATGGTCTATAATGCTGAAATTTTAACATTTAATCTTTTGACTCTAAATTACTGATGGATGTGAATTATGACTTTGTCAACTAAAATAAGTGTGTTTAAAGTCATTTCTGTGCCTGAAACGGGTCAAAATTGAAGCTTTTGAGTAAGCAAAACTCTGTAAAAATGGCAATTTTGGTCACTGTGAGGGTTTAAAAAGTGGTTATTCAACATGAGGCATGATCCAATTGACATTTTGAATCATTTTTGGTACAGTCCAAAAAATCAATTTTCGGATGAAAAACGATGACTCCGGACCAGTCGAACGATCCCAAAATGGTCTATAATGATGAAATTTTAACATTTAATCTTTTGACTCTAAATTACTGTTGGATGTGAATTGTGACTTTGTCAACTAAAATAAGTGTGTTGAAAGTCATTTCTGTGCCTGAAACGGGTCAAAATTGAAGCTTTTGAGTAAGCAAAACTCTGTAAAAATGGCAATTTTGGTCACTGTGAGGTTTTTAAAAGTGGTTATTCAACATGAGGCATGATCCAATTGACATTTTGAATCATTTTTGGTACAGTCCAAAAAATCAATTTTCGGATGAAAAACAATGACTCCGGACCAGTCGATCGATCCCAAAATGGTCTATAATGATGAAATTTTAACATTTAATCTTTTGACTCTGAATGACTGATGGATGTGAATTATGACTTTGTCAACTAAAATAAGTGTGTTTAAAGTCATTTCTGTGCCTGAAACGGGTCAAAATTGAAGCTTTTGAGTAAGCAAAACTCTGTAAAAATGGCAATTTTGGTCACTGTGAGGGTTTAAAAAGTGGTTATTCAACATGAGGCATGATCCAATTGACATTTTGAATCATTTTTGGTACAGTCCAAAAAATCAATTTTCGGATGAAAAACGATGACTCCGGACCTGTCGAACGATCCCAAAATGGTCTATAATGATGAAATTTTAACATTTAATCTTTTGACTCTAAATTACCGTTGGATGTGAATTGTGACTTTGTCAACTAAAATAAGTGTGTTGAAAGTCATTTCTGTGCCTGAAACGGGTCAAAATGGAAGCTTTTGAGTAAGCAAAACTCTGTAAAAATGGCAATTTTGGTCACTGTGAGGGTTTAAAAAGTGGTTATTCAACATGAGGCATGATCCAATTGACATTTTGAATCATTTTTGGTACAGTCCAAAAAATCAATTTTCGGATGAAAAACGATGACTCCGGACCAGTCGAACGATCCCAAAATGGTCTATAATGATGAAATTTTAACATTTAATCTTTTGACTCTAAATTACTGATGGATGTGAATTATGACTTTGTCAACTAAAATAAGTGTGTTTAAAGTCATTTCTGTGCCTGAAACGGGTCAAAATTGAAGCTTTTGAGTAAGCAAAACTCTGTAAAAATGGCAATTTTGGTCACTGTGATGGTTTAAAAAGTGGTTATTCAACATGAGGCATGATCCAATTGACATTTTGAATCATTTTTGGTACAGTCCAAAAAATCAATTTTCAGATGAAAAACGATGACTCCGGACCAGTCGAACGATCCCAAAATGGTCTATAATGATGAAATTTTAACATTTAATCTTTTGACTCTAAATTACTGTTGGATGTGAATTGTGACTTTGTCAACTAAAATAAGTGTGTTTAAAGTCATTTTTGTGCCTTAAACGGGTCAAAATTGAAGCTTTTGAGTAAGCAAAACTCTGTAAAAATGGCAATTTTGGTCACTGTGAGGGTTTAAAAAGTGGTTATTCAACATGAGGCATGATCCAATTGACATTTTGAATCATTTTTGGTACAGTCCAAAAAATCAATTTTCGGATGAAAAACGATGACTCCGGACCTGTCGAACGCAAAATGGTCTATAATGATGAAATTTTAACATTTAATCTTTTGACTCTAAATTACTGTTGGATGTGAATTGTGACTTTGTCAACTAAAATAAGTGTGTTTAAAGTCATTTTTGTGCCTGAAACGGGTCAAAATTGAAGCTTTTGAGTAAGCAAAACTCTGTAAAAATGGCAATTTTGGTCACTGTGAGGGTTTAAAAAGTGGTTATTCAACATGAGGCATGATCCAATTTACATTTTGAATCATTTTTTGTACAGTCCAAAAAATCAATTTTCGGATGAAAAACGATGACTCTGGACCAGTCGAACGATCCCAAAATGGTCTATAATGATGAAATTTTAACATTTAATCTTTTGACTCTAAATTACTGTTGGATGTGAATTGTGACTTTGTCAACTAAAATAAGTGTGTTGAAAGTCATTTCTGTGCCTGAAACGGGTCAAAATTGAAGCTTTTGAGTAAGCAAAACTCTGTAAAAATGGCAATTTTGGTCACTGTGAGGGTTTAAAAAGTGGTTATTCAACATGAGGCATGATCCAATTGACATTTTGAATCATTTTTGGTACAGTCCAAAAAATCAATTTTCGGATGAAAAACGATGACTCCGGACCTGTCGAACGATCCCAAAATGGTCTATAATGATGAAATTTTAACATTTAATCTTTTGACTCTAAATTACTGTTGGATGTGAATTGTGACTTTGTCAACTAAAATAAGTGTGTTTAAAGTCATTTTTGTGCCTGAAACAGGTCAAAATTGAAGCTTTTGAGTAAGCAAAACTCTGTAAAAATGGCAATTTTGGTCACTGTGAGGGTTTAAAAAGTGGTTATTCAACATGAGGCATGATCCAATTGACATTTTGAATCATTTTTGGTACAGTCCAAAAAATCAATTTTCGGATGAAAAACGATGACTCCGGACCTGTCGAACGATCCCAAAATGGTCTATAATGATGAAATTTTAACATTTAATCTTTTGACTCTAAATTACTGTTGGATGTGAATTGTGACTTTGTCAACTAAAATAAGTGTGTTTAAAGTCATTTTTGTGCCTGAAACGGGTCAAAATTGAAGCTTTTGAGTAAGCAAAACTCTGTAAAAATGGCAATTTTGGTCACTGTGAGGGTTTAAAAAGTGGTTATTCAACATGAGGCATGATCCAATTGACATTTTGAATCATTTTTGGTACAGTCCAAAAAATCAATTTTCGGATGAAAAACGATGACTCCGGACCAGTCGAACGATCCCAAAATGGTCTATAATGATGAAATTTTAACATTTAATCTTTTGACTCTAAATTACTGTTGGATGTGAATTGTGACTTTGTCAACTAAAATAAGTGTGTTGAAAGTCATTTCTGTGCCTGAAACGGGTCAAAATGGAAGCTTTTGAGTAAGCAAAACTCTGTAAAAATGGCAATTTTGGTCACTGTGAGGGTTTAAAAAGTGGTTATTCAACATGAGGCATGATCCAATTGACATTTTGAATCATTTTTGGTACAGTCCAAAAAATCAATTTTCGGATGAAAAACGATGACTCCGGACCAGTCGAACGATCCCAAAATGGTCTATAATGATGAAATTTTAACATTTAATCTTTTGACTCTAAATTACTGATGGATGTGAATTATGACTTTGTCAACTAAAATAAGTGTGTTTAAAGTCATTTCTGTGCCTGAAACGGGTCAAAATTGAAGCTTTTGAGTAAGCAAAACTCTGTAAAAATGGCAATTTTGGTCACTGTGATGGTTTAAAAAGTGGTTATTCAACATGAGGCATGATCCAATTGACATTTTGAATCATTTTTGGTACAGTCCAAAAAATCAATTTTCAGATGAAAAACGATGACTCCGGACCAGTCGAACGATCCCAAAATGGTCTATAATGATGAAATTTTAACATTTAATCTTTTGACTCTAAATTACTGTTGGATGTGAATTGTGACTTTGTCAACTAAAATAAGTGTGTTTAAAGTCATTTTTGTGCCTTAAACGGGTCAAAATTGAAGCTTTTGAGTAAGCAAAACTCTGTAAAAATGGCAATTTTGGTCACTGTGAGGGTTTAAAAAGTGGTTATTCAACATGAGGCATGATCCAATTGACATTTTGAATCATTTTTGGTACAGTCCAAAAAAATCAATTTTCGGATGAAAAACGATGACTCCGGACCAGTTGAACGATCCCAAAATGGTCTATAATGATGAAATTTTAACATTTAATCTTTTGACTCTAAATGACTGATGGATGTGAATTATGACTTTGTCAACTAAAATAAGTGTGTTTAAAGTCATTTCTGTGCCTGAAACGGGTCAAAATTGAAGCTTTTGAGTAAGCAAAACTCTGTAAAAATGGCAATTTTGGTCACTGTGAGGGTTTAAAAAGTGGTTATTCAACATGAGGCATGATCCAATTGACATTTTGAATCATTTTTGGTACAGTCCAAAAAATCAATTTTCGGATGAAAAACGATGACTCCGGACCTGTCGAACGATCCCAAAATGGTCTATAATGATGAAATTTTAACATTTAATCTTTTGACTCTAAATTACTGTTGGATGTGAATTGTGACTTTGTCAACTAAAATAAGTGTGTTTAAAGTCATTTTTGTGCCTGAAACGGGTCAAAATTGAAGCTTTTGAGTAAGCAAAACTCTGTAAAAATGGCAATTTTGGTCACTGTGAGGGTTTAAAAAGTGGTTATTCAACATGAGGCATGATCCAATTTACATTTTGAATCATTTTTTGTACAGTCCAAAAAATCAATTTTCGGATGAAAAACGATGACTCCGGACCAGTCGAACGATCCCAAAATGGTCTATAATGATGAAATTTTAACATTTAATCTTTTGACTCTAAATTACTGTTGGATGTGAATTGTGACTTTGTCAACTAAAATAAGTGTGTTGAAAGTCATTTCTGTGCCTGAAACGGGTCAAAATTGAAGCTTTTGAGTAAGCAAAACTCTGTAAAAATGGCAATTTTGGTCACTGTGAGGGTTTAAAAAGTGGTTATTCAACATGAGGCATGATCCAATTGACATTTTGAATCATTTTTGGTACAGTCCAAAAAATCAATTTTCGGATGAAAAACGATGACTCCGGACCTGTCGAACGATCCCAAAATGGTCTATAATGATGAAATTTTAACATTTAATCTTTTGACTCTAAATTACTGTTGGATGTGAATTGTGACTTTGTCAACTAAAATAAGTGTGTTTAAAGTCATTTTTGTGCCTGAAACGGGTCAAAATTGAAGCTTTTGAGTAAGCAAAACTCTGTAAAAATGGCAATTTTGGTCACTGTGAGGGTTTAAAAAGTGGTTATTCAACATGAGGCATGATCCAATTGACATTTTGAATCATTTTTGGTACAGTCCAAAAAATCAATTTTCGGATGAAAAACGATGACTCCGGACCAGTCGAACGATCCCAAAATGGTCTATAATTATGAAATTTTAACATTTAATCTTTTGACTCTAAATTACTGTTGGATGTGAATTGTGACTTTGTCAACTAAAATAAGTGTGTTGAAAGTCATTTCTGTGCCTGAAACGGGTCAAAATGGAAGCTTTTGAGTAAGCAAAACTCTGTAAAAATGGCAATTTTGGTCACTGTGAGGGTTTAAAAAGTGGTTATTCAACATGAGGCATGATCCAATTGACATTTTGAATCATTTTTGGTACAGTCCAAAAAATCAATTTTCGGATGAAAAACGATGACTCCGGACCAGTCGAACGATCCCAAAATGGTCTATAATGATGAAATTTTAACATTTAATCTTTTGACTCTAAATTACTGATGGATGTGAATTATGACTTTGTCAACTAAAATAAGTGTGTTTAAAGTCATTTCTGTGCCTGAAACGGGTCAAAATTGAAGCTTTTGAGTAAGCAAAACTTTGTAAAAATGGCAATTTTGGTCACTGTGATGGTTTAAAAAGTGGTTATTCAACATGAGGCATGATCCAATTGACATTTTGAATCATTTTTGGTACAGTCCAAAAAATCAATTTTCAGATGAAAAACGATGACTCCGGACCAGTCGAACGATCCCAAAATGGTCTATAATGATGAAATTTTAACATTTAATCTTTTGACTCTAAATTACTGTTGGATGTGAATTGTGACTTTGTCAACTAAAATAAGTGTGTTTAAAGTAATTTTTGTGCCTTAAACGGGTCAAAATTGAAGCTTTTGAGTAAGCAAAACTCTGTAAAAATGGCAATTTTGGTCACTGTGAGGGTTTAAAAAGTGGTTATTCAACATGAGGCATGATCCAATTGACATTTTGAATCATTTTTGGTACAGTCCAAAAAAATCAATTTTCGGATGAAAAACGATGACTCCGGACCAGTTGAACGATCCCAAAATGGTCTATAATGATGAAATTTTAACATTTAATCTTTTGACTCTAAATGACTGATGGATGTGAATTATGACTTTGTCAACTAAAATAAGTGTGTTTAAAGTCATTTCTGTGCCTGAAACGGGTCAAAATTGAAGCTTTTGAGTAAGCAAAACTCTGTAAAAATGGCAATTTTGGTCACTGTGAGGGTTTAAAAAGTGGTTATTCAACATGAGGCATGATCCAATTGACATTTTGAATCATTTTTGGTACAGTCCAAAAAATCAATTTTCGGATGAAAAACGATGACTCCGGACCAGTCGAACGATCCCAAAATGGTCTATAATGATGAAATTTTAACATTTAATCTTTTGACTCTAAATTACTGTTGGATGTGAATTGTGACTTTGTCAACTAAAATAAGTGTGTTGAAAGTCATTTCTGTGCCTGAAACGGGTCAAAATGGAAGCTTTTGAGTAAGCAAAACTCTGTAAAAATGGCAATTTTGGTCACTGTGAGGGTTTAAACAGTGGTTATTCAACATGAGGCATGATCCAATTGACATTTTGAATCATTTTTGGTACAGTCCAAAAAATCAATTTTCGGATGAAAAACGATGACTCCGGACCAGTCGAACGATCCCAAAATGGTCTATAATGATGAAATTTTAACATTTAATCTTTTGACTCTAAATTACTGATGGATGTGAATTATGACTTTGTCAACTAAAATAAGTGTGTTTAAAGTCATTTCTGTGCCTGAAACGGGTCAAAATTGAAGCTTTTGAGTAAGCAAAACTCTGTAAAAATGGCAATTTTGGTCACTGTGATGGTTTCAAAAAGTGGTTATTCAACATGAGGCATGATCCAATTGACATTTTGAATCATTTTTGGTACAGTCCAAAAAATCAATTTTCAGATGAAAAACGATGACTCCGGACCAGTCGAACGATCCCAAAATGGTCTATAATGATGAAATTTTAACATTTAATCTTTTGACTCTAAATTACTGTTGGATGTGAATTGTGACTTTGTCAACTAAAATAAGTGTGTTTAAAGTCATTTTTGTGCCTGAAACGGGTCAAAATTGAAGCTTTTGAGTAAGCAAAACTCTGTAAAAATGGCAATTTTGGTCACTGTGAGGGTTTAAAAAGTGGTTATTCAACATGAGGCATGATCCAATTGACATTTTGAATCATTTTTGGTACAGTCCAAAAAATCAATTTTCGGATGAAAAACGATGACTCCGGACCTGTCGAACGATCCCAAAATGGTCTATAATGATGAAATTTTAACATTTAATCTTTTGACTCTAAATTACTGTTGGATGTGAATTGTGACTTTGTCAACTAAAATAAGTGTGTTTAAAGTCATTTTTGTGCCTGAAACGGGTCAAAATTGAAGCTTTTGAGTAAGCAAAACTCTGTAAAAATGGCAATTTTGGTCACTGTGAGGGTTTAAAAAGTGGTTATTCAACATGAGGCATGATCCAATTTACATTTTGAATCATTTTTTGTACAGTCCAAAAAATCAATTTTCGGATGAAAAACGATGACTCTGGACCAGTCGAACGATCCCAAAATGGTCTATAATGATGAAATTTTAACATTTAATCTTTTGACTCTAAATTACTGTTGGATGTGAATTGTGACTTTGTCAACTAAAATAAGTGTGTTGAAAGTCATTTCTGTGCCTGAAACGGGTCAAAATTGAAGCTTTTGAGTAAGCAAAACTCTGTAAAAATGGCAATTTTGGTCACTGTGAGGGTTTAAAAAGTGGTTATTCAACATGAGGCATGATCCAATTGACATTTTGAATCATTTTTGGTACAGTCCAAAAAATCAATTTTCGGATGAAAAACGATGACTCCGGACCTGTCGAACGATCCCAAAATGGTCTATAATGATGAAATTTTAACATTTAATCTTTTGACTCTAAATTACTGTTGGATGTGAATTGTGACTTTGTCAACTAAAATAAGTGTGTTTAAAGTCATTTTTGTGCCTGAAACAGGTCAAAATTGAAGCTTTTGAGTAAGCAAAACTCTGTAAAAATGGCAATTTTGGTCACTGTGAGGGTTTAAAAAGTGGTTATTCAACATGAGGCATGATCCAATTGACATTTTGAATCATTTTTGGTACAGTCCAAAAAATCAATTTTCGGATGAAAAACGATGACTCCGGACCTGTCGAACGATCCCAAAATGGTCTATAATGATGAAATTTTAACATTTAATCTTTTGACTCTAAATTACTGTTGGATGTGAATTGTGACTTTGTCAACTAAAATAAGTGTGTTTAAAGTCATTTTTGTGCCTGAAACGGGTCAAAATTGAAGCTTTTGAGTAAGCAAAACTCTGTAAAAATGGCAATTTTGGTCACTGTGAGGGTTTAAAAAGTGGTTATTCAACATGAGGCATGATCCAATTGACATTTTGAATCATTTTTGGTACAGTCCAAAAAATCAATTTTCGGATGAAAAACGATGACTCCGGACCAGTCGAACGATCCCAAAATGGTCTATAATGATGAAATTTTAACATTTAATCTTTTGACTCTAAATTACTGTTGGATGTGAATTGTGACTTTGTCAACTAAAATAAGTGTGTTGAAAGTCATTTCTGTGCCTGAAACGGGTCAAAATGGAAGCTTTTGAGTAAGCAAAACTCTGTAAAAATGGCAATTTTGGTCACTGTGAGGGTTTAAAAAGTGGTTATTCAACATGAGGCATGATCCAATTGACATTTTGAATCATTTTTGGTACAGTCCAAAAAATCAATTTTCGGATGAAAAACGATGACTCCGGACCAGTCGAACGATCCCAAAATGGTCTATAATGATGAAATTTTAACATTTAATCTTTTGACTCTAAATGACTGATGGATGTGAATTATGACTTTGTCAACTAAAATAAGTGTGTTTAAAGTCATTTCTGTGCCTGAAACGGGTCAAAATTGAAGCTTTTGAGTAAGCAAAACTCTGTAAAAATGGCAATTTTGGTCACTGTGAGGGTTTAAAAAGTGGTTATTCAACATGAGGCATGATCCAATTGACATTTTGAATCATTTTTGGTACAGTCCAAAAAATCAATTTTCGGATGAAAAACGATGACTCCGGACCTGTCGAACGATCCCAAAATGGTCTATAATGATGAAATTTTAACATTTAATCTTTTGACTCTAAATTACTGTTGGATGTGAATTGTGACTTTGTCAACTAAAATAAGTGTGTTTAAAGTCATTTTTGTGCCTGAAACGGGTCAAAATTGAAGCTTTTGAGTAAGCAAAACTCTGTAAAAATGGCAATTTTGGTCACTGTGAGGGTTTAAAAAGTGGTTATTCAACATGAGGCATGATCCAATTTACATTTTGAATCATTTTTTGTACAGTCCAAAAAATCAATTTTCGGATGAAAAACGATGACTCCGGACCAGTCGAACGATCCCAAAATGGTCTATAATGATGAAATTTTAACATTTAATCTTTTGACTCTAAATTACTGTTGGATGTGAATTGTGACTTTGTCTACTAAAATAAGTGTGTTGAAAGTCATTTCTGTGCCTGAAACGGGTCAAAATTGAAGCTTTTGAGTAAGCAAAACTCTGTAAAAATGGCAATTTTGGTCACTGTGAGGGTTTAAAAAGTGGTTATTCAACATGAGGCATGATCCAATTGACATTTTGAATCATTTTTGGTACAGTCCAAAAAATCAATTTTCGGATGAAAAACGATGACTCCGGACCTGTCGAACGATCCCAAAATGGTCTATAATGATGAAATTTTAACATTTAATCTTTTGACTCTAAATTACTGTTGGATGTGAATTGTGACTTTGTCAACTAAAATAAGTGTGTTTAAAGTCATTTTTGTGCCTGAAACGGGTCAAAATTGAAGCTTTTGAGTAAGCAAAACTCTGTAAAAATGGCAATTTTGGTCACTGTGAGGGTTTAAAAAGTGGTTATTCAACATGAGGCATGATCCAATTGACATTTTGAATCATTTTTGGTACAGTCCAAAAAATCAATTTTCGGATGAAAAACGATGACTCCGGACCAGTCGAACGATCCCAAAATGGTCTATAATTATGAAATTTTAACATTTAATCTTTTGACTCTAAATTACTGTTGGATGTGAATTGTGACTTTGTCAACTAAAATAAGTGTGTTGAAAGTCATTTCTGTGCCTGAAACGGGTCAAAATGGAAGCTTTTGAGTAAGCAAAACTCTGTAAAAATGGCAATTTTGGTCACTGTGAGGGTTTAAAAAGTGGTTATTCAACATGAGGCATGATCCAATTGACATTTTGAATCATTTTTGGTACAGTCCAAAAAATCAATTTTCGGATGAAAAACGATGACTCCGGACCAGTCGAACGATCCCAAAATGGTCTATAATGATGAAATTTTAACATTTAATCTTTTGACTCTAAATTACTGATGGATGTGAATTATGACTTTGTCAACTAAAATAAGTGTGTTTAAAGTCATTTCTGTGCCTGAAACGGGTCAAAATTGAAGCTTTTGAGTAAGCAAAACTTTGTAAAAATGGCAATTTTGGTCACTGTGATGGTTTAAAAAGTGGTTATTCAACATGAGGCATGATCCAATTGACATTTTGAATCATTTTTGGTACAGTCCAAAAAATCAATTTTCAGATGAAAAACGATGACTCCGGACCAGTCGAACGATCCCAAAATGGTCTATAATGATGAAATTTTAACATTTAATCTTTTGACTCTAAATTACTGTTGGATGTGAATTGTGACTTTGTCAACTAAAATAAGTGTGTTTAAAGTAATTTTTGTGCCTTAAACGGGTCAAAATTGAAGCTTTTGAGTAAGCAAAACTCTGTAAAAATGGCAATTTTGGTCACTGTGAGGGTTTAAAAAGTGGTTATTCAACATGAGGCATGATCCAATTGACATTTTGAATCATTTTTGGTACAGTCCAAAAAAATCAATTTTCGGATGAAAAACGATGACTCCGGACCAGTTGAACGATCCCAAAATGGTCTATAATGATGAAATTTTAACATTTAATCTTTTGACTCTAAATGACTGATGGATGTGAATTATGACTTTGTCAACTAAAATAAGTGTGTTTAAAGTCATTTCTGTGCCTGAAACGGGTCAAAATTGAAGCTTTTGAGTAAGCAAAACTCTGTAAAAATGGCAATTTTGGTCACTGTGAGGGTTTAAAAAGTGGTTATTCAACATGAGGCATGATCCAATTGACATTTTGAATCATTTTTGGTACAGTCCAAAAAATCAATTTTCGGATGAAAAACGATGACTCCGGACCAGTCGAACGATCCCAAAATGGTCTATAATGATGAAATTTTAACATTTAATCTTTTGACTCTAAATTACTGTTGGATGTGAATTGTGACTTTGTCAACTAAAATAAGTGTGTTGAAAGTCATTTCTGTGCCTGAAACGGGTCAAAATGGAAGCTTTTGAGTAAGCAAAACTCTGTAAAAATGGCAATGTTGGTCACTGTGAGGGTTTAAACAGTGGTTATTCAACATGAGGCATGATCCAATTGACATTTTGAATCATTTTTGGTACAGTCCAAAAAATCAATTTTCGGATGAAAAACGATGACTCCGGACCAGTCGAACGATCCCAAAATGGTCTATAATGATGAAATTTTAACATTTAATCTTTTGACTCTAAATTACTGATGGATGTGAATTATGACTTTGTCAACTAAAATAAGTGTGTTTAAAGTCATTTCTGTGCCTGAAACGGGTCAAAATTGAAGCTTTTGAGTAAGCAAAACTCTGTAAAAATGGCAATTTTGGTCACTGTGATGGTTTCAAAAAGTGGTTATTCAACATGAGGCATGATCCAATTGACATTTTGAATCATTTTTGGTACAGTCCAAAAAATCAATTTTCAGATGAAAAACGATGACTCCGGACCAGTCGAACGATCCCAAAATGGTCTATAATGATGAAATTTTAACATTTAATCTTTTGACTCTAAATTACTGTTGGATGTGAATTGTGACTTTGTCAACTAAAATAAGTGTGTTTAAAGTCATTTTTGTGCCTTAAACGGGTCAAAATTGAAGCTTTTGAGTAAGCAAAACTCTGTAAAAATGGCAATTTTGGTCACTGTGAGGGTTTAAAAAGTGGTTATTCAACATGAGGCATGATCCAATTGACATTTTGAATCATTTTTGGTACAGTCCAAAAAAATCAATTTTCGGATGAAAAACGATGACTCCGGACCAGTTGAACGATCCCAAAATGGTCTATAATGATGAAATTTTAACATTTAATCTTTTGACTCTAAATGACTGATGGATGTGAATTATGACTTTGTCAACTAAAATAAGTGTGTTTAAAGTCATTTCTGTGCCTGAAACGGGTCAAAATTGAAGCTTTTGAGTAAGCAAAACTCTGTAAAAATGGCAATTTTGGTCACTGTGAGGGTTTAAAAAGTGGTTATTCAACATGAGGCATGATCCAATTGACATTTTGAATCATTTTTGGTACAGTCCAAAAAAATCAATTTTCGGATGAAAAACGATGACTCCGGACCAGTCGAACGATCCCAAAATGGTCTATAATGATGAAATTTTAACATTTAATCTTTTGACTCTAAATTACTGTTGGATGTGAATTGTGACTTTGTCAACTAAAATAAGTGTGTTGAAAGTCATTTCTGTGCCTGAAACGGGTCAAAATTGAAGCTTTTGAGTAAGCAAAACTCTGTAAAAATGGCAATTTTGGTCACTGTGAGGTTTTTAAAAGTGGTTATTCAACATGAGGCATGATCCAATTGACATTTTGAATCATTTTTGGTACAGTCCAAAAAATCAATTTTCGGATGAAAAACAATGACTCCGGACCAGTCGATCGATCCCAAAATGGTCTATAATGATGAAATTTTAACATTTAATCTTTTGACTCTAAATGACTGATGGATGTGAATTATGACTTTGTCAACTAAAATAAGTGTGTTTAAAGTCATTTCTGTGCCTGAAACGGGTCAAAATTGAAGCTTTTGAGTAAGCAAAACTCTGTAAAAATGGCAATTTTGGTCACTGTGAGGGTTTAAAAAGTGGTTATTCAACATGAGGCATGATCCAATTGACATTTTGAATCATTTTTGGTACAGTCCAAAAAATCAATTTTCGGATGAAAAACGATGACTCCGGACCTGTCGAACGATCCCAAAATGGTCTATAATGATGAAATTTTAACATTTAATCTTTTGACTCTAAATTACTGTTGGATGTGAATTGTGACTTTGTCAACTAAAATAAGTGTGTTTAAAGTCATTTTTGTGCCTGAAACGGGTCAAAATTGAAGCTTTTGAGTAAGCAAAACTCTGTAAAAATGGCAATTTTGGTCACTGTGAGGGTTTAAAAAGTTGTTATTCAACATGAGGCATGATCCAATTGACATTTTGAATCATTTTTGGTACAGTCCAAAAAATCAATTTTCGGATGAAAAACGATGACTCCGGACCAGTCGAACGATCCCAAAATGGTCTATAATGATGAAATTTTAACATTTAATCTTTTGACTCTAAATTACTGTTGGATGTGAATTGTGACTTTGTCAACTAAAATAAGTGTGTTGAAAGTCATTTCTGTGCCTGAAACGGGTCAAAATGGAAGCTTTTGAGTAAGCAAAACTCTGTAAAAATGGCAATTTTGGTCACTGTGAGGGTTTAAAAAGTGGTTATTCAACATGAGGCATGATCCAATTGACATTTTGAATCATTTTTGGTACAGTCCAAAAAATCAATTTTCGGATGAAAAACAATGACTCCGGACCAGTCGATCGATCCCAAAATGGTCTATAATGATGAAATTTTAACATTTAATCTTTTGACTCTAAATGACTGATGGATGTGAATTATGACTTTGTCAACTAAAATAAGTGTGTTTAAAGTCATTTCTGTGCCTGAAACGGGTCAAAATTGAAGCTTTTGAGTAAGCAAAACTCTGTAAAAATGGCAATTTTGGTCACTGTGAGGGTTTAAAAAGTGGTTATTCAACATGAGGCATGATCCAATTGACATTTTGAATCATTTTTGGTACAGTCCAAAAAATCAATTTTCGGATGAAAAACGATGACTCCGGACCTGTCGAACGATCCCAAAATGGTCTATAATGATGAAATTTTAACATTTAATCTTTTGACTCTAAATTACTGTTGGATGTGAATTGTGACTTTGTCAACTAAAATAAGTGTGTTTAAAGTCATTTTTGTGCCTGAAACGGGTCAAAATTGAAGCTTTTGAGTAAGCAAAACTCTGTAAAAATGGCAATTTTGGTCACTGTGAGGGTTTAAAAAGTGGTTATTCAACATGAGGCATGATCCAATTGACATTTTGAATCATTTTTGGTACAGTCCAAAAAATCAATTTTCGGATGAAAAACGATGACTCCGGACCAGTTGAACGATCCCAAAATGGTCTATAATGATGAAATTTTAACATTTAATCTTTTGACTCTAAATGACTGATGGATGTGAATTATGACTTTGTCAACTAAAATAAGTGTGTTTAAAGTCATTTCTGTGCCTGAAACGGGTCAAAATTGAAGCTTTTGAGTAAGCAAAACTCTGTAAAAATGGCAATTTTGGTCACTGTGAGGGTTTAAAAAGTGGTTATTCAACATGAGGCATGATCCAATTGACATTTTGAATCATTTTTGGTACAGTCCAAAAAATCAATTTTCGGATGAAAAACGATGACTCCGGACCAGTCGAACGATCCCAAAATGGTCTATAATGATGAAATTTTAACATTTAATCTTTTGACTCTAAATTACTGTTGGATGTGAATTGTGACTTTGTCAACTAAAATAAGTGTGTTGAAAGTCATTTCTGTGCCTGAAACGGGTCAAAATGGAAGCTTTTGAGTAAGCAAAACTCTGTAAAAATGGCAATTTTGGTCACTGTGAGGGTTTAAACAGTGGTTATTCAACATGAGGCATGATCCAATTGACATTTTGAATCATTTTTGGTACAGTCCAAAAAATCAATTTTCGGATGAAAAACGATGACTCCGGACCAGTCGAACGATCCCAAAATGGTCTATAATGATGAAATTTTAACATTTAATCTTTTGACTCTAAATTACTGATGGATGTGAATTATGACTTTGTCAACTAAAATAAGTGTGTTTAAAGTCATTTCTGTGCCTGAAACGGGTCAAAATTGAAGCTTTTGAGTAAGCAAAACTCTGTAAAAATGGCAATTTTGGTCACTGTGATGGTTTCAAAAAGTGGTTATTCAACATGAGGCATGATCCAATTGACATTTTGAATCATTTTTGGTACAGTCCAAAAAATCAATTTTCAGATGAAAAACGATGACTCCGGACCAGTCGAACGATCCCAAAATGGTCTATAATGATGAAATTTTAACATTTAATCTTTTGACTCTAAATTACTGTTGGATGTGAATTGTGACTTTGTCAACTAAAATAAGTGTGTTTAAAGTCATTTTTGTGCCTTAAACGGGTCAAAATTGAAGCTTTTGAGTAAGCAAAACTCTGTAAAAATGGCAATTTTGGTCACTGTGAGGGTTTAAAAAGTGGTTATTCAACATGAGGCATGATCCAATTGACATTTTGAATCATTTTTGGTACAGTCCAAAAAAATCAATTTTCGGATGAAAAACGATGACTCCGGACCAGTTGAACGATCCCAAAATGGTCTATAATGATGAAATTTTAACATTTAATCTTTTGACTCTAAATGACTGATGGATGTGAATTATGACTTTGTCAACTAAAATAAGTGTGTTTAAAGTCATTTCTGTGCCTGAAACGGGTCAAAATTGAAGCTTTTGAGTAAGCAAAACTCTGTAAAAATGGCAATTTTGGTCACTGTGAGGGTTTAAAAAGTGGTTATTCAACATGAGGCATGATCCAATTGACATTTTGAATCATTTTTGGTACAGTCCAAAAAAATCAATTTTCGGATGAAAAACGATGACTCCGGACCAGTCGAACGATCCCAAAATGGTCTATAATGATGAAATTTTAACATTTAATCTTTTGACTCTAAATTACTGTTGGATGTGAATTGTGACTTTGTCAACTAAAATAAGTGTGTTGAAAGTCATTTCTGTGCCTGAAACGGGTCAAAATTGAAGCTTTTGAGTAAGCAAAACTCTGTAAAAATGGCAATTTTGGTCACTGTGAGGTTTTTAAAAGTGGTTATTCAACATGAGGCATGATCCAATTGACATTTTGAATCATTTTTGGTACAGTCCAAAAAATCAATTTTCGGATGAAAAACAATGACTCCGGACCAGTCGATCGATCCCAAAATGGTCTATAATGATGAAATTTTAACATTTAATCTTTTGACTCTAAATGACTGATGGATGTGAATTATGACTTTGTCAACTAAAATAAGTGTGTTTAAAGTCATTTCTGTGCCTGAAACGGGTCAAAATTGAAGCTTTTGAGTAAGCAAAACTCTGTAAAAATGGCAATTTTGGTCACTGTGAGGGTTTAAAAAGTGGTTATTCAACATGAGGCATGATCCAATTGACATTTTGAATCATTTTTGGTACAGTCCAAAAAATCAATTTTCGGATGAAAAACGATGACTCCGGACCTGTCGAACGATCCCAAAATGGTCTATAATGATGAAATTTTAACATTTAATCTTTTGACTCTAAATTACTGTTGGATGTGAATTGTGACTTTGTCAACTAAAATAAGTGTGTTTAAAGTCATTTTTGTGCCTGAAACGGGTCAAAATTGAAGCTTTTGAGTAAGCAAAACTCTGTAAAAATGGCAATTTTGGTCACTGTGAGGGTTTAAAAAGTTGTTATTCAACATGAGGCATGATCCAATTGACATTTTGAATCATTTTTGGTACAGTCCAAAAAATCAATTTTCGGATGAAAAACGATGACTCCGGACCAGTCGAACGATCCCAAAATGGTCTATAATGATGAAATTTTAACATTTAATCTTTTGACTCTAAATTACTGTTGGATGTGAATTGTGACTTTGTCAACTAAAATAAGTGTGTTGAAAGTCATTTCTGTGCCTGAAACGGGTCAAAATGGAAGCTTTTGAGTAAGCAAAACTCTGTAAAAATGGCAATTTTGGTCACTGTGAGGGTTTAAAAAGTGGTTATTCAACATGAGGCATGATCCAATTGACATTTTGAATCATTTTTGGTACAGTCCAAAAAATCAATTTTCGGATGAAAAACGATGACTCCGGACCAGTCGAACGATCCCAAAATGGTCTATAATGATGAAATTTTAACATTTAATCTTTTGACTCTAAATTACTGATGGATGTGAATTATGACTTTGTCAACTAAAATAAGTGTGTTTAAAGTCATTTCTGTGCCTGAAACGGGTCAAAATTGAAGCTTTTGAGTAAGCAAAACTCTGTAAAAATGGCAATTTTGGTCACTGTGAGGGTTTAAAAAGTGGTTATTCAACATGAGGCATGATCCAATTGACATTTTGAATCATTTTTGGTACAGTCCAAAAAATCAATTTTCGGATGAAAAACGATGACTCCGGACCAGTCGAACGATCCCAAAATGGTCTATAATGATGAAATTTTAACATTTAATCTTTTGACTCTAAATTACTGTTGGATGTGAATTGTGACTTTGTCAACTAAAATAAGTGTGTTGAAAGTCATTTCTGTGCCTGAAACGGGTCAAAATGGAAGCTTTTGAGTAAGCAAAACTCTGTAAAAATGGCAATTTTGGTCACTGTGAGGGTTTAAAAAGTGGTTATTCAACATGAGGCATGATCCAATTGACATTTTGAATCATTTTTGGTACAGTCCAAAAAATCAATTTTCGGATGAAAAACGATGACTCCGGACCAGTCGAACGATCCCAAAATGGTCTATAATGATGAAATTTTAACATTTAATCTTTTGACTCTAAATTACTGATGGATGTGAATTATGACTTTGTCAACTAAAATAAGTGTGTTTAAAGTCATTTCTGTGCCTGAAACGGGTCAAAATTGAAGCTTTTGAGTAAGCAAAACTCTGTAAAAATGGCAATTTTGGTCACTGTGAGGGTTTAAAAAGTGGTTATTCAACATGAGGCATGATCCAATTGACATTTTGAATCATTTTTGGTACAGTCCAAAAAATCAATTTTCGGATGAAAAACGATGACTCCGGACCAGTCGAACGATCCCAAAATGGTCTATAATGATGAAATTTTAACATTTAATCTTTTGACTCTAAATTACTGTTGGATGTGAATTGTGACTTTGTCAACTAAAATAAGTGTGTTGAAAGTCATTTCTGTGCCTGAAACGGGTCAAAATTGAAGCTTTTGAGTAAGCAAAACTCTGTAAAAATGGCAATTTTGGTCACTGTGAGGTTTTTAAAAGTGGTTATTCAACATGAGGCATGAATCAATTGACATTTTGAATCATTTTTGGTACAGTCCAAAAAATCAATTTTCCGATGAAAAACAATGACTCCGGACCAGTCGATCGATCCCAAAATGGTCTATAATGATGAAATTTTAACATTTAATCTTTTGACTCTAAATGACTGATGGATGTGAATTATGACTTTGTCAACTAAAATAAGTGTGTTTAAAGTCATTTCTGTGCCTGAAACGGGTCAAAATTGAAGCTTTTGAGTAAGCAAAACTCTGTAAAAATGGCAATTTTGGTCACTGTGAGGGTTTAAAAAGTGGTTATTCAACATGAGGCATGATCCAATTGACATTTTGAATCATTTTTGGTACAGTCCAAAAAATCAATTTTCGGATGAAAAACGATGACTCCGGACCTGTCGAACGATCCCAAAATGGTCTATAATGATGAAATTTTAACATTTAATCTTTTGACTCTAAATTACTGTTGGATGTGAATTGTGACTTTGTCAACTAAAATAAGTGTGTTTAAAGTCATTTTTGTGCCTGAAACGGGTCAAAATTGAAGCTTTTGAGTAAGCAAAACTCTGTAAAAATGGCAATTTTGGTCACTGTGAGGGTTTAAAAAGTGGTTATTCAACATGAGGCATGATCCAATTGACATTTTGAATCATTTTTGGTACAGTCCAAAAAATCAATTTTCGGATGAAAAACGATGACTCCGGACCAGTCGAACGATCCCAAAATGGTCTATAATGATGAAATTTTAACATTTAATCTTTTGACTCTAAATTACTGTTGGATGTGAATTGTGACTTTGTCAACTAAAATAAGTGTGTTGAAAGTCATTTCTGTGCCTGAAACGGGTCAAAATGGAAGCTTTTGAGTAAGCAAAACTCTGTAAAAATGGCAATTTTGGTCACTGTGAGGGTTTAAAAAGTGGTTATTCAACATGAGGCATGATCCAATTGACATTTTGAATCATTTTTGGTACAGTCCAAAAAATCAATTTTCGGATGAAAAACGATGACTCCGGACCAGTCGAACGATCCCAAAATGGTCTATAATGATGAAATTTTAACATTTAATCTTTTGACTCTAAATTACTGATGGATGTGAATTATGACTTTGTCAACTAAAATAAGTGTGTTTAAAGTCATTTCTGTGCCTGAAACGGGTCAAAATTGAAGCTTTTGAGTAAGCAAAACTCTGTAAAAATGGCAATTTTGGTCACTGTGATGGTTTAAAAAGTGGTTATTCAACATGAGGCATGATCCAATTGACATTTTGAATCATTTTTGGTACAGTCCAAAAAATCAATTTTCAGATGAAAAACGATGACTCCGGACCAGTCGAACGATCCCAAAATGGTCTATAATGATGAAATTTTAACATTTAATCTTTTGACTCTAAATTACTGTTGGATGTGAATTGTGACTTTGTCAACTAAAATAAGTGTGTTTAAAGTCATTTTTGTGCCTTAAACGGGTCAAAATTGAAGCTTTTGAGTAAGCAAAACTCTGTAAAAATGGCAATTTTGGTCACTGTGAGGGTTTAAAAAGTGGTTATTCAACATGAGGCATGATCCAATTGACATTTTGAATCATTTTTGGTACAGTCCAAAAAAATCAATTTTCGGATGAAAAACGATGACTCCGGACCAGTTGAACGATCCCAAAATGGTCTATAATGATGAAATTTTAACATTTAATCTTTTGACTCTAAATGACTGATGGATGTGAATTATGACTTTGTCAACTAAAATAAGTGTGTTTAAAGTCATTTCTGTGCCTGAAACGGGTCAAAATTGAAGCTTTTGAGTAAGCAAAACTCTGTAAAAATGGCAATTTTGGTCACTGTGAGGGTTTAAAAAGTGGTTATTCAACATGAGGCATGATCCAATTGACATTTTGAATCATTTTTGGTACAGTCCAAAAAATCAATTTTCGGATGAAAAACGATGACTCCGGACCTGTCGAACGATCCCAAAATGGTCTATAATGATGAAATTTTAACATTTAATCTTTTGACTCTAAATTACTGTTGGATGTGAATTGTGACTTTGTCAACTAAAATAAGTGTGTTTAAAGTCATTTTTGTGCCTGAAACGGGTCAAAATTGAAGCTTTTGAGTAAGCAAAACTCTGTAAAAATGGCAATTTTGGTCACTGTGAGGGTTTAAAAAGTGGTTATTCAACATGAGGCATGATCCAATTGACATTTTGAATCATTTTTGGTACAGTCCAAAAAATCAATTTTCGGATGAAAAACAATGACTCCGGACCAGTCGATCGATCCCAAAATGGTCTATAATGATGAAATTTTAACATTTAATCTTTTGACTCTAAATGACTGATGGATGTGAATTATGACTTTGTCAACTAAAATAAGTGTGTTTAAAGTCATTTCTGTGCCTGAAACGGGTCAAAATTGAAGCTTTTGAGTAAGCAAAACTCTGTAAAAATGGCAATTTTGGTCACTGTGAGGGTTTAAAAAGTGGTTATTCAACATGAGGCATGATCCAATTGACATTTTGAATCATTTTTGGTACAGTCCAAAAAATCAATTTTCGGATGAAAAACGATGACTCCGGACCTGTCGAACGATCCCAAAATGGTCTATAATGATGAAATTTTAACATTTAATCTTTTGACTCTAAATTACTGTTGGATGTGAATTGTGACTTTGTCAACTAAAATAAGTGTGTTTAAAGTCATTTTTGTGCCTGAAACGGGTCAAAATTGAAGCTTTTGAGTAAGCAAAACTCTGTAAAAATGGCAATTTTGGTCACTGTGAGGGTTTAAAAAGTGGTTATTCAACATGAGGCATGATCCAATTGACATTTTGAATCATTTTTGGTACAGTCCAAAAAATCAATTTTCGGATGAAAAACGATGACTCCGGACCAGTCGAACGATCCCAAAATGGTCTATAATGATGAAATTTTAACATTTAATCTTTTGACTCTAAATTACTGTTGGATGTGAATTGTGACTTTGTCAACTAAAATAAGTGTGTTGAAAGTCATTTCTGTGCCTGAAACGGGTCAAAATGGAAGCTTTTGAGTAAGCAAAACTCTGTAAAAATGGCAATTTTGGTCACTGTGAGGGTTTAAAAAGTGGTTATTCAACATGAGGCATGATCCAATTGACATTTTGAATCATTTTTGGTACAGTCCAAAAAATCAATTTTCGGATGAAAAACGATGACTCCGGACCAGTCGAACGATCCCAAAATGGTCTATAATGATGAAATTTTAACATTTAATCTTTTGACTCTAAATTACTGATGGATGTGAATTATGACTTTGTCAACTAAAATAAGTGTGTTTAAAGTCATTTCTGTGCCTGAAACGGGTCAAAATTGAAGCTTTTGAGTAAGCAAAACTCTGTAAAAATGGCAATTTTGGTCACTGTGAGGGTTTAAAAAGTGGTTATTCAACATGAGGCATGATCCAATTGACATTTTGAATCATTTTTGGTACAGTCCAAAAAATCAATTTTCGGATGAAAAACGATGACTCCGGACCAGTCGAACGATCCCAAAATGGTCTATAATGATGAAATTTTAACATTTAATCTTTTGACTCTAAATTACTGTTGGATGTGAATTGTGACTTTGTCAACTAAAATAAGTGTGTTGAAAGTCATTTCTGTGCCTGAAACGGGTCAAAATTGAAGCTTTTGAGTAAGCAAAACTCTGTAAAAATGGCAATTTTGGTCACTGTGAGGTTTTTAAAAGTGGTTATTCAACATGAGGCATGAATCAATTGACATTTTGAATCATTTTTGGTACAGTCCAAAAAATCAATTTTCGGATGAAAAACAATGACTCCGGACCAGTCGATCGATCCCAAAATGGTCTATAATGATGAAATTTTAACATTTAATCTTTTGACTCTAAATGACTGATGGATGTGAATTATGACTTTGTCAACTAAAATAAGTGTGTTTAAAGTCATTTCTGTGCCTGAAACGGGTCAAAATTGAAGCTTTTGAGTAAGCAAAACTCTGTAAAAATGGCAATTTTGGTCACTGTGAGGGTTTAAAAAGTGGTTATTCAACATGAGGCATGATCCAATTGACATTTTGAATCATTTTTGGTACAGTCCAAAAAATCAATTTTCGGATGAAAAACGATGACTCCGGACCTGTCGAACGATCCCAAAATGGTCTATAATGATGAAATTTTAACATTTAATCTTTTGACTCTAAATTACTGTTGGATGTGAATTGTGACTTTGTCAACTAAAATAAGTGTGTTTAAAGTCATTTTTGTGCCTGAAACGGGTCAAAATTGAAGCTTTTGAGTAAGCAAAACTCTGTAAAAATGGCAATTTTGGTCACTGTGAGGGTTTAAAAAGTGGTTATTCAACATGAGGCATGATCCAATTGACATTTTGAATCATTTTTGGTACAGTCCAAAAAATCAATTTTCGGATGAAAAACGATGACTCCGGACCAGTCGAACGATCCCAAAATGGTCTATAATGATGAAATTTTAACATTTAATCTTTTGACTCTAAATTACTGTTGGATGTGAATTGTGACTTTGTCAACTAAAATAAGTGTGTTGAAAGTCATTTCTGTGCCTGAAACGGGTCAAAATGGAAGCTTTTGAGTAAGCAAAACTCTGTAAAAATGGCAATTTTGGTCACTGTGAGGGTTTAAAAAGTGGTTATTCAACATGAGGCATGATCCAATTGACATTTTGAATCATTTTTGGTACAGTCCAAAAAATCAATTTTCGGATGAAAAACGATGACTCCGGACCAGTCGAACGATCCCAAAATGGTCTATAATGATGAAATTTTAACATTTAATCTTTTGACTCTAAATTACTGATGGATGTGAATTATGACTTTGTCAACTAAAATAAGTGTGTTTAAAGTCATTTCTGTGCCTGAAACGGGTCAAAATTGAAGCTTTTGAGTAAGCAAAACTCTGTAAAAATGGCAATTTTGGTCACTGTGATGGTTTAAAAAGTGGTTATTCAACATGAGGCATGATCCAATTGACATTTTGAATCATTTTTGGTACAGTCCAAAAAATCAATTTTCAGATGAAAAACGATGACTCCGGACCAGTCGAACGATCCCAAAATGGTCTATAATGATGAAATTTTAACATTTAATCTTTTGACTCTAAATTACTGTTGGATGTGAATTGTGACTTTGTCAACTAAAATAAGTGTGTTTAAAGTCATTTTTGTGCCTTAAACGGGTCAAAATTGAAGCTTTTGAGTAAGCAAAACTCTGTAAAAATGGCAATTTTGGTCACTGTGAGGGTTTAAAAAGTGGTTATTCAACATGAGGCATGATCCAATTGACATTTTGAATCATTTTTGGTACAGTCCAAAAAAATCAATTTTCGGATGAAAAACGATGACTCCGGACCAGTTGAACGATCCCAAAATGGTCTATAATGATGAAATTTTAACATTTAATCTTTTGACTCTAAATGACTGATGGATGTGAATTATGACTTTGTCAACTAAAATAAGTGTGTTTAAAGTCATTTCTGTGCCTGAAACGGGTCAAAATTGAAGCTTTTGAGTAAGCAAAACTCTGTAAAAATGGCAATTTTGGTCACTGTGAGGGTTTAAAAAGTGGTTATTCAACATGAGGCATGATCCAATTGACATTTTGAATCATTTTTGGTACAGTCCAAAAAATCAATTTTCGGATGAAAAACGATGACTCCGGACCTGTCGAACGATCCCAAAATGGTCTATAATGATGAAATTTTAACATTTAATCTTTTGACTCTAAATTACTGTTGGATGTGAATTGTGACTTTGTCAACTAAAATAAGTGTGTTTAAAGTCATTTTTGTGCCTGAAACGGGTCAAAATTGAAGCTTTTGAGTAAGCAAAACTCTGTAAAAATGGCAATTTTGGTCACTGTGAGGGTTTAAAAAGTGGTTATTCAACATGAGGCATGATCCAATTTACATTTTGAATCATTTTTTGTACAGTCCAAAAAATCAATTTTCGGATGAAAAACGATGACTCCGGACCAGTCGAACGATCCCAAAATGGTCTATAATGATGAAATTTTAACATTTAATCTTTTGACTCTAAATTACTGTTGGATGTGAATTGTGACTTTGTCAACTAAAATAAGTGTGTTGAAAGTCATTTCTGTGCCTGAAACGGGTCAAAATTGAAGCTTTCGAGTAAGCAAAACTCTGTAAAAATGGCAATTTTGGTCACTGTGAGGGTTTAAAAAGTGGTTATTCAACATGAGGCATGATCCAATTGACATTTTGAATCATTTTTGGTACAGTCCAAAAAATCAATTTTCGGATGAAAAACGATGACTCCGGACCTGTCGAACGATCCCAAAATGGTCTATAATGATGAAATTTTAACATTTAATCTTTTGACTCTAAATTACTGTTGGATGTGAATTGTGACTTTGTCAACTAAAATAAGTGTGTTTAAAGTCATTTTTGTGCCTGAAACGGGTCAAAATTGAAGCTTTTGAGTAAGCAAAACTCTGTAAAAATGGCAATTTTGGTCACTGTGAGGGTTTAAAAAGTGGTTATTCAACATGAGGCATGATCCAATTGACATTTTGAATCATTTTTGGTACAGTCCAAAAAATCAATTTTCGGATGAAAAACGATGACTCCGGACCTGTCGAACGATCCCAAAATGGTCTATAATGATGAAATTTTAACATTTAATCTTTTGACTCTAAATTACTGTTGGATGTGAATTGTGACTTTGTCAACTAAAATAAGTGTGTTGAAAGTCATTTCTGTGCCTGAAACGGGTCAAAATGGAAGCTTTTGAGTAAGCAAAACTCTGTAAAAATGGCAATTTTGGTCACTGTGAGGGTTTAAAAAGTGGTTATTCAACATGAGGCATGATCCAATTGACATTTTGAATCATTTTTGGTACAGTCCAAAAAATCAATTTTCGGATGAAAAACGATGACTCCGGACCAGTCGAACGATCCCAAAATGGTCTATAATGATGAAATTTTAACATTTAATCTTTTGACTCTAAATTACTGATGGATGTGAATTATGACTTTGTCAACTAAAATAAGTGTGTTTAAAGTCATTTCTGTGCCTGAAACGGGTCAAAATTGAAGCTTTTGAGTAAGCAAAACTCTGTAAAAATGGCAATTTTGGTCACTGTGATGGTTTAAAAAGTGGTTATTCAACATGAGGCATGATCCAATTGACATTTTGAATCATTTTTGGTACAGTCCAAAAAATCAATTTTCAGATGAAAAACGATGACTCCGGACCAGTTGAACGATCCCAAAATGTTCTATAATGATGAAATTTTAACATTTAATCTTTTGACTCTAAATTACTGTTGGATGTGAATTGTGACTTTGTCAACTAAAATAAGTGTGTTTAAAGTCATTTTTGTGCCTGAAACGGGTCAAAATTGAAGCTTTTGAGTAAGCAAAACTCTGTAAAAATGGCAATTTTGGTCACTGTGAGGGTTTAAAAAGTGGTTATTCAACATGAGGCATGATCCAATTTACATTTTGAATCATTTTTTGTACAGTCCAAAAAATCAATTTTCGGATGAAAAACGATGACTCCGGACCAGTCGAACGATCCCAAAATGGTCTATAATGATGAAATTTTAACATTTAATCTTTTGACTCTAAATTACTGTTGGATGTGAATTGTGACTTTGTCAACTAAAATAAGTGTGTTGAAAGTCATTTCTGTGCCTGAAACGGGTCAAAATTGAAGCTTTTGAGTAAGCAAAACTCTGTAAAAATGGCAATTTTGGTCACTGTGAGGGTTTAAAAAGTGGTTATTCAACATGAGGCATGATCCAATTGACATTTTGAATCATTTTTGGTACAGTCCAAAAAATCAATTTTCGGATGAAAAACGATGACTCCGGACCTGTCGAACGATCCCAAAATGGTCTATAATGATGAAATTTTAACATTTAATCTTTTGACTCTAAATTACTGTTGGATGTGAATTGTGACTTTGTCAACTAAAATAAGTGTGTTTAAAGTCATTTTTGTGCCTGAAACGGGTCAAAATTGAAGCTTTTGAGTAAGCAAAACTCTGTAAAAATGGCAATTTTGGTCACTGTGAGGGTTTAAAAAGTGGTTATTCAACATGAGGCATGATCCAATTGACATTTTGAATCATTTTTGGTACAGTCCAAAAAATCAATTTTCGGATGAAAAACGATGACTCCGGACCAGTCGAACGATCCCAAAATGGTCTATAATTATGAAATTTTAACATTTAATCTTTTGACTCTAAATTACTGTTGGATGTGAATTGTGACTTTGTCAACTAAAATAAGTGTGTTGAAAGTCATTTCTGTGCCTGAAACGGGTCAAAATGGAAGCTTTTGAGTAAGCAAAACTCTGTAAAAATGGCAATTTTGGTCACTGTGAGGGTTTAAAAAGTGGTTATTCAACATGAGGCATGATCCAATTGACATTTTGAATCATTTTTGGTACAGTCCAAAAAATCAATTTTCGGATGAAAAACGATGACTCCGGACCAGTCGAACGATCCCAAAATGGTCTATAATGATGAAATTTTAACATTTAATCTTTTGACTCTAAATTACTGATGGATGTGAATTATGACTTTGTCAACTAAAATAAGTGTGTTTAAAGTCATTTCTGTGCCTGAAACGGGTCAAAATTGAAGCTTTTGAGTAAGCAAAACTTTGTAAAAATGGCAATTTTGGTCACTGTGATGGTTTAAAAAGTGGTTATTCAACATGAGGCATGATCCAATTGACATTTTGAATCATTTTTGGTACAGTCCAAAAAATCAATTTTCAGATGAAAAACGATGACTCCGGACCAGTCGAACGATCCCAAAATGGTCTATAATGATGAAATTTTAACATTTAATCTTTTGACTCTAAATTACTGTTGGATGTGAATTGTGACTTTGTCAACTAAAATAAGTGTGTTTAAAGTAATTTTTGTGCCTTAAACGGGTCAAAATTGAAGCTTTTGAGTAAGCAAAACTCTGTAAAAATGGCAATTTTGGTCACTGTGAGGGTTTAAAAAGTGGTTATTCAACATGAGGCATGATCCAATTGACATTTTGAATCATTTTTGGTACAGTCCAAAAAAATCAATTTTCGGATGAAAAACGATGACTCCGGACCAGTTGAACGATCCCAAAATGGTCTATAATGATGAAATTTTACCATTTAATCTTTTGACTCTAAATGACTGATGGATGTGAATTATGACTTTGTCAACTAAAATAAGTGTGTTTAAAGTCATTTCTGTGCCTGAAACGGGTCAAAATTGAAGCTTTTGAGTAAGCAAAACTCTGCAAAAATGGCAATTTTGGTCACTGTGAGGGTTTAAAAAGTGGTTATTCAACATGAGGCATGATCCAATTGACATTTTGAATCATTTTTGGTACAGTCCAAAAAATCAATTTTCGGATGAAAAACGATGACTCCGGACCTGTCGAACGATCCCAAAATGGTCTATAATGATGAAATTTTAACATTTAATCTTTTGACTCTAAATTACTGTTGGATGTGAATTGTGACTTTGTCAACTAAAATAAGTGTGTTTAAAGTCATTTTTGTGCCTGAAACGGGTCAAAATTGAAGCTTTTGAGTAAGCAAAACTCTGTAAAAATGGCAATTTTGGTCACTGTGAGGGTTTAAAAAGTGGTTATTCAACATGAGGCACGATCCAATTGACATTTTGAATCATTTTTGGTACAGTCCCAAAAAATCAATTTTCGGATGAAAAACGATGACTCCGGACCTGTCGAACGTTCCCAAAATGGTCTATAATGATGAAATTTTAACATTTAATCTTTTGACTCTAAATTACTGTTGGATGTGAATTGTGATTTTGTCAACTAAAATAAGTGTGTTTAAAGTCATTTCTGTGCCTGAAACGGGCCAAAATTGAAGCTTTTGAGTAAGCAAAACTCTGTAAAAATGGCAATTTTGGTCACTGTGAGGGTTTAAAAAGTGGTTATTCAACATGAGGCATGATCAAAATTGACATTTTGAATCATTTTTGGTACAGTCCAAAAAATCAATTTTCGGATGAAAAACGATGACTCCGGACCAGTCGAACGATCCCAAAATGGTCTTTAATTATGAAATTTTAACATTTAATCTTTTGACTCTAAATTACTGATGGATGTGAATTATGACTTTGTCAACTAAAATAAGCGTGTTTAAAGTCAATTACGTGCCTGAAACGGGTCAAAATTGAAGCTTTTGAGTAAGCAAAACTCTGTAAAAATGGCAATTTTGGTCACTGTGAGGGTTTAAAAAGTGGTTATTTAACATGAGGCATGATCCAATTGACATTTTGAATCATTTTTGGTACAGTCCAAAAAATCAATTTTCGGATGAAAAACGATGACTCCGGACCAGTCGAACAATCCCAAAATGGTCTATAATGATGAAATTTTAACATTTAATCTTTTGACTCTAAATTACTGTTGGATGTGAATTGTGACTTTGTCAACTAAAATAAGTGTGTTTAAAGTCATTTCTGTGCCTGAAACGGGTCAAAATTGAAGCTTTTGAGTAAGCAAAACTCTGTAAAAATGGCAATTTTGGTCACTGTGAGGGTTTAAAAAGGGGTTATTCAACATGAGGCATGATCCAATTGACATTTTTAATCATTTTTGGTACAGTCCAAAAAATCAATTTTCGGATGAAAAACGATGACTCCGGACCAGTCGAACGATCCCAAAATGGTCTTTAATTATGAAATTTTAACATTTAATCTTTTGACTCTAAATTACTGATGGATGTGAATTATGACTTTGTCAACTAAAATAAGTGTGTTTAAAGTCAATTACGTGCCTGAAACGGGTCAAAATTGAAGCTTTTGAGTAAGCAAAACTCTGTAAAAATGGCAATTTTGGTCACTGTGAGGGTTTAAAAAGTGGTTATTCAACATGAGGCATGATCCAATTGACATTTTGAATCATTTTTGGTACAGTCCAAAAAATCAATTTTCGGATGAAAAACGATGACTCCGGACCAGTCGAACGATCCCAAAATGGTCTATAATGATGAAATTTTAACATTTAATCTTTTGACTCTAAATTACTGTTGGATGTGAATTGTGACTTTTTCAACTAAAATAAGTGTGTTTAAAGTCATTTCTGTGCCTGAAACGGGTCAAAATTGTAGCTTTTGAGTAAGCAAAACTCTGTAAAAATGGCAATTTTGGTCACTGTGAGGGTTTAAAAAGTGGTTATTCAACATGAGGCATGATCCAATTGACATTTTGAATCATTTTTGGTACAGTCCCAAAAATCAATTTTCGGATGAAAAACGATGACTCCGGACCTGTCGAACGATCCCAAAATGGTCCATAATGATGAAATTTTAACATTTAATCCTTTGACTCTAAATGACTGTACGATGTGAATTATGACTTTGTCAACTAGAATAAGTGTGTTTAAAGTCATTTCTGTGCCTGAAACAGGTCAAAATGGAAGCTTTTGAGTAAGCAAAACTCTGTAAAAATGGCAATTGTGGTCACTGTGAGGGTTTAAAAAGTGGTTATTCAACATGAGGCATGATCCAATTGACATTTTGAATCATTTTTGGTACAGTCCAAAAAATCAATTTTCGGATGAAAAACGATGACTCTGGACCTGTCGAACGATCCCAAAATGGTCTATAATGATGAAATTTTAACATTTAATCTTTTGACTCTAAATTATTGTTGGATGTGAATTGTGACTTTGTCAACTAAAATAAGTGTGTTTAAAGTCATTTTTGTGCCTGAAACGGGTCAAAATTAAAGCTTTTGAGTAAGCAAAACTCTGTAAAAATGGCAATTTTGGTCACTGTGAGGGTTTAAAAAGTGGTTATTCAACATGAGGCATGATCCAATTGACATTTTGAATCATTTTTGGTACAGTCCAAAAAATCAATTTTCGGATGAAAAACGATGACTCCGGACCAGTCGAACGATCCCAAAATGGTCTATAATGATGAAATTTTAACATTTAATCTTTTGACTCTAAATTACTGATGGATGTGAATTATGACTTTGTCAACTAAAATAAGTGTGTTTAAAGTCATTTCTGTGCCTGAAACGGGTCAAAATTGAAGCTTTTGAGTAAGCAAAACTCTGTAAAAATGGCAATTTTGGTCACTGTGATGGTTTAAAAAGTGGTTATTCAACATGAGGCATGATCCAATTGACATTTTGAATCATTTTTGGTACAGTCCAAAAAATCAATTTTCAGATGAAAAACGATGACTCCGGACCAGTCGAACGATCCCAAAATGGTCTATAATGATGAAATTTTAACATTTAATCTTTTGACTCTAAATTACTGTTGGATGTGAATTGTGACTTTGTCAACTAAAATAAGTGTGTTTAAAGTCATTTTTGTGCCTTAAACGGGTCAAAATTGAAGCTTTTGAGTAAGCAAAACTCTGTAAAAATGGCAATTTTGGTCACTGTGAGGTTTTTAAAAGTGGTTATTCAACATGAGGCATGATCCAATTGACATTTTGAATCATTTTTGGTACAGTCCAAAAAATCAATTTTCGGATGAAAAACGATGACTCCGGACCAGTCGATCGATCCCAAAATGGTCTATAATGATGAAATTTTAACATTTAATCTTTTGACTCTAAATGACTGATGGATGTGAATTATGACTTTGTCAACTAAAATAAGTGTGTTTAAAGTCATTTCTGTGCCTGAAACGGGTCAAAATTGAAGCTTTTGAGTAAGCAAAACTCTGTAAAAATGGCAATTTTGGTCACTGTGAGGGTTTAAAAAGTGGTTATTCAACATGAGGCATGATCCAATTGACATTTTGAATCATTTTTGGTACAGTCCAAAAAATCAATTTTCGGATGAAAAACGATGACTCCGGACCTGTCGAACGATCCCAAAATGGTCTATAATGATGAAATTTTAACATTTAATCTTTTGACTCTAAATTACTGTTGGATGTGAATTGTGACTTTGTCAACTAAAATAAGTGTGTTTAAAGTCATTTTTGTGCCTGAAACGGGTCAAAATTGAAGCTTTTGAGTAGGCAAAACTCTGTAAAAATGGCAATTTTGGTCACTGTGAGGGTTTAAAAAGTGGTTATTCAACATGAGGCATGATCCAATTGACATTTTGAATCATTTTTGGTACAGTCCAAAAAATCAATTTTCGGATGAAAAACGATGACTCCGGACCAGTCGAACGATCCCAAAATGGTCTATAATGATGAAATTTTAACATTTAATCTTTTGACTCTAAATTACTGTTGGATGTGAATTGTGACTTTGTCAACTAAAATAAGTGTGTTGAAAGTCATTTCTGTGCCTGAAACGGGTCAAAATTGAAGCTTTTGAGTAAGCAAAACTCTGTAAAAATGGCCATTTTGGTCACTGTGAGGTTTTTAAAAGTGGTTATTCAACATGAGGCATGATCCAATTGACATTTTGAATCATTTTTGGTACAGTCCAAAAAATCAATTTTCGGATGAAAAACGATGACTCCGGACCAGTCGATCGATCCCAAAATGGTCTATAATGATGAAATTTTAACATTTAATCTTTTGACTCTAAATGACTGATGGATGTGAATTATGACTTTGTCAACTAAAATAAGTGTGTTTAAAGTCATTTCTGTGCCTGAAACGGGTCAAAATTGAAGCTTTTGAGTAAGCAAAACTCTGTAAAAATGGCAATTTTGGTCACTGTGAGGGTTTAAAAAGTGGTTATTCAACATGAGGCATGATCCAATTGACATTTTGAATCATTTTTGGTACAGTCCAAAAAATCAATTTTCGGATGAAAAACGATGACTCCGGACCAGTCGAACGATCCCAAAATGGTCTATAATGATGAAATTTTAACATTTAATCTTTTGACTCTAAATTACTGTTGGATGTGAATTGTGACTTTGTCAACTAAAATAAGTGTGTTGAAAGTCATTTCTGTGCCTGAAACGGGTCAAAATTGAAGCTTTTGAGTAAGCAAAACTCTGTAAAAATGGCAATTTTGGTCACTGTGAGGTTTTTAAAAGTGGTTATTCAACATGAGGCATGATCCAATTGACATTTTGAATCATTTTTGGTACAGTCCAAAAAATCAATTTTCGGATGAAAAACAATGACTTCGGACCAGTCGATCGATCCCAAAATGGTCTATAATGATGAAATTTTAACATTTAATCTTTTGACTCTAAATGACTGATGGATGTGAATTATGACTTTGTTAACTAAAATAAGTGTGTTTAAAGTCATTTCTGTGCCTGAAACGGGTCAAAATTGAAGCTTTTGAGTAAGCAAAACTCTGTAGAAATGGCAATTTTGGTCACTGTGAGGGTTTAAAAAGTGGTTATTCAACATGAGGCATGATCCAATTGACATTTTGAATCATTTTTGGTACAGTCCAAAAAATCAATTTTCGGATGAAAAACGATGACTCCGGACCTGTCGAACGATCCCAAAATGGTCTATAATGATGAAATTTTAACATTTAATCTTTTGACTCTAAATTACTGTTGGATGTGAATTGTGACTTTGTCAACTAAAATAAGTGTGTTTAAAGTCATTTTTGTGCCTGAAACGGGTCAAAATTGAAGCTTTTGAGTAAGCAAAACTCTGTAAAAATGGCAATTTTGGTCACTGTGAGGGTTTAAAAAGTGGTTATTCAACATGAGGCATGATCCAATTGACATTTTGAATCATTTTTGGTACAGTCCAAAAAATCAATTTTCGGATGAAAAACGATGACTCCGGACCAGTCGAACGATCCCAAAATGGTCTATAATGATGAAATTTTAACATTTAATCTTTTGACTCTAAATTACTGTTGGATGTGAATTGTGACTTTGTCAACTAAAATAAGTGTGTTTAAAGTCATTTTTGTGCCTGAAACGGGTCAAAATTGAAGCTTTTGAGTAAGCAAAACTCTGTAAAAATGGCAATTTTGGTCACTGTGAGGGTTTAAAAAGTGGTTATTCAACATGAGGCATGATCCAATTGACATTTTGAATCATTTTTGGTACAGTCCAAAAAATCAATTTTCGGATGAAAAACGATGACTCCGGACCAGTCGAACGATCCCAAAATGGTCTATAATGATGAAATTTTAACATTTAATCTTTTGACTCTAAATTACTGTTGGATGTGAATTGTGACTTTGTCAACTAAAATAAGTGTGTTGAAAGTCATTTCTGTGCCTGAAACGGGTCAAAATGGAAGCTTTTGAGTAAGCAAAACTCTGTAAAAATGGCAATTTTGGTAACTGTGAGGGTTTAAAAAGTGGTTATTCAACATGAGGCATGATCCAATTGACATTTTGAATCATTTTTGGTACAGTCCAAAAAATCAATTTTCGGATGAAAAACGATGACTCCGGACCAGTCGAACGATCCCAAAATGGTCTATAATGATGAAATTTTAACATTTAATCTTTTGACTCTAAATTACTGATGGATGTGAATTATGACTTTGTCAACTAAAATAAGTGTGTTTAAAGTCATTTCTGTGCCTGAAACGGGTCAAAATTGAAGCTTTTGAGTAAGCAAAACTCTGTAAAAATGGCAATTTTGGTCACTGTGATGGTTTAAAAAGTGGTTATTCAACATGAGGCATGATCCAATTGACATTTTGAATCATTTTTGGTACAGTCCAAAAAAATCAATTTTCGGATGAAAAACGATGACTCCGGACCAGTTGAACGATCCCAAAATGGTCTATAATGATGAAATTTTAACATTTAATCTTTTGACTCTAAATGACTGATGGATGTGAATTATGACTTTGTCAACTAAAATAAGTGTGTTTAAAGTCATTTCTGTGCCTGAAACGGGTCAAAATTGAAGCTTTTGAGTAAGCAAAACTCTGTAAAAATGGCAATTTTGGTCACTGTGAGGGTTTAAAAAGTGGTTATTCAACATGAGGCATGATCCAATTGACATTTTGAATCATTTTTGGTACAGTCCAAAAAATCAATTTTCGGTTGAAAAACGATGACTCCGGACCTGTCGAACGATCCCAAAATGGTCTATAATGATGAAATTTTAACATTTAATCTTTTGACTCTAAATTACTGTTGGATGTGAATTGTGACTTTGTCAACTAAAATAAGTGTGTTTAAAGTCATTTTTGTGCCTGAAACGGGTCAAAATTGAAGCTTTTGAGTAAGCAAAACTCTGTAAAAATGGCAATTTTGGTCACTGTGAGGGTTTAAAAAGTGGTTATTCAACATGAGGCATGATCCAATTGACATTTTGAATCATTTTTGGTACAGTCCAAAAAATCAATTTTCGGATGAAAAACGATGACTCCGGACCAGTCGAACGATCCCAAAATGGTCTATAATGATGAAATTTTAACATTTAATTTTTTGACTCTAAATTACTGTTGGATGTGAATTGTGACTTTGTCAACTAAAATAAGTGTGTTTAAAGTCATTTCTGTGCCTGAAACGGGTCAAAATTGAAGCTTTTGAGTAAGCAAAACTCTGTAAAAATGGCAATTTTGGTCACTGTGAGGGTTTAAAAAGGGGTTATTCAACATGAGGCATGATCCAATTGACATTTTTAATCATTTTTGGTACAGTCCAAAAAATCAATTTTCGGATGAAAAACGATGACTCCGGACCAGTCGAACGATCCCAAAATGGTCTTTAATTAGGAAATTTTAACATTTAATCTTTTGACTCTAAATTACTGATGGATGTGAATTATGACTTTGTCAACTAAAATAAGTGTGTTTAAAGTCAATTACGTGCCTGAAACGGGTCAAAATTGAAGCTTTTGAGTAAGCAAAACTCTGTAAAAATGGCAATTTTGGTCACTGTGAGGGTTTAAAAAGTGGTTATTCAACATGAGGCATGATCCAATTGACATTTTGAATCATTTTTGGTACAGTCCAAAAAATCAATTTTCGGATGAAAAACGATGACTCCGGACCAGTCGAACGATCCCAAAATGGTCTATAATGATGAAATTTTAACATTTAATCTTTTGACTCTAAATTACTGTTGGATGTGAATTGTGACTTTGTCAACTAAAATAAGTGTGTTTAAAGTCATTTCTGTGCCTGAAACGGGTCAAAATTGTAGCTTTTGAGTAAGCAAAACTCTGTAAAAATGGCAATTTTGGTCACTGTGAGGGTTTAAAAAGTGGTTATTCAACATGAGGCATGATCCAATTGACATTTTGAATCATTTTTGGTACAGTCCCAAAAATCAATTTTCGGATGAAAAACGATGACTCCGGACCAGTCGAACGATCCCAAAATGGTCTATAATGATGAAATTTTAACATTTAATCTTTTGACTCTAAATTACTGATGGATGTGAATTATGACTTTGTCAACTAAAATAAGTGTGTTTAAAGTCATTTCTGTGCCTGAAACGGGTCAAAATTGAAGCTTTTGAGTAAGCAAAACTCTGTAAAAATGGCAATTTTGGTCACTGTGATGGTTTAAAAAGTGGTTATTCAACATGAGGCATGATCCAATTGACATTTTGAATCATTTTTGGTACAGTCCAAAAAATCAATTTTCAGATGAAAAACGATGACTCCGGACCAGTCGAACGATCCCAAAATGGTCTATAATGATGAAATTTTAACATTTAATCTTTTGACTCTAAATTACTGTTGGATGTGAATTGTGACTTTGTCAACTAAAATAAGTGTGTTTAAAGTCATTTTTGTGCCTTAAACGGGTCAAAATTGAAGCTTTTGAGTAAGCAAAACTCTGTAAAAATGGCAATTTTGGTCACTGTGAGGGTTTAAAAAGTGGTTATTCAACATGAGGCATGATCCAATTGACATTTTGAATCATTTTTGGTACAGTCCAAAAAAATCAATTTTCGGATGAAAAACGATGACTCCGGACCAGTTGAACGATCCCAAAATGGTCTATAATGATGAAATTTTAACATTTAATCTTTTGACTCTAAATGACTGATGGATGTGAATTATGACTTTGTCAACTAAAATAAGTGTGTTTAAAGTCATTTCTGTGCCTGAAACGGGTCAAAATTGAAGCTTTTGAGTAAGCAAAACTCTGTAAAAATGGCAATTTTGGTCACTGTGAGGGTTTAAAAAGTGGTTATTCAACATGAGGCATGATCCAATTGACATTTTGAATCATTTTTGGTACAGTCCAAAAAATCAATTTTCGGATGAAAAACGATGACTCCGGACCTGTCGAACGATCCCAAAATGGTCTATAATGATGAAATTTTAACATTTAATCTTTTGACTCTAAATTACTGTTGGATGTGAATTGTGACTTTGTCAACTAAAATAAGTGTGTTTAAAGTCATTTTTGTGCCTGAAACGGGTCAAAATTGAAGCTTTTGAGTAAGCAAAACTCTGTAAAAATGGCAATTTTGGTCACTGTGAGGGTTTAAAAAGTGGTTATTCAACATGAGGCATGATCCAATTTACATTTTGAATCATTTTTTGTACAGTCCAAAAAATCAATTTTCGGATGAAAAACGATGACTCCGGACCAGTCGAACGATCCCAAAATGGTCTATAATGATGAAATTTTAACATTTAATCTTTTGACTCTAAATTACTGTTGGATGTGAATTGTGACTTTGTCAACTAAAATAAGTGTGTTTAAAGTCATTTCTGTGCCTGAAACGGGTCAAAATTGAAGCTTTCGAGTAAGCAAAACTCTGTAAAAATGGCAATTTTGGTCACTGTGAGGGTTTAAAAAGTGGTTATTCAACATGAGGCATGATCCAATTGACATTTTGAATCATTTTTGGTACAGTCCAAAAAATCAATTTTCGGATGAAAAACGATGACTCCGGACCTGTCGAACGATCCCAAAATGGTCTATAATGATGAAATTTTAACATTTAATCTTTTGACTCTAAATTACTGTTGGATGTGAATTGTGACTTTGTCAACTAAAATAAGTGTGTTGAAAGTCATTTCTGTGCCTGAAACGGGTCAAAATGGAAGCTTTTGAGTAAGCAAAACTCTGTAAAAATGGCAATTTTGGTCACTGTGAGGGTTTAAAAAGTGGTTATTCAACATGAGGCATGATCCAATTGACATTTTGAATCATTTTTGGTACAGTCCAAAAAATCAATTTTCGGATGAAAAACGATGACTCCGGACCAGTCGAACGATCCCAAAATGGTCTATAATGATGAAATTTTAACATTTAATCTTTTGACTCTAAATTACTGATGGATGTGAATTATGACTTTGTCAACTAAAATAAGTGTGTTTAAAGTCATTTCTGTGCCTGAAACGGGTCAAAATTGAAGCTTTTGAGTAAGCAAAACTCTGTAAAAATGGCAATTTTGGTCACTGTGATGGTTTAAAAAGTGGTTATTCAACATGAGGCATGATCCAATTGACATTTTGAATCATTTTTGGTACAGTCCAAAAAATCAATTTTCAGATGAAAAACGATGACTCCGGACCAGTCGAACGATCCCAAAATGTTCTATAATGATGAAATTTTAACATTTAATCTTTTGACTCTAAATTACTGTTGGATGTGAATTGTGACTTTGTCAACTAAAATAAGTGTGTTTAAAGTCATTTTTGTGCCTTAAACGGGTCAAAATTGAAGCTTTTGAGTAAGCAAAACTCTGTAAAAATGGCAATTTTGGTCACTGTGAGGGTTTAAAAAGTGGTTATTCAACATGAGGCATGATCCAATTGACATTTTGAATCATTTTTGGTACAGTCCAAAAAAATCAATTTTCGGATGAAAAACGATGACTCCGGACCAGTTGAACGATCCCAAAATGGTCTATAATGATGAAATTTTAACATTTAATCTTTTGACTCTAAATTACTGTTGGATGTGAATTGTGACTTTGTCAACTAAAATAAGTGTGTTTAAAGTCATTTTTGTGCCTGAAACGGGTCAAAATTGAAGCTTTTGAGTAAGCAAAACTCTGTAAAAATGGCAATTTTGGTCACTGTGAGGGTTTAAAAAGTGGTTATTCAACATGAGGCATGATCCAATTTACATTTTGAATCATTTTTTGTACAGTCCAAAAAATCAATTTTCGGATGAAAAACGATGACTCCGGACCAGTCGAACGATCCCAAAATGGTCTATAATGATGAAATTTTAACATTTAATCTTTTGACTCTAAATTACTGTTGGATGTGAATTGTGACTTTGTCAACTAAAATAAGTGTGTTGAAAGTCATTTCTGTGCCTGAAACGGGTCAAAATTGAAGCTTTTGAGTAAGCAAAACTCTGTAAAAATGGCAATTTTGGTCACTGTGAGGGTTTAAAAAGTGGTTATTCAACATGAGGCATGATCCAATTGACATTTTGAATCATTTTTGGTACAGTCCAAAAAATCAATTTTCGGATGAAAAACGATGACTCCGGACCTGTCGAACGATCCCAAAATGGTCTATAATGATGAAATTTTAACATTTAATCTTTTGACTCTAAATTACTGTTGGATGTGAATTGTGACTTTGTCAACTAAAATAAGTGTGTTTAAAGTCATTTTTGTGCCTGAAACGGGTCAAAATTGAAGCTTTTGAGTAAGCAAAACTCTGTAAAAATGGCAATTTTGGTCACTGTGAGGGTTTAAAAAGTGGTTATTCAACATGAGGCATGATCCAATTGACATTTTGAATCATTTTTGGTACAGTCCAAAAAATCAATTTTCGGATGAAAAACGATGACTCCGGACCAGTCGAACGATCCCAAAATGGTCTATAATTATGAAATTTTAACATTTAATCTTTTGACTCTAAATTACTGTTGGATGTGAATTGTGACTTTGTCAACTAAAATAAGTGTGTTGAAAGTCATTTCTGTGCCTGAAACGGGTCAAAATGGAAGCTTTTGAGTAAGCAAAACTCTGTAAAAATGGCAATTTTGGTCACTGTGAGGGTTTAAAAAGTGGTTATTCAACATGAGGCATGATCCAATTGACATTTTGAATCATTTTTGGTACAGTCCAAAAAATCAATTTTCGGATGAAAAACGATGACTCCGGACCAGTCGAACGATCCCAAAATGGTCTATAATGATGAAATTTTAACATTTAATCTTTTGACTCTAAATTACTGATGGATGTGAATTATGACTTTGTCAACTAAAATAAGTGTGTTTAAAGTCATTTCTGTGCCTGAAACGGGTCAAAATTGAAGCTTTTGAGTAAGCAAAACTTTGTAAAAATGGCAATTTTGGTCACTGTGATGGTTTAAAAAGTGGTTATTCAACATGAGGCATGATCCAATTGACATTTTGAATCATTTTTGGTACAGTCCAAAAAATCAATTTTCAGATGAAAAACGATGACTCCGGACCAGTCGAACGATCCCAAAATGGTCTATAATGATGAAATTTTAACATTTAATCTTTTGACTCTAAATTACTGTTGGATGTGAATTGTGACTTTGTCAACTAAAATAAGTGTGTTTAAAGTAATTTTTGTGCCTTAAACGGGTCAAAATTGAAGCTTTTGAGTAAGCAAAACTCTGTAAAAATGGCAATTTTGGTCACTGTGAGGGTTTAAAAAGTGGTTATTCAACATGAGGCATGATCCAATTGACATTTTGAATCATTTTTGGTACAGTCCAAAAAAATCAATTTTCGGATGAAAAACGATGACTCCGGACCAGTTGAACGATCCCAAAATGGTCTATAATGATGAAATTTTAACATTTAATCTTTTGACTCTAAATGACTGATGGATGTGAATTATGACTTTGTCAACTAAAATAAGTGTGTTTAAAGTCATTTCTGTGCCTGAAACGGGTCAAAATTGAAGCTTTTGAGTAAGCAAAACTCTGCAAAAATGGCAATTTTGGTCACTGTGAGGGTTTAAAAAGTGGTTATTCAACATGAGGCATGATCCAATTGACATTTTGAATCATTTTTGGTACAGTCCAAAAAATCAATTTTCGGATGAAAAACGATGACTCCGGACCTGTCGAACGATCCCAAAATGGTCTATAATGATGAAATTTTAACATTTAATCTTTTGACTCTAAATTACTGTTGGATGTGAATTGTGACTTTGTCAACTAAAATAAGTGTGTTTAAAGTCATTTTTGTGCCTGAAACGGGTCAAAATTGAAGCTTTTGAGTAAGCAAAACTCTGTAAAAATGGCAATTTTGGTCACTGTGAGGGTTTAAAAAGTGGTTATTCAACATGAGGCACGATCCAATTGACATTTTGAATCATTTTTGGTACAGTCCCAAAAAATCAATTTTCGGATGAAAAACGATGACTCCGGACCTGTCGAACGTTCCCAAAATGGTCTATAATGATGAAATTTTAACATTTAATCTTTTGACTCTAAATTACTGTTGGATGTGAATTGTGATTTTGTCAACTAAAATAAGTGTGTTTAAAGTCATTTCTGTGCCTGAAACGGGCCAAAATTGAAGCTTTTGAGTAAGCAAAACTCTGTAAAAATGGCAATTTTGGTCACTGTGAGGGTTTAAAAAGTGGTTATTCAACATGAGGCATGATCAAAATTGACATTTTGAATCATTTTTGGTACAGTCCAAAAAATCAATTTTCGGATGAAAAACGATGACTCCGGACCAGTCGAACGATCCCAAAATGGTCTTTAATTATGAAATTTTAACATTTAATCTTTTGACTCTAAATTACTGATGGATGTGAATTATGACTTTGTCAACTAAAATAAGCGTGTTTAAAGTCAATTACGTGCCTGAAACGGGTCAAAATTGAAGCTTTTGAGTAAGCAAAACTCTGTAAAAATGGCAATTTTGGTCACTGTGAGGGTTTAAAAAGTGGTTATTTAACATGAGGCATGATCCAATTGACATTTTGAATCATTTTTGGTACAGTCCAAAAAATCAATTTTCGGATGAAAAACGATGACTCCGGACCAGTCGAACAATCCCAAAATGGTCTATAATGATGAAATTTTAACATTTAATCTTTTGACTCTAAATTACTGTTGGATGTGAATTGTGACTTTGTCAACTAAAATAAGTGTGTTTAAAGTCATTTCTGTGCCTGAAACGGGTCAAAATTGAAGCTTTTGAGTAAGCAAAACTCTGTAAAAATGGCAATTTTGGTCACTGTGAGGGTTTAAAAAGGGGTTATTCAACATGAGGCATGATCCAATTGACATTTTTAATCATTTTTGGTACAGTCCAAAAAATCAATTTTCGGATGAAAAACGATGACTCCGGACCAGTCGAACGATCCCAAAATGGTCTTTAATTATGAAATTTTAACATTTAATCTTTTGACTCTAAATTACTGATGGATGTGAATTATGACTTTGTCAACTAAAATAAGTGTGTTTAAAGTCAATTACGTGCCTGAAACGGGTCAAAATTGAAGCTTTTGAGTAAGCAAAACTCTGTAAAAATGGCAATTTTGGTCACTGTGAGGGTTTAAAAAGTGGTTATTCAACATGAGGCATGATCCAATTGACATTTTGAATCATTTTTGGTACAGTCCAAAAAATCAATTTTCGGATGAAAAACGATGACTCCGGACCAGTCGAACGATCCCAAAATGGTCTATAATGATGAAATTTTAACATTTAATCTTTTGACTCTAAATTACTGTTGGATGTGAATTGTGACTTTTTCAACTAAAATAAGTGTGTTTAAAGTCATTTCTGTGCCTGAAACGGGTCAAAATTGTAGCTTTTGAGTAAGCAAAACTCTGTAAAAATGGCAATTTTGGTCACTGTGAGGGTTTAAAAAGTGGTTATTCAACATGAGGCATGATCCAATTGACATTTTGAATCATTTTTGGTACAGTCCCAAAAATCAATTTTCGGATGAAAAACGATGACTCCGGACCTGTCGAACGATCCCAAAATGGTCCATAATGATGAAATTTTAACATTTAATCCTTTGACTCTAAATGACTGTACGATGTGAATTATGACTTTGTCAACTAGAATAAGTGTGTTTAAAGTCATTTCTGTGCCTGAAACAGGTCAAAATGGAAGCTTTTGAGTAAGCAAAACTCTGTAAAAATGGCAATTGTGGTCACTGTGAGGGTTTAAAAAGTGGTTATTCAACATGAGGCATGATCCAATTGACATTTTGAATCATTTTTGGTACAGTCCAAAAAATCAATTTTCGGATGAAAAACGATGACTCTGGACCTGTCGAACGATCCCAAAATGGTCTATAATGATGAAATTTTAACATTTAATCTTTTGACTCTAAATTATTGTTGGATGTGAATTGTGACTTTGTCAACTAAAATAAGTGTGTTTAAAGTCATTTTTGTGCCTGAAACGGGTCAAAATTAAAGCTTTTGAGTAAGCAAAACTCTGTAAAAATGGCAATTTTGGTCACTGTGAGGGTTTAAAAAGTGGTTATTCAACATGAGGCATGATCCAATTGACATTTTGAATCATTTTTGGTACAGTCCAAAAAATCAATTTTCGGATGAAAAACGATGACTCCGGACCAGTCGAACGATCCCAAAATGGTCTATAATGATGAAATTTTAACATTTAATCTTTTGACTCTAAATTACTGATGGATGTGAATTATGACTTTGTCAACTAAAATAAGTGTGTTTAAAGTCATTTCTGTGCCTGAAACGGGTCAAAATTGAAGCTTTTGAGTAAGCAAAACTCTGTAAAAATGGCAATTTTGGTCACTGTGATGGTTTAAAAAGTGGTTATTCAACATGAGGCATGATCCAATTGACATTTTGAATCATTTTTGGTACAGTCCAAAAAATCAATTTTCAGATGAAAAACGATGACTCCGGACCAGTCGAACGATCCCAAAATGGTCTATAATGATGAAATTTTAACATTTAATCTTTTGACTCTAAATTACTGTTGGATGTGAATTGTGACTTTGTCAACTAAAATAAGTGTGTTTAAAGTCATTTTTGTGCCTTAAACGGGTCAAAATTGAAGCTTTTGAGTAAGCAAAACTCTGTAAAAATGGCAATTTTGGTCACTGTGAGGTTTTTAAAAGTGGTTATTCAACATGAGGCATGATCCAATTGACATTTTGAATCATTTTTGGTACAGTCCAAAAAATCAATTTTCGGATGAAAAACGATGACTCCGGACCAGTCGATCGATCCCAAAATGGTCTATAATGATGAAATTTTAACATTTAATCTTTTGACTCTAAATGACTGATGGATGTGAATTATGACTTTGTCAACTAAAATAAGTGTGTTTAAAGTCATTTCTGTGCCTGAAACGGGTCAAAATTGAAGCTTTTGAGTAAGCAAAACTCTGTAAAAATGGCAATTTTGGTCACTGTGAGGGTTTAAAAAGTGGTTATTCAACATGAGGCATGATCCAATTGACATTTTGAATCATTTTTGGTACAGTCCAAAAAATCAATTTTCGGATGAAAAACGATGACTCCGGACCTGTCGAACGATCCCAAAATGGTCTATAATGATGAAATTTTAACATTTAATCTTTTGACTCTAAATTACTGTTGGATGTGAATTGTGACTTTGTCAACTAAAATAAGTGTGTTTAAAGTCATTTTTGTGCCTGAAACGGGTCAAAATTGAAGCTTTTGAGTAGGCAAAACTCTGTAAAAATGGCAATTTTGGTCACTGTGAGGGTTTAAAAAGTGGTTATTCAACATGAGGCATGATCCAATTGACATTTTGAATCATTTTTGGTACAGTCCAAAAAATCAATTTTCGGATGAAAAACGATGACTCCGGACCAGTCGAACGATCCCAAAATGGTCTATAATGATGAAATTTTAACATTTAATCTTTTGACTCTAAATTACTGTTGGATGTGAATTGTGACTTTGTCAACTAAAATAAGTGTGTTGAAAGTCATTTCTGTGCCTGAAACGGGTCAAAATTGAAGCTTTTGAGTAAGCAAAACTCTGTAAAAATGGCCATTTTGGTCACTGTGAGGTTTTTAAAAGTGGTTATTCAACATGAGGCATGATCCAATTGACATTTTGAATCATTTTTGGTACAGTCCAAAAAATCAATTTTCGGATGAAAAACGATGACTCCGGACCAGTCGATCGATCCCAAAATGGTCTATAATGATGAAATGTTAACATTTAATCTTTTGACTCTAAATGACTGATGGATGTGAATTATGACTTTGTCAACTAAAATAAGTGTGTTTAAAGTCATTTCTGTGCCTGAAACGGGTCAAAATTGAAGCTTTTGAGTAAGCAAAACTCTGTAAAAATGGCAATTTTGGTCACTGTGAGGGTTTAAAAAGTGGTTATTCAACATGAGGCATGATCCAATTGACATTTTGAATCATTTTTGGTACAGTCCAAAAAATCAATTTTCGGATGAAAAACGATGACTCCGGACCAGTCGAACGATCCCAAAATGGTCTATAATGATGAAATTTTAACATTTAATCTTTTGACTCTAAATTACTGTTGGATGTGAATTGTGACTTTGTCAACTAAAATAAGTGTGTTGAAAGTCATTTCTGTGCCTGAAACGGGTCAAAATTGAAGCTTTTGAGTAAGCAAAACTCTGTAAAAATGGCAATTTTGGTCACTGTGAGGTTTTTAAAAGTGGTTATTCAACATGAGGCATGATCCAATTGACATTTTGAATCATTTTTGGTACAGTCCAAAAAATCAATTTTCGGATGAAAAACAATGACTTCGGACCAGTCGATCGATCCCAAAATGGTCTATAATGATGAAATTTTAACATTTAATCTTTTGACTCTAAATGACTGATGGATGTGAATTATGACTTTGTCAACTAAAATAAGTGTGTTTAAAGTCATTTCTGTGCCTGAAACGGGTCAAAATTGAAGCTTTTGAGTAAGCAAAACTCTGTAGAAATGGCAATTTTGGTCACTGTGAGGGTTTAAAAAGTGGTTATTCAACATGAGGCATGATCCAATTGACATTTTGAATCATTTTTGGTACAGTCCAAAAAATCAATTTTCGGATGAAAAACGATGACTCCGGACCTGTCGAACGATCCCAAAATGGTCTATAATGATGAAATTTTAACATTTAATCTTTTGACTCTAAATTACTGTTGGATGTGAATTGTGACTTTGTCAACTAAAATAAGTGTGTTTAAAGTCATTTTTGTGCCTGAAACGGGTCAAAATTGAAGCTTTTGAGTAAGCAAAACTCTGTAAAAATGGCAATTTTGGTCACTGTGAGGGTTTAAAAAGTGGTTATTCAACATGAGGCATGATCCAATTGACATTTTGAATCATTTTTGGTACAGTCCAAAAAATCAATTTTCGGATGAAAAACGATGACTCCGGACCAGTCGAACGATCCCAAAATGGTCTATAATGATGAAATTTTAACATTTAATCTTTTGACTCTAAATTACTGTTGGATGTGAATTGTGACTTTGTCAACTAAAATAAGTGTGTTTAAAGTCATTTTTGTGCCTGAAACGGGTCAAAATTGAAGCTTTTGAGTAAGCAAAACTCTGTAAAAATGGCAATTTTGGTCACTGTGAGGGTTTAAAAAGTGGTTATTCAACATGAGGCATGATCCAATTGACATTTTGAATCATTTTTGGTACAGTCCAAAAAATCAATTTTCGGATGAAAAACGATGACTCCGGACCAGTCGAACGATCCCAAAATGGTCTATAATGATGAAATTTTAACATTTAATCTTTTGACTCTAAATTACTGTTGGATGTGAATTGTGACTTTGTCAACTAAAATAAGTGTGTTGAAAGTCATTTCTGTGCCTGAAACGGGTCAAAATGGAAGCTTTTGAGTAAGCAAAACTCTGTAAAAATGGCAATTTTGGTAACTGTGAGGGTTTAAAAAGTGGTTATTCAACATGAGGCATGATCCAATTGACATTTTGAATCATTTTTGGTACAGTCCAAAAAATCAATTTTCGGATGAAAAACGATGACTCCGGACCAGTCGAACGATCCCAAAATGGTCTATAATGATGAAATTTTAACATTTAATCTTTTGACTCTAAATTACTGATGGATGTGAATTATGACTTTGTCAACTAAAATAAGTGTGTTTAAAGTCATTTCTGTGCCTGAAACGGGTCAAAATTGAAGCTTTTGAGTAAGCAAAACTCTGTAAAAATGGCAATTTTGGTCACTGTGATGGTTTAAAAAGTGGTTATTCAACATGAGGCATGATCCAATTGACATTTTGAATCATTTTTGGTACAGTCCAAAAAAATCAATTTTCGGATGAAAAACGATGACTCCGGACCAGTTGAACGATCCCAAAATGGTCTATAATGATGAAATTTTAACATTTAATCTTTTGACTCTAAATGACTGATGGATGTGAATTATGACTTTGTCAACTAAAATAAGTGTGTTTAAAGTCATTTCTGTGCCTGAAACGGGTCAAAATTGAAGCTTTTGAGTAAGCAAAACTCTGTAAAAATGGCAATTTTGGTCACTGTGAGGGTTTAAAAAGTGGTTATTCAACATGAGGCATGATCCAATTGACATTTTGAATCATTTTTGGTACAGTCCAAAAAATCAATTTTCGGTTGAAAAACGATGACTCCGGACCTGTCGAACGATCCCAAAATGGTCTATAATGATGAAATTTTAACATTTAATCTTTTGACTCTAAATTACTGTTGGATGTGAATTGTGACTTTGTCAACTAAAATAAGTGTGTTTAAAGTCATTTTTGTGCCTGAAACGGGTCAAAATTGAAGCTTTTGAGTAAGCAAAACTCTGTAAAAATGGCAATTTTGGTCACTGTGAGGGTTTAAAAAGTGGTTATTCAACATGAGGCATGATCCAATTTACATTTTGAATCATTTTTGGTACAGTCCAAAAAATCAATTTTCGGATGAAAAACGATGACTCCGGACCAGTCGAACGATCCCAAAATGGTCTATAATGATGAAATTTTAACATTTAATCTTTTGACTCTAAATTACTGTTGGATGTGAATTGTGACTTTGTCAACTAAAATAAGTGTGTTGAAAGTCATTTCTGTGCCTGAAACGGGTCAAAATGGAAGCTTTTGAGTAAGCAAAACTCTGTAAAAATGGCAATTTTGGTCACTGTGAGGGTTTAAAAAGTGGTTATTCAACATGAGGCACGATCCAATTGACATTTTGAATCATTTTTGGTACAGTCCCAAAAAATCAATTTTCGGATGAAAAACGATGACTCCGGACCTGTCGAACGTTCCCAAAATGGTCTATAATGATGAAATTTTAACATTTAATCTTTTGACTCTAAATTACTGTTGGATGTGAATTGTGATTTTGTCAACTAAAATAAGTGTGTTTAAAGTCATTTCTGTGCCTGAAACGGGCCAAAATTGAAGCTTTTGAGTAAGCAAAACTCTGTAAAAATGGCAATTTTGGTCACTGTGAGGGTTTAAAAAGTGGTTATTCAACATGAGGCATGATCCAATTGACATTTTGAATCATTTTTGGTACAGTCCAAAAAATCAATTTTCGGATGAAAAACGATGACTCCGGACCAGTCGAACGATCCCAAAATGGTCTATAATGATGAAATTTTAACATTTAATTTTTTGACTCTAAATTACTGTTGGATGTGAATTGTGACTTTGTCAACTAAAATAAGTGTGTTTAAAGTCATTTCTGTGCCTGAAACGGGTCAAAATTGAAGCTTTTGAGTAAGCAAAACTCTGTAAAAATGGCAATTTTGGTCACTGTGAGGGTTTAAAAAGGGGTTATTCAACATGAGGCATGATCCAATTGACATTTTTAATCATTTTTGGTACAGTCCAAAAAATCAATTTTCGGATGAAAAACGATGACTCCGGACCAGTCGAACGATCCCAAAATGGTCTTTAATTAGGAAATTTTAACATTTAATCTTTTGACTCTAAATTACTGATGGATGTGAATTATGACTTTGTCAACTAAAATAAGTGTGTTTAAAGTCAATTACGTGCCTGAAACGGGTCAAAATTGAAGCTTTTGAGTAAGCAAAACTCTGTAAAAATGGCAATTTTGGTCACTGTGAGGGTTTAAAAAGTGGTTATTCAACATGAGGCATGATCCAATTGACATTTTGAATCATTTTTGGTACAGTCCAAAAAATCAATTTTCGGATGAAAAACGATGACTCCGGACCAGTCGAACGATCCCAAAATGGTCTATAATGATGAAATTTTAACATTTAATCTTTTGACTCTAAATTACTGTTGGATGTGAATTGTGACTTTGTCAACTAAAATAAGTGTGTTTAAAGTCATTTCTGTGCCTGAAACGGGTCAAAATTGTAGCTTTTGAGTAAGCAAAACTCTGTAAAAATGGCAATTTTGGTCACTGTGAGGGTTTAAAAAGTGGTTATTCAACATGAGGCATGATCCAATTGACATTTTGAATCATTTTTGGTACAGTCCCAAAAATCAATTTTCGGATGAAAAACGATGACTCCGGACCTGTCGAACGATCCCAAAATGGTCCATAATGATGAAATTTTAACATTTAATCTTTTGACTCTAAATGACTGTACGATGTGAATTATGACTTTGTCAACTAAAATAAGTGTGTTTAAAGTCATTTCTGTGCCTGAAACGGGTCAAAATTGAAGCTTTTGAGTAAGCAAAACTCTGTAGAAATGGCAATTTTGGTCACTGTGAGGGTTTAAAAAGTGGTTATTCAACATGAGGCATGATCCAATTGACATTTTGAATCATTTTTGGTACAGTCCAAAAAATCAATTTTCGGATGAAAAACGATGACTCCGGACCTGTCGAACGATCCCAAAATGGTCTATAATGATGAAATTTTAACATTTAATCTTTTGACTCTAAATTACTGTTGGATGTGAATTGTGACTTTGTCAACTAAAATAAGTGTGTTTAAAGTCATTTTTGTGCCTGAAACGGGTCAAAATTGAAGCTTTTGAGTAAGCAAAACTCTGTAAAAATGGCAATTTTGGTCACTGTGAGGGTTTAAAAAGTGGTTATTCAACATGAGGCATGATCCAATTGACATTTTGAATCATTTTTGGTACAGTCCAAAAAATCAATTTTCGGATGAAAAACGATGACTCCGGACCAGTCGAACGATCCCAAAATGGTCTATAATGATGAAATTTTAACATTTAATCTTTTGACTCTAAATTACTGTTGGATGTGAATTGTGACTTTGTCAACTAAAATAAGTGTGTTGAAAGTCATTTCTGTGCCTGAAACGGGTCAAAATGGAAGCTTTTGAGTAAGCAAAACTCTGTAAAAATGGCAATTTTGGTAACTGTGAGGGTTTAAAAAGTGGTTATTCAACATGAGGCATGATCCAATTGACATTTTGAATCATTTTTGGTACAGTCCAAAAAATCAATTTTCGGATGAAAAACGATGACTCCGGACCAGTCGAACGATCCCAAAATGGTCTATAATGATGAAATTTTAACATTTAATCTTTTGACTCTAAATTACTGATGGATGTGAATTATGACTTTGTCAACTAAAATAAGTGTGTTTAAAGTCATTTCTGTGCCTGAAACGGGTCAAAATTGAAGCTTTTGAGTAAGCAAAACTCTGTAAAAATGGCAATTTTGGTCACTGTGATGGTTTAAAAAGTGGTTATTCAACATGAGGCATGATCCAATTGACATTTTGAATCATTTTTGGTACAGTCCAAAAAATCAATTTTCAGATGAAAAACGATGACTCCGGACCAGTCGAACGATCCCAAAATGGTCTATAATGATGAAATTTTAACATTTAATCTTTTGACTCTAAATTACTGTTGGATGTGAATTGTGACTTTGTCAACTAAAATAAGTGTGTTTAAAGTCATTTTTGTGCCTTAAACGGGTCAAAATTGAAGCTTTTGAGTAAGCAAAACTCTGTCAAAATGGCAATTTTGGTCACTGTGAGGGTTTAAAAAGTGGTTATTCAACATGAGGCATGATCCAATTGACATTTTGAATCATTTTTGGTACAGTCCAAAAAAATCAATTTTCGGATGAAAAACGATGACTCCGGACCAGTTGAACGATCCCAAAATGGTCTATAATGATGAAATTTTAACATTTAATCTTTTGACTCTAAATGACTGATGGATGTGAATTATGACTTTGTCAACTAAAATAAGTGTGTTTAAAGTCATTTCTGTGCCTGAAACGGGTCAAAATTGAAGCTTTTGAGTAAGCAAAACTCTGTAAAAATGGCAATTTTGGTCACTGTGAGGGTTTAAAAAGTGGTTATTCAACATGAGGCATGATCCAATTGACATTTTGAATCATTTTTGGTACAGTCCAAAAAATCAATTTTCGGATGAAAAACGATGACTCCGGACCTGTCGAACGATCCCAAAATGGTCTATAATGATGAAATTTTAACATTTAATCTTTTGACTCTAAATTACTGTTGGATGTGAATTGTGACTTTGTCAACTAAAATAAGTGTGTTGAAAGTCATTTCTGTGCCTGAAACGGGTCAAAATGGAAGCTTTTGAGTAAGCAAAACTCTGTAAAAATGGCAATTTTGGTCACTGTGAGGGTTTAAAAAGTGGTTATTCAACATGAGGCACGATCCAATTGACATTTTGAATCATTTTTGGTACAGTCCCAAAAAATCAATTTTCGGATGAAAAACAATGACTCCGGACCTGTCGAACGTTCCCAAAATGGTCTATAATGATGAAATTTTAACATTTAATCTTTTGACTCTAAATTACTGTTGGATGTGAATTGTGATTTTGTCAACTAAAATAAGTGTGTTTAAAGTCATTTCTGTGCCTGAAACGGGCCAAAATTGAAGCTTTTGAGTAAGCAAAACTCTGTAAAAATGGCAATTTTGGTCACTGTGAGGGTTTAAAAAGTGGTTATTCAACATGAGGCATGATCCAATTGACATTTTGAATCATTTTTGGTACAGTCCAAAAAATCAATTTTCGGATGAAAAACGATGACTCCGGACCAGTCGAACGATCCCAAAATGGTCTATAATGATGAAATTTTAACATTTAATTTTTTGACTCTAAATTACTGTTGGATGTGAATTGTGACTTTGTCAACTAAAATAAGTGTGTTTAAAGTCATTTCTGTGCCTGAAACGGGTCAAAATTGAAGCTTTTGAGTAAGCAAAACTCTGTAAAAATGGCAATTTTGGTCACTGTGAGGGTTTAAAAAGGGGTTATTCAACATGAGGCGTGATCCAATTGACATTTTTAATCATTTTTGGTACAGTCCAAAAAATCAATTTTCGGATGAAAAACGATGACTCCGGACCAGTCGAACGATCCCAAAATGGTCTTTAATTAGGAAATTTTAACATTTAATCTTTTGACTCTAAATTACTGATGGATGTGAATTATGACTTTGTCAACTAAAATAAGTGTGTTTAAAGTCAATTACGTGCCTGAAACGGGTCAAAATTGAAGCTTTTGAGTAAGCAAAACTCTGTAAAAATGGCAATTTTGGTCACTGTGAGGGTTTAAAAAGTGGTTATTCAACATGAGGCATGATCCAATTGACATTTTGAATCATTTTTGGTACAGTCCAAAAAATCAATTTTCGGATGAAAAACGATGACTCCGGACCAGTCGAACGATCCCAAAATGGTCTATAATGATGAAATTTTAACATTTAATCTTTTGACTCTAAATTACTGTTGGATGTGAATTGTGACTTTGTCAACTAAAATAAGTGTGTTTAAAGTCATTTCTGTGCCTGAAACGGGTCAAAATTGTAGCTTTTGAGTAAGCAAAACTCTGTAAAAATGGCAATTTTGGTCACTGTGAGGGTTTAAAAAGTGGTTATTCAACATGAGGCATGATCCAATTGACATTTTGAATCATTTTTGGTACAGTCCCAAAAATCAATTTTCGGATGAAAAACGATGACTCCGGACCTGTCGAACGATCCCAAAATGGTCCATAATGATGAAATTTTAACATTTAATCTTTTGACTCTAAATGACTGTACGATGTGAATTATGACTTTGTCAACTAGAATAAGTGTGTTTAAAGTCATTTCTGTGCCTGAAACAGGTCAAAATGGAAGCTTTTGAGTAAGCAAAACTCTGTAAAAATGGCAATTGTGGTCACTGTGAGGGTTTAAAAAGTGGTTATTCAACATGAGGCATGATCCAATTGACATTTTGAATCATTTTTGGTACAGTCCAAAAAACTCAATTTTCGGATGAAAAACGATGACTCTGGACCTGTCGAACGATCCCAAAATGGTCTATAATGATGAAATTTTAACATTTAATCTTTTGACTCTAAATTACTGATGGATGTGAATTATGACTTTGTCAACTAAAATAAGTGTGTTTAAAGTCATTTCTGTGCCTGAAACGGGTCAAAATTGAAGCTTTTGAGTAAGCAAAACTCTGTAAAAATGGCAATTTTGGTCACTGTGATGGTTTAAAAAGTGATTATTCAACATGAGGCATGATCCAATTGACATTTTGAATCATTTTTGGTACAGTCCAAAAAATCAATTTTCAGATGAAAAACGATGACTCCGGACCAGTCGAACGATCCCAAAATGGTCTATAATGATGAAATTTTAACATTTAATCTTTTGACTCTAAATTACTGTTGGATGTGAATTGTGACTTTGTCAACTAAAATAAGTGTGTTTAAAGTCATTTTTGTGCCATAAACGGGTCATAATTGAAGCTTTTGAGTAAGCAAAACTCTGTAAAAATGGCAATTTTGGTCACTGTGAGGTTTTAAAAAGTGGTTATTCAACATGAGGCATGATCCAATTGACATTTTGAATCATTTTTGGTACAGTCCAAAAAATCAATTTTCAGATGAAAAACGATGACTCCGGACCAGTCGAACGATCCCAAAATGGTCTATAATGATGAAATTTTAACATTTAATCTTTTGACTCTAAATGACTGATGGATGTGAATTATGACTTTGTCAACTAAAATAAGTGTGTTTAAAGTCATTTCTGTGCCTGAAACGGGTCAAAATTGAAGCTTTTGAGTAAGCAAAACTCTGTAAAAATGGCAATTTTGGTCACTGTGAGGGTTTAAAAAGTGGTTATTCAACATGAGGCATGATCCAATTGACATTTTGAATCATTTTTGGTACAGTCCAAAAAATCAATTTTCGGATGAAAAACGATGACTCCGGACCTGTCGAACGATCCCAAAATGGTCTATAATGATGAAATTTTAACATTTAATCTTTTGACTCTAAATTAGTGTTGGATGTGAATTGTGACTTTGTCAACTAAAATAAGTGTGTTTAAAGTCATTTTTGTGCCTGAAACGGGTCAAAATTGAAGCTTTTGAGTAAGCAAAACTCTGTAAAAATGGCAATTTTGGTCACTGTGAGGGTTTAAAAAGTGGTTATTCAACATGAGGCATGATCCAATTTACATTTTGAATCATTTTTGGTACAGTCCAAAAAATCAATTTTCGGATGAAAAACGATGACTCCGGACCAGTCGAACGATCCCAAAATGGTCTATAATGATGAAATTTTAACATTTAATCTTTTGACTCTAAATTACTGTTGGATGTGAATTGTGACTTTGTCAACTAAAATAAGTGTGTTGAAAGTCATTTCTGTGCCTGAAACGGGTCAAAATGGAAGCTTTTGAGTAAGCAAAACTCTGTAAAAATGGCAATTTTGGTCACTGTGAGGGTTTAAAAAGTGGTTATTCAACATGAGGCACGATCCAATTGACATTTTGAATCATTTTTGGTACAGTCCCAACAAATCAATTTTCGGATGAAAAACGATGACTCCGGACCTGTCGAACGTTCCCAAAATGGTCTATAATGATGAAATTTTAACATTTAATCTTTTGACTCTAAATTACTGTTGGATGTGAATTGTGATTTTGTCAACTAAAATAAGTGTGTTTAAAGTCATTTCTGTGCCTGAAACGGGCCAAAATTGAAGCTTTTGAGTAAGCAAAACTCTGTAAAAATGGCAATTTTGGTCACTGTGAGGGTTTAAAAAGTGGTTATTCAACATGAGGCATGATCCAATTGACATTTTGAATCATTTTTGGTACAGTCCAAAAAATCAATTTTCGGATGAAAAACGATGACTCCGGACCAGTCGAACGATCCCAAAATGGTCTATAATGATGAAATTTTAACATTTAATTTTTTGACTCTAAATTACTGTTGGATGTGAATTGTGACTTTGTCAACTAAAATAAGTGTGTTTAAAGTCATTTCTGTGCCTGAAACGGGTCAAAATTGAAGCTTTTGAGTAAGCAAAACTCTGTAAAAATGGCAATTTTGGTCACTGTGAGGGTTTAAAAAGGGGTTATTCAACATGAGGCGTGATCCAATTGACATTTTTAATCATTTTTGGTACAGTCCAAAAAATCAATTTTCGGATGAAAAACGATGACTCCGGACCAGTCGAACGATCCCAAAATGGTCTTTAATTAGGAAATTTTAACATTTAATCTTTTGACTCTAAATTACTGATGGATGTGAATTATGACTTTGTCAACTAAAATAAGTGTGTTTAAAGTCAATTACGTGCCTGAAACGGGTCAAAATTGAAGCTTTTGAGTAAGCAAAACTCTGTAAAAATGGCAATTTTGGTCACTGTGAGGGTTTAAAAAGTGGTTATTCAACATGAGGCATGATCCAATTGACATTTTGAATCATTTTTGGTACAGTCCAAAAAATCAATTTTCGGATGAAAAACGATGACTCCGGACCAGTCGAACGATCCCAAAATGGTCTATAATGATGAAATTTTAACATTTAATCTTTTGACTCTAAATTACTGTTGGATGTGAATTGTGACTTTGTCAACTAAAATAAGTGTGTTTAAAGTCATTTCTGTGCCTGAAACGGGTCAAAATTGTAGCTTTTGAGTAAGCAAAACTCTGTAAAAATGGCAATTTTGGTCACTGTGAGGGTTTAAAAAGTGGTTATTCAACATGAGGCATGATCCAATTGACATTTTGAATCATTTTTGGTACAGTCCCAAAAATCAATTTTCGGATGAAAAACGATGACTCCGGACCTGTCGAACGATCCCAAAATGGTCCATAATGATGAAATTTTAACATTTAATCTTTTGACTCTAAATGACTGTACGATGTGAATTATGACTTTGTCAACTAGAATAAGTGTGTTTAAAGTCATTTCTGTGCCTGAAACAGGTCAAAATGGAAGCTTTTGAGTAAGCAAAACTCTGTAAAAATGGCAATTGTGGTCACTGTGAGGGTTTAAAAAGTGGTTATTCAACATGAGGCATGATCCAATTGACATTTTGAATCATTTTTGGTACAGTCCAAAAAACTCAATTTTCGGATGAAAAACGATGACTCTGGACCTGTCGAACGATCCCAAAATGGTCTATAATGATGAAATTTTAACATTTAATCTTTTGACTCTAAATTACTGATGGATGTGAATTATGACTTTGTCAACTAAAATAAGTGTGTTTAAAGTCATTTCTGTGCCTGAAACGGGTCAAAATTGAAGCTTTTGAGTAAGCAAAACTCTGTAAAAATGGCAATTTTGGTCACTGTGATGGTTTAAAAAGTGGTTATTCAACATGAGGCATGATCCAATTGACATTTTGAATCATTTTTGGTACAGTCCAAAAAATCAATTTTCAGATAAAAAACGATGACTCCGGACCAGTCGAACGATCCCAAAATGGTCTATAATGATGAAATTTTAACATTTAATCTTTTGACTCTAAATTACTGTTGGATGTGAATTGTGACTTTGTCAACTAAAATAAGTGTGTTTAAAGTCATTTTTGTGCCATAAACGGGTCATAATTGAAGCTTTTGAGTAAGCAAAACTCTGTAAAAATGGCAATTTTGGTCACTGTGAGGTTTTAAAAAGTGGTTATTCAACATGAGGCATGATCCAATTGACATTTTGAATCATTTTTGGTACAGTCCAAAAAATCAATTTTCGGATGAAAAACGATGACTCCGGACCAGTCGAACGATCCCAAAATGGTCTATAATGATGAAATTTTAACATTTAATCTTTTGACTCTAAATGACTGATGGATGTGAATTATGACTTTGTCAACTAAAATAAGTGTGTTTAAAGTCATTTCTGTGCCTGAAACGGGTCAAAATTGAAGCTTTTGAGTAAGCAAAACTCTGTAAAAATGGCAATTTTGGTCACTGTGAGGGTTTAAAAAGTGGTTATTCAACATGAGGCATGATCCAATTGACATTTTGAATCATTTTTGGTACAGTCCCAAAAATCAATTTTCGGATGAAAAACGATGACTCCGGACCTGTCGAACGTTCCCAAAATGGTCTATAATGATGAAATTTTAACATTTAATCTTTTGACTCTAAATTACTGTTGGATGTGAATTGTGATTTTGTCAACTAAAATAAGTGTGTTTAAAGTCATTTCTGTGCCTGAAACGGGCCAAAATTGAAGCTTTTGAGTAAGCAAAACTCTGTAAAAATGGCAATTTTGGTCACTGTGAGGGTTTAAAAAGTGGTTATTCAACATGAGGCATGATCAAAATTGACATTTTGAATCATTTTTGGTACAGTCCAAAAAATCAATTTTCGGATGAAAAACGATGACTCCAGACCAGTCGAACGATCCCAAAATGGTCTTTAATTATGAAATTTTAACATTTAATCTTTTGACTCTAAATTACTGATGGATGTGAATTATGACTTTGTCAACTAAAATAAGTGTGTTTAAAGTCAATTACGTTCCTGAAACGGGTCAAAATTGAAGCTTTTGAGTAAGCAAAACTCTGTAAAAATGGCAATTTTGGTCACTGTGAGGGTTTAAAAAGTGGTTATTCAACATGAGGCATGATCCAATTGACATTTTGAATCATTTTTGGTACAGTACAAAAAATCAATTTTCGGATGAAAAACGATGACTCCGGACCAGTCGAACGATCCCAAAATGGTCTATAATGATGAAATTTTAACATTTAATCTTTTGACTCTAAATTACTGTTGGATGTGAATTGTGACTTTGTCAACTAAAATAAGTGTGTTTAAAGTCATTTCTGTGCCTGAAACGGGTCAAAATTGTAGCTTTTGAGTAAGCAAAACTCTGTAAAAATGGCAATTTTGGTCACTGTGAGGGTTTAAAAAGTGGTTATTCAACATGAGGCATGATCCAATTGACATTTTGAATCATTTTTGGTACAGTCCCAAAAATCAATTTTCGGATGAAAAACGATGACTCCGGACCTGTCGAACGATCCCAAAATGGTCCATAATGATGAAATTTTAACATTTAATCTTTTGACTCTAAATGACTGTACGATGTGAATTATGACTTTGTCAACTAGAATAAGTGTATTTAAAGTCATTTCTGTGCCTGAAACAGGTCAAAATGGAAGCTTTTGAGTAAGCAAAACTCTGTAAAAATGGCAATTGTGGTCACTGTGAGGGTTTAAAAAGTGGTTATTCAACATGAGGCATGATCCAATTGACATTTTGAATCATTTTTGGTACAGTCCAAAAAACTCAATTTTCGGATGAAAAACGATGACTCTGGACCTGTCGAACGATCCCAAAATGGTCTATAATGATGAAATTTTAACATTTAATCTTTTGACTCTAAATTATTGTCGGATGTGAATTGTGACTTTGTCAACTAAAATAAGTGTGTTTAAAGTCATTTTTGTGCCTGAAACGGGTCAAAATTAAAGCTTTTGAGTAAGCAAAACTCTGTAAAAATGGCAATTTTGGTCACTGTGAGGGTTTAAAAAGTGGTTATTCAACATGAGGCATGATCCAATTGACATTTTGAATCATTTTTGGTACAGTCCAAAAAATCAATTTTCGGATGAAAAACGATGACTCCGGACCAGTCGAACGATCCCAAAATGGTCTATAATGATGAAATTTTAACATTTAATCTTTTGACTCTAAATTACTGATGGATGTGAATTATGACTTTGGTGTTTAAAGTCATTTCTGTGCCTGAAACGGGTCAAAATTGAAGCTTTTGAGTAAGCAAAACTCTGTAAAAATGGCAATTTTGGTCACTGTGATGGTTTAAAAAGTGGTTATTCAACATGAGGCATGATCCAATTGACATTTCGAATCATTTTTGGTACAGTCCAAAAAATCAATTTTCAGATGAAAAACGATGACTCCGGACCAGTCGAACGATCCCAAAATGGTCTATAATGATGAAATTTTAACATTTAATCTTTTGACTCTAAATTACTGTTGGATGTGAATTGTGACTTTGTCAACTAAAATAAGTGTGTTTAAAGTCATTTTTGTGCCTTAAACGGGTCAAAATTGAAGCTTTTGAGTAAGCAAAACTCTGTAAAAATGGCAATTTTGGTCACTGTGAGGTTTTAAAAAGTGGTTATTCAACATGAGGCATGATCCAATTGACATTTTGAATCATTTTTGGTACAGTCCAAAAAATCAATTTTCGGATGAAAAACGATGACTCCGGACCAGTCGAACGATCCCAAAATGGTCTATAATGATGAAATTTTAACATTTAATCTTTTGACTCTAAATGACTGATGGACGTGAATTATGACTTTGTCAACTAAAATAAGTGTGTTTAAAGTCGTTTCTGTGCCTGAAACGGGTCAAAATTGAAGCTTTTGAGTAAGCAAAACTCTGTAAAAATGGCAATTTTGGTCACTGTGAGGGTTTAAAAAGTGGTTATTCAACATGAGGCATGATCCAATTGACATTTTGAATCATTTTTGGTACAGTCCAAAAAATCAATTTTCGGATGAAAAACGATGACTCCGGACCTGTCGAACGATCCCAAAATGGTCTATAATGATGAAATTTTAACATTTAATCTTTTGACTCTAAATTACTGTTGGATGTGAATTGTGACTTTGTCAACTAAAATAAGTGTGTTTAAAGTCATTTTTGTGCCTGAAACGGGTCAAAATTGAAGCTTTTGAGTAAGCAAAACTCTGTAAAAATGGCAATTTTGGTCACTGTGAGGGTTTAAAAAGTGGTTATTCAACATGAGGCATGATCCAATTGACATTTTGAATCATTTTTGGTACAGTCCAAAAAATCAATTTTCGGATGAAAAACGATGACTCCGGACCAGTCGAACGATCCCAAAATGGTCTATAATGATGAAATGTTAACATTTAATCTTTTGACTCTAAATTACTGTTGGATGTGAATTGTGACTTTGTCAACTAAAATAAGTGTGTTGAAAGTCATTTCTGTGCCTGAAACGGGTCAAAATGGAAGCTTTTGAGTAAGCAAAACTCTGTAAAAATGGCAATTTTGGTCACTGTGAGGGTTTAAAAAGTGGTTATTCAACATGAGGCATGATCCAATTGACATTTTGAATCATTTTTGGTACAGTCCAAAAAATCAATTTTCGGATGAAAAACGATGACTCCGGACCAGTCGAACGATCCCAAAATGGTCTATAATGATGAAATTTTAACATTTAATCTTTTGACTCTAAATTACTGATGGATGTGAATTATGACTTTGTCAACTAAAATAAGTGTGTTTAAAGTCATTTCTGTGCCTGAAACGGGTCAAAATTGAAGCTTTTGAGTAAGCAAAACTCTGTAAAAATGGCAATTTTGGTCACTGTGAGGGTTTAAAAAGTGGTTATTCAACATGAGGCATGATCCAATTGACATTTTGAATCATTTTTGGTACAGTCCAAAAAATCAATTTTCGGATGAAAAACGATGACTCCGGACCAGTCGAACGATCCCAAAATGGTCTATAATGATGAAATTTTAACATTTAATTTTTTGACTCTAAATTACTGTTGGATGTGAATTGTGACTTTGTCAACTAAAATAAGTGTGTTTAAAGTCATTTCTGTGCCTGAAACGGGTCAAAATTGAAGCTTTTGAGTAAGCAAAACTCTGTAAAAATGGCAATTTTGGTCACTGTGAGGGTTTAAAAAGGGGTTATTCAACATGAGGCATGATCCAATTGACATTTTTAATCATTTTTGGTACAGTCCAAAAAATCAATTTTCGGATGAAAAACGATGACTCCGGACCAGTCGAACGATCCCAAAATGGTCTTTAATTAGGAAATTTTAACATTTAATCTTTTGACTCTAAATTACTGATGGATGTGAATTATGACTTTGTCAACTAAAATAAGTGTGTTTAAAGTCAATTACGTGCCTGAAACGGGTCAAAATTGAAGCTTTTGAGTAAGCAAAACTCTGTAAAAATGGCAATTTTGGTCACTGTGAGGGTTTAAAAAGTGGTTATTCAACATGAGGCATGATCCAATTGACATTTTGAATCATTTTTGGTACAGTCCAAAAAATCAATTTTCGGATGAAAAACAATGACTCCGGACCAGTCGAACGATCCCAAAATGGTCTATAATGATGAAATTTTAACATTTAATCTTTTGACTCTAAATTACTGTTGGATGTGAATTGTGACTTTGTCAACTAAAATAAGTGTGTTTAAAGTCATTTCTGTGCCTGAAACGGGTCAAAATTGTAGCTTTTGAGTAAGCAAAACTCTGTAAAAATGGCAATTTTGGTCACTGTGAGGGTTTAAAAAGTGGTTATTCAACATGAGGCATGATCCAATTGACATTTTGAATCATTTTTGGTACAGTCCCAAAAATCAATTTTCGGATGAAAAACGATGACTCCGGACCTGTCGAACGATCCCAAAATGGTCCATAATGATGAAATTTTAACATTTAATCTTTTGACTCTAAATGACTGTACGATGTGAATTATGACTTTGTCAACTAGAATAAGTGTATTTAAAGTCATTTCTGTGCCTGAAACAGGTCAAAATGGAAGCTTTTGAGTAAGCAAAACTCTGTAAAAATGGCAATTGTGGTCACTGTGAGGGTTTAAAAAGTGGTTATTCAACATGAGGCATGATCCAATTGACATTTTGAATCATTTTTGGTACAGTCCAAAAAACTCAATTTTCGGATGAAAAACGATGACTCTGGACCTGTCGAACGATCCCAAAATGGTCTATAATGATGAAATTTTAACATTTAATCTTTTGACTCTAAATTATTGTCGGATGTGAATTGTGACTTTGTCAACTAAAATAAGTGTGTTTAAAGTCATTTTTGTGCCTGAAACGGGTCAAAATTAAAGCTTTTGAGTAAGCAAAACTCTGTAAAAATGGCAATTTTGGTCACTGTGAGGGTTTAAAAAGTGGTTATTCAACATGAGGCATGATCCAATTGACATTTTGAATCATTTTTGGTACAGTCCAAAAAATCAATTTTCGGATGAAAAACGATGACTCCGGACCAGTCGAACGATCCCAAAATGGTCTATAATGATGAAATTTTAACATTTAATCTTTTGACTCTAAATTACTGATGGATGTGAATTATGACTTTGGTGTTTAAAGTCATTTCTGTGCCTGAAACGGGTCAAAATTGAAGCTTTTGAGTAAGCAAAACTCTGTAAAAATGGCAATTTTGGTCACTGTGATGGTTTAAAAAGTGGTTATTCAACATGAGGCATGATCCAATTGACATTTCGAATCATTTTTGGTACAGTCCAAAAAATCAATTTTCAGATGAAAAACGATGACTCCGGACCAGTCGAACGATCCCAAAATGGTCTATAATGATGAAATTTTAACATTTAATCTTTTGACTCTAAATTACTGTTGGATGTGAATTGTGACTTTGTCAACTAAAATAAGTGTGTTTAAAGTCATTTTTGTGCCTTAAACGGGTCAAAATTGAAGCTTTTGAGTAAGCAAAACTCTGTAAAAATGGCAATTTTGGTCACTGTGAGGTTTTAAAAAGTGGTTATTCAACATGAGGCATGATCCAATTGACATTTTGAATCATTTTTGGTACAGTCCAAAAAATCAATTTTCGGATGAAAAACGATGACTCCGGACCAGTCGAACGATCCCAAAATGGTCTATAATGATGAAATTTTAACATTTAATCTTTTGACTCTAAATGACTGATGGACGTGAATTATGACTTTGTCAACTAAAATAAGTGTGTTTAAAGTCGTTTCTGTGCCTGAAACGGGTCAAAATTGAAGCTTTTGAGTAAGCAAAACTCTGTAAAAATGGCAATTTTGGTCACTGTGAGGGTTTAAAAAGTGGTTATTCAACATGAGGCATGATCCAATTGACATTTTGAATCATTTTTGGTACAGTCCAAAAAATCAATTTTCGGATGAAAAACGATGACTCCGGACCTGTCGAACGATCCCAAAATGGTCTATAATGATGAAATTTTAACATTTAATCTTTTGACTCTAAATTACTGTTGGATGTGAATTGTGACTTTGTCAACTAAAATAAGTGTGTTTAAAGTCATTTTTGTGCCTGAAACGGGTCAAAATTGAAGCTTTTGAGTAAGCAAAACTCTGTAAAAATGGCAATTTTGGTCACTGTGAGGGTTTAAAAAGTGGTTATTCAACATGAGGCATGATCCAATTGACATTTTGAATCATTTTTGGTACAGTCCAAAAAATCAATTTTCGGATGAAAAACGATGACTCCGGACCAGTCGAACGATCCCAAAATGGTCTATAATGATGAAATGTTAACATTTAATCTTTTGACTCTAAATTACTGTTGGATGTGAATTGTGACTTTGTCAACTAAAATAAGTGTGTTGAAAGTCATTTCTGTGCCTGAAACGGGTCAAAATGGAAGCTTTTGAGTAAGCAAAACTCTGTAAAAATGGCAATTTTGGTCACTGTGAGGGTTTAAAAAGTGGTTATTCAACATGAGGCATGATCCAATTGACATTTTGAATCATTTTTGGTACAGTCCAAAAAACTCAATTTTCGGATGAAAAACGATGACTCTGGACCTGTCGAACGATCCCAAAATGGTCTATAATGATGAAATTTTAACATTTAATCTTTTGACTCTAAATTACTGATGGATGTGAATTATGACTTTGTCAACTAAAATAAGTGTGTTTAAAGTCATTTCTGTGCCTGAAACGGGTCAAAATTGAAGCTTTTGAGTAAGCAAAACTCTGTAAAAATGGCAATTTTGGTCACTGTGATGGTTTAAAAAGTGGTTATTCAACATGAGGCATGATCCAATTGACATTTTGAATCATTTTTGGTACAGTCCAAAAAATCAATTTTCAGATGAAAAACGATGACTCCGGACCAGTCGAACGATCCCAAAATGGTCTATAATGATGAAATTTTAACATTTAATCTTTTGACTCTAAATTACTGTTGGATGTGAATTGTGACTTTGTCAACTAAAATAAGTGTGTTTAAAGTCATTTTTGTGCCATAAACGGGTCATAATTGAAGCTTTTGAGTAAGCAAAACTCTGTAAAAATGGCAATTTTGGTCACTGTGAGGTTTTAAAAAGTGGTTATTCAACATGAGGCATGATCCAATTGACATTTTGAATCATTTTTGGTACAGTCCAAAAAATCAATTTTCAGATGAAAAACGATGACTCCGGACCAGTCGAACGATCCCAAAATGGTCTATAATGATGAAATTTTAACATTTAATCTTTTGACTCTAAATGACTGATGGATGTGAATTATGACTTTGTCAACTAAAATAAGTGTGTTTAAAGTCATTTCTGTGCCTGAAACGGGTCAAAATTGAAGCTTTTGAGTAAGCAAAACTCTGTAAAAATGGCAATTTTGGTCACTGTGAGGGTTTAAAAAGTGGTTATTCAACATGAGGCATGATCCAATTGACATTTTGAATCATTTTTGGTACAGTCCAAAAAATCAATTTTCGGATGAAAAACGAGGACTCCGGACCTGTCGAACGATCCCAAAATGGTCTATAATGATGAAATTTTAACATTTAATCTTTTGACTCTAAATTACTGTTGGATGTGAATTGTGACTTTGTCAACTAAAATAAGTGTGTTGAAAGTCATTTCTGTGCCTGAAACGGGTCAAAATGGAAGCTTTTGAGTAAGCAAAACTCTGTAAAAATGGCAATTGTGGTCACTGTGAGGGTTTAAAAAGTGGTTATTCAACATGAGGCATGATCCAATTGACATTTTGAATCATTTTTGGTACAGTCCAAAAAACTCAATTTTCGGATGAAAAACGATGACTCTGGACCTGTCGAACGATCCCAAAATGGTCTATAATGATGAAATTTTAACATTTAATCTTTTGACTCTAAATTACTGATGGATGTGAATTATGACTTTGTCAACTAAAATAAGTGTGTTTAAAGTCATTTCTGTGCCTGAAACGGGTCAAAATTGAAGCTTTTGAGTAAGCAAAACTCTGTAAAAATGGCAATTTTGGTCACTGTGATGGTTTAAAAAGTGGTTATTCAACATGAGGCATGATCCAATTGACATTTTGAATCATTTTTGGTACAGTCCAAAAAATCAATTTTCAGATGAAAAACGATGACTCCGGACCAGTCGAACGATCCCAAAATGGTCTATAATGATGAAATTTTAACATTTAATCTTTTGACTCTAAATTACTGTTGGATGTGAATTGTGACTTTGTCAACTAAAATAAGTGTGTTTAAAGTCATTTTTGTGCCATAAACGGGTCATAATTGAAGCTTTTGAGTAAGCAAAACTCTGTAAAAATGGCAATTTTGGTCACTGTGAGGTTTTAAAAAGTGGTTATTCAACATGAGGCATGATCCAATTGACATTTTGAATCATTTTTGGTACAGTCCAAAAAATCAATTTTCAGATGAAAAACGATGACTCCGGACCAGTCGAACGATCCCAAAATGGTCTATAATGATGAAATTTTAACATTTAATCTTTTGACTCTAAATGACTGATGGATGTGAATTATGACTTTGTCAACTAAAATAAGTGTGTTTAAAGTCATTTCTGTGCCTGAAACGGGTCAAAATTGAAGCTTTTGAGTAAGCAAAACTCTGTAAAAATGGCAATTTTGGTCACTGTGAGGGTTTAAAAAGTGGTTATTCAACATGAGGCATGATCCAATTGACATTTTGAATCATTTTTGGTACAGTCCAAAAAATCAATTTTCGGATGAAAAACGATGACTCCGGACCTGTCGAACGATCCCAAAATGGTCTATAATGATGAAATTTTAACATTTAATCTTTTGACTCTAAATTAGTGTTGGATGTGAATTGTGACTTTGTCAACTAAAATAAGTGTGTTTAAAGTCATTTTTGTGCCTGAAACGGGTCAAAATTGAAGCTTTTGAGTAAGCAAAACTCTGTAAAAATGGCAATTTTGGTCACTGTGAGGGTTTAAAAAGTGGTTATTCAACATGAGGCATGATCCAATTTACATTTTGAATCATTTTTGGTACAGTCCAAAAAATCAATTTTCGGATGAAAAACGATGACTCCGGACCAGTCGAACGATCCCAAAATGGTCTATAATGATGAAATTTTAACATTTAATCTTTTGACTCTAAATTACTGTTGGATGTGAATTGTGACTTTGTCAACTAAAATAAGTGTGTTGAAAGTCATTTCTGTGCCTGAAACGGGTCAAAATGGAAGCTTTTGAGTAAGCAAAACTCTGTAAAAATGGCAATTTTGGTCACTGTGAGGGTTTAAAAAGTGGTTATTCAACATGAGGCACGATCCAATTGACATTTTGAATCATTTTTGGTACAGTCCCAACAAATCAATTTTCGGATGAAAAACGATGACTCCGGACCTGTCGAACGTTCCCAAAATGGTCTATAATGATGAAATTTTAACATTTAATCTTTTGACTCTAAATTACTGTTGGATGTGAATTGTGATTTTGTCAACTAAAATAAGTGTGTTTAAAGTCATTTCTGTGCCTGAAACGGGCCAAAATTGAAGCTTTTGAGTAAGCAAAACTCTGTAAAAATGGCAATTTTGGTCACTGTGAGGGTTTAAAAAGTGGTTATTCAACATGAGGCATGATCCAATTGACATTTTGAATCATTTTTGGTACAGTCCAAAAAATCAATTTTCGGATGAAAAACGATGACTCCGGACCAGTCGAACGATCCCAAAATGGTCTATAATGATGAAATTTTAACATTTAATTTTTTGACTCTAAATTACTGTTGGATGTGAATTGTGACTTTGTCAACTAAAATAAGTGTGTTTAAAGTCATTTCTGTGCCTGAAACGGGTCAAAATTGAAGCTTTTGAGTAAGCAAAACTCTGTAAAAATGGCAATTTTGGTCACTGTGAGGGTTTAAAAAGGGGTTATTCAACATGAGGCGTGATCCAATTGACATTTTTAATCATTTTTGGTACAGTCCAAAAAATCAATTTTCGGATGAAAAACGATGACTCCGGACCAGTCGAACGATCCCAAAATGGTCTTTAATTAGGAAATTTTAACATTTAATCTTTTGACTCTAAATTACTGATGGATGTGAATTATGACTTTGTCAACTAAAATAAGTGTGTTTAAAGTCAATTACGTGCCTGAAACGGGTCAAAATTGAAGCTTTTGAGTAAGCAAAACTCTGTAAAAATGGCAATTTTGGTCACTGTGAGGGTTTAAAAAGTGGTTATTCAACATGAGGCATGATCCAATTGACATTTTGAATCATTTTTGGTACAGTCCAAAAAATCAATTTTCGGATGAAAAACGATGACTCCGGACCAGTCGAACGATCCCAAAATGGTCTATAATGATGAAATTTTAACATTTAATCTTTTGACTCTAAATTACTGTTGGATGTGAATTGTGACTTTGTCAACTAAAATAAGTGTGTTTAAAGTCATTTCTGTGCCTGAAACGGGTCAAAATTGTAGCTTTTGAGTAAGCAAAACTCTGTAAAAATGGCAATTTTGGTCACTGTGAGGGTTTAAAAAGTGGTTATTCAACATGAGGCATGATCCAATTGACATTTTGAATCATTTTTGGTACAGTCCCAAAAATCAATTTTCGGATGAAAAACGATGACTCCGGACCTGTCGAACGATCCCAAAATGGTCCATAATGATGAAATTTTAACATTTAATCTTTTGACTCTAAATGACTGTACGATGTGAATTATGACTTTGTCAACTAGAATAAGTGTGTTTAAAGTCATTTCTGTGCCTGAAACAGGTCAAAATGGAAGCTTTTGAGTAAGCAAAACTCTGTAAAAATGGCAATTGTGGTCACTGTGAGGGTTTAAAAAGTGGTTATTCAACATGAGGCATGATCCAATTGACATTTTGAATCATTTTTGGTACAGTCCAAAAAACTCAATTTTCGGATGAAAAACGATGACTCTGGACCTGTCGAACGATCCCAAAATGGTCTATAATGATGAAATTTTAACATTTAATCTTTTGACTCTAAATTACTGATGGATGTGAATTATGACTTTGTCAACTAAAATAAGTGTGTTTAAAGTCATTTCTGTGCCTGAAACGGGTCAAAATTGAAGCTTTTGAGTAAGCAAAACTCTGTAAAAATGGCAATTTTGGTCACTGTGATGGTTTAAAAAGTGGTTATTCAACATGAGGCATGATCCAATTGACATTTTGAATCATTTTTGGTACAGTCCAAAAAATCAATTTTCAGATGAAAAACGATGACTCCGGACCAGTCGAACGATCCCAAAATGGTCTATAATGATGAAATTTTAACATTTAATCTTTTGACTCTAAATTACTGTTGGATGTGAATTGTGACTTTGTCAACTAAAATAAGTGTGTTTAAAGTCATTTTTGTGCCATAAACGGGTCATAATTGAAGCTTTTGAGTAAGCAAAACTCTGTAAAAATGGCAATTTTGGTCACTGTGAGGTTTTAAAAAGTGGTTATTCAACATGAGGCATGATCCAATTGACATTTTGAATCTTTTTTGGTACAGTCCAAAAAATCAATTTTCAGATGAAAAACGATGACTCCGGACCAGTCGAACGATCCCAAAATGGTCTATAATGATGAAATTTTAACATTTAATCTTTTGACTCTAAATGACTGATGGATGTGAATTATGACTTTGTCAACTAAAATAAGTGTGTTTAAAGTCATTTCTGTGCCTGAAACGGGTCAAAATTGAAGCTTTTGAGTAAGCAAAACTCTGTAAAAATGGCAATTTTGGTCACTGTGAGGGTTTAAAAAGTGGTTATTCAACATGAGGCATGATCCAATTGACATTTTGAATCATTTTTGGTACAGTCCCAAAAATCAATTTTCGGATGAAAAACGATGACTCCGGACCTGTCGAACGTTCCCAAAATGGTCTATAATGATGAAATTTTAACATTTAATCTTTTGACTCTAAATTACTGTTGGATGTGAATTGTGATTTTGTCAACTAAAATAAGTGTGTTTAAAGTCATTTCTGTGCCTGAAACGGGCCAAAATTGAAGCTTTTGAGTAAGCAAAACTCTGTAAAAATGGCAATTTTGGTCACTGTGAGGGTTTAAAAAGTGGTTATTCAACATGAGGCATGATCAAAATTGACATTTTGAATCATTTTTGGTACAGTCCAAAAAATCAATTTTCGGATGAAAAACGATGACTCCAGACCAGTCGAACGATCCCAAAATGGTCTTTAATTATGAAATTTTAACATTTAATCTTTTGACTCTAAATTACTGATGGATGTGAATTATGACTTTGTCAACTAAAATAAGTGTGTTTAAAGTCAATTACGTTCCTGAAACGGGTCAAAATTGAAGCTTTTGAGTAAGCAAAACTCTGTAAAAATGGCAATTTTGGTCACTGTGAGGGTTTAAAAAGTGGTTATTCAACATGAGGCATGATCCAATTGACATTTTGAATCATTTTTGGTACAGTACAAAAAATCAATTTTCGGATGAAAAACGATGACTCCGGACCAGTCGAACGATCCCAAAATGGTCTATAATGATGAAATTTTAACATTTAATCTTTTGACTCTAAATTACTGTTGGATGTGAATTGTGACTTTGTCAACTAAAATAAGTGTGTTTAAAGTCATTTCTGTGCCTGAAACGGGTCAAAATTGTAGCTTTTGAGTAAGCAAAACTCTGTAAAAATGGCAATTTTGGTCACTGTGAGGGTTTAAAAAGTGGTTATTCAACATGAGGCATGATCCAATTGACATTTTGAATCATTTTTGGTACAGTCCCAAAAATCAATTTTCGGATGAAAAACGATGACTCCGGACCTGTCGAACGATCCCAAAATGGTCCATAATGATGAAATTTTAACATTTAATCTTTTGACTCTAAATGACTGTACGATGTGAATTATGACTTTGTCAACTAGAATAAGTGTATTTAAAGTCATTTCTGTGCCTGAAACAGGTCAAAATGGAAGCTTTTGAGTAAGCAAAACTCTGTAAAAATGGCAATTGTGGTCACTGTGAGGGTTTAAAAAGTGGTTATTCAACATGAGGCATGATCCAATTGACATTTTGAATCATTTTTGGTACAGTCCAAAAAACTCAATTTTCGGATGAAAAACGATGACTCTGGACCTGTCGAACGATCCCAAAATGGTCTATAATGATGAAATTTTAACATTTAATCTTTTGACTCTAAATTATTGTCGGATGTGAATTGTGACTTTGTCAACTAAAATAAGTGTGTTTAAAGTCATTTTTGTGCCTGAAACGGGTCAAAATTAAAGCTTTTGAGTAAGCAAAACTCTGTAAAAATGGCAATTTTGGTCACTGTGAGGGTTTAAAAAGTGGTTATTCAACATGAGGCATGATCCAATTGACATTTTGAATCATTTTTGGTACAGTCCAAAAAATCAATTTTCGGATGAAAAACGATGACTCCGGACCAGTCGAACGATCCCAAAATGGTCTATAATGATGAAATTTTAACATTTAATCTTTTGACTCTAAATTACTGATGGATGTGAATTATGACTTTGGTGTTTAAAGTCATTTCTGTGCCTGAAACGGGTCAAAATTGAAGCTTTTGAGTAAGCAAAACTCTGTAAAAATGGCAATTTTGGTCACTGTGATGGTTTAAAAAGTGGTTATTCAACATGAGGCATGATCCAATTGACATTTCGAATCATTTTTGGTACAGTCCAAAAAATCAATTTTCAGATGAAAAACGATGACTCCGGACCAGTCGAACGATCCCAAAATGGTCTATAATGATGAAATTTTAACATTTAATCTTTTGACTCTAAATTACTGTTGGATGTGAATTGTGACTTTGTCAACTAAAATAAGTGTGTTTAAAGTCATTTTTGTGCCTTAAACGGGTCAAAATTGAAGCTTTTGAGTAAGCAAAACTCTGTAAAAATGGCAATTTTGGTCACTGTGAGGTTTTAAAAAGTGGTTATTCAACATGAGGCATGATCCAATTGACATTTTGAATCATTTTTGGTACAGTCCAAAAAATCAATTTTCGGATGAAAAACGATGACTCCGGACCAGTCGAACGATCCCAAAATGGTCTATAATGATGAAATTTTAACATTTAATCTTTTGACTCTAAATGACTGATGGACGTGAATTATGACTTTGTCAACTAAAATAAGTGTGTTTAAAGTCGTTTCTGTGCCTGAAACGGGTCAAAATTGAAGCTTTTGAGTAAGCAAAACTCTGTAAAAATGGCAATTTTGGTCACTGTGAGGGTTTAAAAAGTGGTTATTCAACATGAGGCATGATCCAATTGACATTTTGAATCATTTTTGGTACAGTCCAAAAAATCAATTTTCGGATGAAAAACGATGACTCCGGACCTGTCGAACGATCCCAAAATGGTCTATAATGATGAAATTTTAACATTTAATCTTTTGACTCTAAATTACTGTTGGATGTGAATTGTGACTTTGTCAACTAAAATAAGTGTGTTTAAAGTCATTTTTGTGCCTGAAACGGGTCAAAATTGAAGCTTTTGAGTAAGCAAAACTCTGTAAAAATGGCAATTTTGGTCACTGTGAGGGTTTAAAAAGTGGTTATTCAACATGAGGCATGATCCAATTGACATTTTGAATCATTTTTGGTACAGTCCAAAAAATCAATTTTCGGATGAAAAACGATGACTCCGGACCAGTCGAACGATCCCAAAATGGTCTATAATGATGAAATGTTAACATTTAATCTTTTGACTCTAAATTACTGTTGGATGTGAATTGTGACTTTGTCAACTAAAATAAGTGTGTTGAAAGTCATTTCTGTGCCTGAAACGGGTCAAAATGGAAGCTTTTGAGTAAGCAAAACTCTGTAAAAATGGCAATTTTGGTCACTGTGAGGGTTTAAAAAGTGGTTATTCAACATGAGGCATGATCCAATTGACATTTTGAATCATTTTTGGTACAGTCCAAAAAATCAATTTTCGGATGAAAAACGATGACTCCGGACCAGTCGAACGATCCCAAAATGGTCTATAATGATGAAATTTTAACATTTAATCTTTTGACTCTAAATTACTGATGGATGTGAATTATGACTTTGTCAACTAAAATAAGTGTGTTTAAAGTCATTTCTGTGCCTGAAACGGGTCAAAATTGAAGCTTTTGAGTAAGCAAAACTCTGTAAAAATGGCAATTTTGGTCACTGTGAGGGTTTAAAAAGTGGTTATTCAACATGAGGCATGATCCAATTGACATTTTGAATCATTTTTGGTACAGTCCAAAAAATCAATTTTCGGATGAAAAACGATGACTCCGGACCAGTCGAACGATCCCAAAATGGTCTATAATGATGAAATTTTAACATTTAATTTTTTGACTCTAAATTACTGTTGGATGTGAATTGTGACTTTGTCAACTAAAATAAGTGTGTTTAAAGTCATTTCTGTGCCTGAAACGGGTCAAAATTGAAGCTTTTGAGTAAGCAAAACTCTGTAAAAATGGCAATTTTGGTCACTGTGAGGGTTTAAAAAGGGGTTATTCAACATGAGGCATGATCCAATTGACATTTTTAATCATTTTTGGTACAGTCCAAAAAATCAATTTTCGGATGAAAAACGATGACTCCGGACCAGTCGAACGATCCCAAAATGGTCTTTAATTAGGAAATTTTAACATTTAATCTTTTGACTCTAAATTACTGATGGATGTGAATTATGACTTTGTCAACTAAAATAAGTGTGTTTAAAGTCAATTACGTGCCTGAAACGGGTCAAAATTGAAGCTTTTGAGTAAGCAAAACTCTGTAAAAATGGCAATTTTGGTCACTGTGAGGGTTTAAAAAGTGGTTATTCAACATGAGGCATGATCCAATTGACATTTTGAATCATTTTTGGTACAGTCCAAAAAATCAATTTTCGGATGAAAAACAATGACTCCGGACCAGTCGAACGATCCCAAAATGGTCTATAATGATGAAATTTTAACATTTAATCTTTTGACTCTAAATTACTGTTGGATGTGAATTGTGACTTTGTCAACTAAAATAAGTGTGTTTAAAGTCATTTCTGTGCCTGAAACGGGTCAAAATTGTAGCTTTTGAGTAAGCAAAACTCTGTAAAAATGGCAATTTTGGTCACTGTGAGGGTTTAAAAAGTGGTTATTCAACATGAGGCATGATCCAATTGACATTTTGAATCATTTTTGGTACAGTCCCAAAAATCAATTTTCGGATGAAAAACGATGACTCCGGACCTGTCGAACGATCCCAAAATGGTCCATAATGATGAAATTTTAACATTTAATCTTTTGACTCTAAATGACTGTACGATGTGAATTATGACTTTGTCAACTAGAATAAGTGTATTTAAAGTCATTTCTGTGCCTGAAACAGGTCAAAATGGAAGCTTTTGAGTAAGCAAAACTCTGTAAAAATGGCAATTGTGGTCACTGTGAGGGTTTAAAAAGTGGTTATTCAACATGAGGCATGATCCAATTGACATTTTGAATCATTTTTGGTACAGTCCAAAAAACTCAATTTTCGGATGAAAAACGATGACTCTGGACCTGTCGAACGATCCCAAAATGGTCTATAATGATGAAATTTTAACATTTAATCTTTTGACTCTAAATTATTGTCGGATGTGAATTGTGACTTTGTCAACTAAAATAAGTGTGTTTAAAGTCATTTTTGTGCCTGAAACGGGTCAAAATTAAAGCTTTTGAGTAAGCAAAACTCTGTAAAAATGGCAATTTTGGTCACTGTGAGGGTTTAAAAAGTGGTTATTCAACATGAGGCATGATCCAATTGACATTTTGAATCATTTTTGGTACAGTCCAAAAAATCAATTTTCGGATGAAAAACGATGACTCCGGACCAGTCGAACGATCCCAAAATGGTCTATAATGATGAAATTTTAACATTTAATCTTTTGACTCTAAATTACTGATGGATGTGAATTATGACTTTGGTGTTTAAAGTCATTTCTGTGCCTGAAACGGGTCAAAATTGAAGCTTTTGAGTAAGCAAAACTCTGTAAAAATGGCAATTTTGGTCACTGTGATGGTTTAAAAAGTGGTTATTCAACATGAGGCATGATCCAATTGACATTTCGAATCATTTTTGGTACAGTCCAAAAAATCAATTTTCAGATGAAAAACGATGACTCCGGACCAGTCGAACGATCCCAAAATGGTCTATAATGATGAAATTTTAACATTTAATCTTTTGACTCTAAATTACTGTTGGATGTGAATTGTGACTTTGTCAACTAAAATAAGTGTGTTTAAAGTCATTTTTGTGCCTTAAACGGGTCAAAATTGAAGCTTTTGAGTAAGCAAAACTCTGTAAAAATGGCAATTTTGGTCACTGTGAGGTTTTAAAAAGTGGTTATTCAACATGAGGCATGATCCAATTGACATTTTGAATCATTTTTGGTACAGTCCAAAAAATCAATTTTCGGATGAAAAACGATGACTCCGGACCAGTCGAACGATCCCAAAATGGTCTATAATGATGAAATTTTAACATTTAATCTTTTGACTCTAAATGACTGATGGACGTGAATTATGACTTTGTCAACTAAAATAAGTGTGTTTAAAGTCGTTTCTGTGCCTGAAACGGGTCAAAATTGAAGCTTTTGAGTAAGCAAAACTCTGTAAAAATGGCAATTTTGGTCACTGTGAGGGTTTAAAAAGTGGTTATTCAACATGAGGCATGATCCAATTGACATTTTGAATCATTTTTGGTACAGTCCAAAAAATCAATTTTCGGATGAAAAACGATGACTCCGGACCTGTCGAACGATCCCAAAATGGTCTATAATGATGAAATTTTAACATTTAATCTTTTGACTCTAAATTACTGTTGGATGTGAATTGTGACTTTGTCAACTAAAATAAGTGTGTTTAAAGTCATTTTTGTGCCTGAAACGGGTCAAAATTGAAGCTTTTGAGTAAGCAAAACTCTGTAAAAATGGCAATTTTGGTCACTGTGAGGGTTTAAAAAGTGGTTATTCAACATGAGGCATGATCCAATTGACATTTTGAATCATTTTTGGTACAGTCCAAAAAATCAATTTTCGGATGAAAAACGATGACTCCGGACCAGTCGAACGATCCCAAAATGGTCTATAATGATGAAATGTTAACATTTAATCTTTTGACTCTAAATTACTGTTGGATGTGAATTGTGACTTTGTCAACTAAAATAAGTGTGTTGAAAGTCATTTCTGTGCCTGAAACGGGTCAAAATGGAAGCTTTTGAGTAAGCAAAACTCTGTAAAAATGGCAATTTTGGTCACTGTGAGGGTTTAAAAAGTGGTTATTCAACATGAGGCATGATCCAATTGACATTTTGAATCATTTTTGGTACAGTCCAAAAAATCAATTTTCGGATGAAAAACGATGACTCCGGACCAGTCGAACGATCCCAAAATGGTCTATAATGATGAAATTTTAACATTTAATCTTTTGACTCTAAATTACTGATGGATGTGAATTATGACTTTGTCAACTAAAATAAGTGTGTTTAAAGTCATTTCTGTGCCTGAAACGGGTCAAAATTGAAGCTTTTGAGTAAGCAAAACTCTGTAAAAATGGCAATTTTGGTCACTGTGAGGGTTTAAAAAGTGGTTATTCAACATGAGGCATGATCCAATTGACATTTTGAATCATTTTTGGTACAGTCCAAAAAATCAATTTTCGGATGAAAAACGATGACTCCGGACCAGTCGAACGATCCCAAAATGGTCTATAATGATGAAATTTTAACATTTAATTTTTTGACTCTAAATTACTGTTGGATGTGAATTGTGACTTTGTCAACTAAAATAAGTGTGTTTAAAGTCATTTCTGTGCCTGAAACGGGTCAAAATTGAAGCTTTTGAGTAAGCAAAACTCTGTAAAAATGGCAATTTTGGTCACTGTGAGGGTTTAAAAAGGGGTTATTCAACATGAGGCATGATCCAATTGACATTTTTAATCATTTTTGGTACAGTCCAAAAAATCAATTTTCGGATGAAAAACGATGACTCCGGACCAGTCGAACGATCCCAAAATGGTCTTTAATTAGGAAATTTTAACATTTAATCTTTTGACTCTAAATTACTGATGGATGTGAATTATGACTTTGTCAACTAAAATAAGTGTGTTTAAAGTCAATTACGTGCCTGAAACGGGTCAAAATTGAAGCTTTTGAGTAAGCAAAACTCTGTAAAAATGGCAATTTTGGTCACTGTGAGGGTTTAAAAAGTGGTTATTCAACATGAGGCATGATCCAATTGACATTTTGAATCATTTTTGGTACAGTCCAAAAAATCAATTTTCGGATGAAAAACAATGACTCCGGACCAGTCGAACGATCCCAAAATGGTCTATAATGATGAAATTTTAACATTTAATCTTTTGACTCTAAATTACTGTTGGATGTGAATTGTGACTTTGTCAACTAAAATAAGTGTGTTTAAAGTCATTTCTGTGCCTGAAACGGGTCAAAATTGTAGCTTTTGAGTAAGCAAAACTCTGTAAAAATGGCAATTTTGGTCACTGTGAGGGTTTAAAAAGTGGTTATTCAACATGAGGCATGATCCAATTGACATTTTGAATCATTTTTGGTACAGTCCCAAAAATCAATTTTCGGATGAAAAACGATGACTCCGGACCTGTCGAACGATCCCAAAATGGTCCATAATGATGAAATTTTAACATTTAATCTTTTGACTCTAAATGACTGTACGATGTGAATTATGACTTTGTCAACTAGAATAAGTGTATTTAAAGTCATTTCTGTGCCTGAAACAGGTCAAAATGGAAGCTTTTGAGTAAGCAAAACTCTGTAAAAATGGCAATTGTGGTCACTGTGAGGGTTTAAAAAGTGGTTATTCAACATGAGGCATGATCCAATTGACATTTTGAATCATTTTTGGTACAGTCCAAAAAACTCAATTTTCGGATGAAAAACGATGACTCTGGACCTGTCGAACGATCCCAAAATGGTCTATAATGATGAAATTTTAACATTTAATCTTTTGACTCTAAATTATTGTCGGATGTGAATTGTGACTTTGTCAACTAAAATAAGTGTGTTTAAAGTCATTTTTGTGCCTGAAACGGGTCAAAATTAAAGCTTTTGAGTAAGCAAAACTCTGTAAAAATGGCAATTTTGGTCACTGTGAGGGTTTAAAAAGTGGTTATTCAACATGAGGCATGATCCAATTGACATTTTGAATCATTTTTGGTACAGTCCAAAAAATCAATTTTCGGATGAAAAACGATGACTCCGGACCAGTCGAACGATCCCAAAATGGTCTATAATGATGAAATTTTAACATTTAATCTTTTGACTCTAAATTACTGATGGATGTGAATTATGACTTTGGTGTTTAAAGTCATTTCTGTGCCTGAAACGGGTCAAAATTGAAGCTTTTGAGTAAGCAAAACTCTGTAAAAATGGCAATTTTGGTCACTGTGATGGTTTAAAAAGTGGTTATTCAACATGAGGCATGATCCAATTGACATTTCGAATCATTTTTGGTACAGTCCAAAAAATCAATTTTCAGATGAAAAACGATGACTCCGGACCAGTCGAACGATCCCAAAATGGTCTATAATGATGAAATTTTAACATTTAATCTTTTGACTCTAAATTACTGTTGGATGTGAATTGTGACTTTGTCAACTAAAATAAGTTTGTTTAAAGTCATTTTTGTGCCTTAAACGGGTCAAAATTGAAGCTTTTGAGTAAGCAAAACTCTGTAAAAATGGCAATTTTGGTCACTGTGAGGTTTTAAAAAGTGGTTATTCAACATGAGGCATGATCCAATTGACATTTTGAATCATTTTTGGTACAGTCCAAAAAATCAATTTTCGGATGAAAAACGATGACTCCGGACCAGTCGAACGATCCCAAAATGGTCTATAATGATGAAATTTTAACATTTAATCTTTTGACTCTAAATGACTGATGGACGTGAATTATGACTTTGTCAACTAAAATAAGTGTGTTTAAAGTCATTTTTGTGCCTGAAACGGGTCAAAATTGAAGCTTTTGAGTAAGCAAAACTCTGTAAAAATGGCAATTTTGGTCACTGTGAGGGTTTAAAAAGTGGTTATTCAACATGAGGCATGATCCAATTGACATTTTGAATCATTTTTGGTACAGTCCAAAAAATCAATTTTCGGATGAAAAACGATGACTCCGGACCAGTCGAACGATCCCAAAATGGTCTATAATGATGAAATGTTAACATTTAATCTTTTGACTCTAAATTACTGTTGGATGTGAATTGTGACTTTGTCAACTAAAATAAGTGTGTTGAAAGTCATTTCTGTGCCTGAAACGGGTCAAAATGGAAGCTTTTGAGTAAGCAAAACTCTGTAAAAATGGCAATTTTGGTCACTGTGAGGGTTTAAAAAGTGGTTATTCAACATGAGGCATGATCCAATTGACATTTTGAATCATTTTTGGTACAGTCCAAAAAATCAATTTTCGGATGAAAAACGATGACTCCGGACCAGTCGAACGATCCCAAAATGGTCTATAATGATGAAATTTTAACATTTAATCTTTTGACTCTAAATTACTGATGGATGTGAATTATGACTTTGTCAACTAAAATAATTGTGTTTAAAGTCATTTCTGTGCCTGAAACGGGTCAAAATTGAAGCTTTTGAGTAAGCAAAACTCTGTAAAAATGGCAATTTTGGTCACTGTGAGGGTTTAAAAAGTGGTTATTCAACATGAGGCATGATCCAATTGACATTTTGAATCATTTTTGGTACAGTCCAAAAAATCAATTTTCGGATGAAAAACGATGACTCCGGACCAGTCGAACGATCCCAAAATGGTCTATAATGATGAAATTTTAACATTTAATTTTTTGACTCTAAATTACTGTTGGATGTGAATTGTGACTTTGTCAACTAAAATAAGTGTGTTTAAAGTCATTTCTGTGCCTGAAACGGGTCAAAATTGAAGCTTTTGAGTAAGCAAAACTCTGTAAAAATGGCAATTTTGGTCACTGTGAGGGTTTAAAAAGGGGTTATTCAACATGAGGCATGATCCAATTGACATTTTTAATCATTTTTGGTACAGTCCAAAAAATCAATTTTCGGATGAAAAACGATGACTCCGGACCAGTCGAACGATCCCAAAATGGTCTTTAATTAGGAAATTTTAACATTTAATCTTTTGACTCTAAATTACTGATGGATGTGAATTATGACTTTGTCAACTAAAATAAGTGTGTTTAAAGTCAATTACGTGCCTGAAACGGGTCAAAATTGAAGCTTTTGAGTAAGCAAAACTCTGTAAAAATGGCAATTTTGGTCACTGTGAGGGTTTAAAAAGTGGTTATTCAACATGAGGCATGATCCAATTGACATTTTGAATCATTTTTGGTACAGTCCAAAAAATCAATTTTCGGATGAAAAACAATGACTCCGGACCAGTCGAACGATCCCAAAATGGTCTATAATGATGAAATTTTAACATTTAATCTTTTGACTCTAAATTACTGTTGGATGTGAATTGTGACTTTGTCAACTAAAATAAGTGTGTTTAAAGTCATTTCTGTGCCTGAAACGGGTCAAAATTGTAGCTTTTGAGTAAGCAAAACTCTGTAAAAATGGCAATTTTGGTCACTGTGAGGGTTTAAAAAGTGGTTATTCAACATGAGGCATGATCCAATTGACATTTTGAATCATTTTTGGTACAGTCCCAAAAATCAATTTTCGGATGAAAAACGATGACTCCGGACCTGTCGAACGATCCCAAAATGGTCCATAATGATGAAATTTTAACATTTAATCTTTTGACTCTAAATGACTGTACGATGTGAATTATGACTTTGTCAACTAGAATAAGTGTATTTAAAGTCATTTCTGTGCCTGAAACAGGTCAAAATGGAAGCTTTTGAGTAAGCAAAACTCTGTAAAAATGGCAATTGTGGTCACTGTGAGGGTTTAAAAAGTGGTTATTCAACATGAGGCATGATCCAATTGACATTTTGAATCATTTTTGGTACAGTCCAAAAAACTCAATTTTCGGATGAAAAACGATGACTCTGGACCTGTCGAACGATCCCAAAATGGTCTATAATGATGAAATTTTAACATTTAATCTTTTGACTCTAAATTATTGTCGGATGTGAATTGTGACTTTGTCAACTAAAATAAGTGTGTTTAAAGTCATTTTTGTGCCTGAAACGGGTCACAATTAAAGCTTTTGAGTAAGCAAAACTCTGTAAAAATGGCAATTTTGGTCACTGTGAGGGTTTAAAAAGTGGTTATTCAACATGAGGCATGATCCAATTGACATTTTGAATCATTTTTGGTACAGTCCAAAAAATCAATTTTCGGATGAAAAACGATGACTCCGGACCAGTCGAACGATCCCAAAATGGTCTATAATGATGAAATTTTAACATTTAATCTTTTGACTCTAAATTACTGATGGATGTGAATTATGACTTTGGTGTTTAAAGTCATTTCTGTGCCTGAAACGGGTCAAAATTGAAGCTTTTGAGTAAGCAAAACTCTGTAAAAATGGCAATTTTGGTCACTGTGATGGTTTAAAAAGTGGTTATTCAACATGAGGCATGATCCAATTGACATTTCGAATCATTTTTGGTACAGTCCAAAAAATCAATTTTCAGATGAAAAACGATGACTCCGGACCAGTCGAACGATCCCAAAATGGTCTATAATGATGAAATTTTAACATTTAATCTTTTGACTCTAAATTACTGTTGGATGTGAATTGTGACTTTGTCAACTAAAATAAGTGTGTTTAAAGTCATTTTTGTGCCTTAAACGGGTCAAAATTGAAGCTTTTGAGTAAGCAAAACTCTGTAAAAATGGCAATTTTGGTCACTGTGAGGTTTTAAAAAGTGGTTATTCAACATGAGGCATGATCCAATTGACATTTTGAATCATTTTTGGTACAGTCCAAAAAATCAATTTTCGGATGAAAAACGATGACTCCGGACCAGTCGAACGATCCCAAAATGGTCTATAATGATGAAATTTTAACATTTAATCTTTTGACTCTAAATGACTGATGGACGTGAATTATGACTTTGTCAACTAAAATAAGTGTGTTTAAAGTCGTTTCTGTGCCTGAAACGGGTCAAAATTGAAGCTTTTGAGTAAGCAAAACTCTGTAAAAATGGCAATTTTGGTCACTGTGAGGGTTTAAAAAGTGGTTATTCAACATGAGGCATGATCCAATTGACATTTTGAATCATTTTTGGTACAGTCCAAAAAATCAATTTTCGGATGAAAAACGATGACTCCGGACCTGTCGAACGATCCCAAAATGGTCTATAATGATGAAATTTTAACATTTAATCTTTTGACTCTAAATTACTGTTGGATGTGAATTGTGACTTTGTCAACTAAAATAAGTGTGTTTAAAGTCATTTTTGTGCCTGAAACGGGTCAAAATTGAAGCTTTTGAGTAAGCAAAACTCTGTAAAAATGGCAATTTTGGTCACTGTGAGGGTTTAAAAAGTGGTTATTCAACATGAGGCATGATCCAATTGACATTTTGAATCATTTTTGGTACAGTCCAAAAAATCAATTTTCGGATGAAAAACGATGACTCCGGACCAGTCGAACGATCCCAAAATGGTCTATAATGATGAAATGTTAACATTTAATCTTTTGACTCTAAATTACTGTTGGATGTGAATTGTGACTTTGTCAACTAAAATAAGTGTGTTGAAAGTCATTTCTGTGCCTGAAACGGGTCAAAATGGAAGCTTTTGAGTAAGCAAAACTCTGTAAAAATGGCAATTTTGGTCACTGTGAGGGTTTAAAAAGTGGTTATTCAACATGAGGCATGATCCAATTGACATTTTGAATCATTTTTGGTACAGTCCAAAAAATCAATTTTCGGATGAAAAACGATGACTCCGGACCAGTCGAACGATCCCAAAATGGTCTATAATGATGAAATTTTAACATTTAATCTTTTGACTCTAAATTACTGATGGATGTGAATTATGACTTTGTCAACTAAAATAAGTGTGTTTAAAGTCATTTCTGTGCCTGAAACGGGTCAAAATTGAAGCTTTTGAGTAAGCAAAACTCTGTAAAAATGGCAATTTTGGTCACTGTGAGGGTTTAAAAAGTGGTTATTCAACATGAGGCATGATCCAATTGACATTTTGAATCATTTTTGGTACAGTCCAAAAAATCAATTTTCGGATGAAAAACGATGACTCCGGACCAGTCGAACGATCCCAAAATGGTCTATAATGATGAAATTTTAACATTTAATTTTTTGACTCTAAATTACTGTTGGATGTGAATTGTGACTTTGTCAACTAAAATAAGTGTGTTTAAAGTCATTTCTGTGCCTGAAACGGGTCAAAATTGAAGCTTTTGAGTAAGCAAAACTCTGTAAAAATGGCAATTTTGGTCACTGTGAGGGTTTAAAAAGGGGTTATTCAACATGAGGCATGATCCAATTGACATTTTTAATCATTTTTGGTACAGTCCAAAAAATCAATTTTCGGATGAAAAACGATGACTCCGGACCAGTCGAACGATCCCAAAATGGTCTTTAATTAGGAAATTTTAACATTTAATCTTTTGACTCTAAATTACTGATGGATGTGAATTATGACTTTGTCAACTAAAATAAGTGTGTTTAAAGTCAATTACGTGCCTGAAACGGGTCAAAATTGAAGCTTTTGAGTAAGCAAAACTCTGTAAAAATGGCAATTTTGGTCACTGTGAGGGTTTAAAAAGTGGTTATTCAACATGAGGCATGATCCAATTGACATTTTGAATCATTTTTGGTACAGTCCAAAAAATCAATTTTCGGATGAAAAACAATGACTCCGGACCAGTCGAACGATCCCAAAATGGTCTATAATGATGAAATTTTAACATTTAATCTTTTGACTCTAAATTACTGTTGGATGTGAATTGTGACTTTGTCAACTAAAATAAGTGTGTTTAAAGTCATTTCTGTGCCTGAAACGGGTCAAAATTGTAGCTTTTGAGTAAGCAAAACTCTGTAAAAATGGCAATTTTGGTCACTGTGAGGGTTTAAAAAGTGGTTATTCAACATGAGGCATGATCCAATTGACATTTTGAATCATTTTTGGTACAGTCCCAAAAATCAATTTTCGGATGAAAAACGATGACTCCGGACCTGTCGAACGATCCCAAAATGGTCCATAATGATGAAATTTTAACATTTAATCTTTTGACTCTAAATGACTGTACGATGTGAATTATGACTTTGTCAACTAGAATAAGTGTATTTAAAGTCATTTCTGTGCCTGAAACAGGTCAAAATGGAAGCTTTTGAGTAAGCAAAACTCTGTAAAAATGGCAATTGTGGTCACTGTGAGGGTTTAAAAAGTGGTTATTCAACATGAGGCATGATCCAATTGACATTTTGAATCATTTTTGGTACAGTCCAAAAAACTCAATTTTCGGATGAAAAACGATGACTCTGGACCTGTCGAACGATCCCAAAATGGTCTATAATGATGAAATTTTAACATTTAATCTTTTGACTCTAAATTATTGTCGGATGTGAATTGTGACTTTGTCAACTAAAATAAGTGTGTTTAAAGTCATTTTTGTGCCTGAAACGGGTCAAAATTAAAGCTTTTGAGTAAGCAAAACTCTGTAAAAATGGCAATTTTGGTCACTGTGAGGGTTTAAAAAGTGGTTATTCAACATGAGGCATGATCCAATTGACATTTTGAATCATTTTTGGTACAGTCCAAAAAATCAATTTTCGGATGAAAAACGATGACTCCGGACCAGTCGAACGATCCCAAAATGGTCTATAATGATGAAATTTTAACATTTAATCTTTTGACTCTAAATTACTGATGGATGTGAATTATGACTTTGGTGTTTAAAGTCATTTCTGTGCCTGAAACGGGTCAAAATTGAAGCTTTTGAGTAAGCAAAACTCTGTAAAAATGGCAATTTTGGTCACTGTGATGGTTTAAAAAGTGGTTATTCAACATGAGGCATGATCCAATTGACATTTCGAATCATTTTTGGTACAGTCCAAAAAATCAATTTTCAGATGAAAAACGATGACTCCGGACCAGTCGAACGATCCCAAAATGGTCTATAATGATGAAATTTTAACATTTAATCTTTTGACTCTAAATTACTGTTGGATGTGAATTGTGACTTTGTCAACTAAAATAAGTGTGTTTAAAGTCATTTTTGTGCCTTAAACGGGTCAAAATTGAAGCTTTTGAGTAAGCAAAACTCTGTAAAAATGGCAATTTTGGTCACTGTGAGGTTTTAAAAAGTGGTTATTCAACATGAGGCATGATCCAATTGACATTTTGAATCATTTTTGGTACAGTCCAAAAAATCAATTTTCGGATGAAAAACGATGACTCCGGACCAGTCGAACGATCCCAAAATGGTCTATAATGATGAAATTTTAACATTTAATCTTTTGACTCTAAATGACTGATGGACGTGAATTATGACTTTGTCAACTAAAATAAGTGTGTTTAAAGTCGTTTCTGTGCCTGAAACGGGTCAAAATTGAAGCTTTTGAGTAAGCAAAACTCTGTAAAAATGGCAATTTTGGTCACTGTGAGGGTTTAAAAAGTGGTTATTCAACATGAGGCATGATCCAATTGACATTTTGAATCATTTTTGGTACAGTCCAAAAAATCAATTTTCGGATGAAAAACGATGACTCCGGACCTGTCGAACGATCCCAAAATGGTCTATAATGATGAAATTTTAACATTTAATCTTTTGACTCTAAATTACTGTTGGATGTGAATTGTGACTTTGTCAACTAAAATAAGTGTGTTTAAAGTCATTTTTGTGCCTGAAACGGGTCAAAATTGAAGCTTTTGAGTAAGCAAAACTCTGTAAAAATGGCAATTTTGGTCACTGTGAGGGTTTAAAAAGTGGTTATTCAACATGAGGCATGATCCAATTGACATTTTGAATCATTTTTGGTACAGTCCAAAAAATCAATTTTCGGATGAAAAACGATGACTCCGGACCAGTCGAACGATCCCAAAATGGTCTATAATGATGAAATGTTAACATTTAATCTTTTGACTCTAAATTACTGTTGGATGTGAATTGTGACTTTGTCAACTAAAATAAGTGTGTTGAAAGTCATTTCTGTGCCTGAAACGGGTCAAAATGGAAGCTTTTGAGTAAGCAAAACTCTGTAAAAATGGCAATTTTGGTCACTGTGAGGGTTTAAAAAGTGGTTATTCAACATGAGGCATGATCCAATTGACATTTTGAATCATTTTTGGTACAGTCCAAAAAATCAATTTTCGGATGAAAAACGATGACTCCGGACCAGTCGAACGATCCCAAAATGGTCTATAATGATGAAATTTTAACATTTAATCTTTTGACTCTAAATTACTGATGGATGTGAATTATGACTTTGTCAACTAAAATAAGTGTGTTTAAAGTCATTTCTGTGCCTGAAACGGGTCAAAATTGAAGCTTTTGAGTAAGCAAAACTCTGTAAAAATGGCAATTTTGGTCACTGTGAGGGTTTAAAAAGTGGTTATTCAACATGAGGCATGATCCAATTGACATTTTGAATCATTTTTGGTACAGTCCAAAAAATCAATTTTCGGATGAAAAACGATGACTCCGGACCAGTCGAACGATCCCAAAATGGTCTATAATGATGAAATTTTAACATTTAATTTTTTGACTCTAAATTACTGTTGGATGTGAATTGTGACTTTGTCAACTAAAATAAGTGTGTTTAAAGTCATTTCTGTGCCTGAAACGGGTCAAAATTGAAGCTTTTGAGTAAGCAAAACTCTGTAAAAATGGCAATTTTGGTCACTGTGAGGGTTTAAAAAGGGGTTATTCAACATGAGGCATGATCCAATTGACATTTTTAATCATTTTTGGTACAGTCCAAAAAATCAATTTTCGGATGAAAAACGATGACTCCGGACCAGTCGAACGATCCCAAAATGGTCTTTAATTAGGAAATTTTAACATTTAATCTTTTGACTCTAAATTACTGATGGATGTGAATTATGACTTTGTCAACTAAAATAAGTGTGTTTAAAGTCAATTACGTGCCTGAAACGGGTCAAAATTGAAGCTTTTGAGTAAGCAAAACTCTGTAAAAATGGCAATTTTGGTCACTGTGAGGGTTTAAAAAGTGGTTATTCAACATGAGGCATGATCCAATTGACATTTTGAATCATTTTTGGTACAGTCCAAAAAATCAATTTTCGGATGAAAAACAATGACTCCGGACCAGTCGAACGATCCCAAAATGGTCTATAATGATGAAATTTTAACATTTAATCTTTTGACTCTAAATTACTGTTGGATGTGAATTGTGACTTTGTCAACTAAAATAAGTGTGTTTAAAGTCATTTCTGTGCCTGAAACGGGTCAAAATTGTAGCTTTTGAGTAAGCAAAACTCTGTAAAAATGGCAATTTTGGTCACTGTGAGGGTTTAAAAAGTGGTTATTCAACATGAGGCATGATCCAATTGACATTTTGAATCATTTTTGGTACAGTCCCAAAAATCAATTTTCGGATGAAAAACGATGACTCCGGACCTGTCGAACGATCCCAAAATGGTCCATAATGATGAAATTTTAACATTTAATCTTTTGACTCTAAATGACTGTACGATGTGAATTATGACTTTGTCAACTAGAATAAGTGTATTTAAAGTCATTTCTGTGCCTGAAACAGGTCAAAATGGAAGCTTTTGAGTAAGCAAAACTCTGTAAAAATGGCAATTGTGGTCACTGTGAGGGTTTAAAAAGTGGTTATTCAACATGAGGCATGATCCAATTGACATTTTGAATCATTTTTGGTACAGTCCAAAAAACTCAATTTTCGGATGAAAAACGATGACTCTGGACCTGTCGAACGATCCCAAAATGGTCTATAATGATGAAATTTTAACATTTAATCTTTTGACTCTAAATTATTGTCGGATGTGAATTGTGACTTTGTCAACTAAAATAAGTGTGTTTAAAGTCATTTTTGTGCCTGAAACGGGTCAAAATTAAAGCTTTTGAGTAAGCAAAACTCTGTAAAAATGGCAATTTTGGTCACTGTGAGGGTTTAAAAAGTGGTTATTCAACATGAGGCATGATCCAATTGACATTTTGAATCATTTTTGGTACAGTCCAAAAAATCAATTTTCGGATGAAAAACGATGACTCCGGACCAGTCGAACGATCCCAAAATGGTCTATAATGATGAAATTTTAACATTTAATCTTTTGACTCTAAATTACTGATGGATGTGAATTATGACTTTGGTGTTTAAAGTCATTTCTGTGCCTGAAACGGGTCAAAATTGAAGCTTTTGAGTAAGCAAAACTCTGTAAAAATGGCAATTTTGGTCACTGTGATGGTTTAAAAAGTGGTTATTCAACATGAGGCATGATCCAATTGACATTTCGAATCATTTTTGGTACAGTCCAAAAAATCAATTTTCAGATGAAAAACGATGACTCCGGACCAGTCGAACGATCCCAAAATGGTCTATAATGATGAAATTTTAACATTTAATCTTTTGACTCTAAATTACTGTTGGATGTGAATTGTGACTTTGTCAACTAAAATAAGTGTGTTTAAAGTCATTTTTGTGCCTTAAACGGGTCAAAATTGAAGCTTTTGAGTAAGCAAAACTCTGTAAAAATGGCAATTTTGGTCACTGTGAGGTTTTAAAAAGTGGTTATTCAACATGAGGCATGATCCAATTGACATTTTGAATCATTTTTGGTACAGTCCAAAAAATCAATTTTCGGATGAAAAACGATGACTCCGGACCAGTCGAACGATCCCAAAATGGTCTATAATGATGAAATTTTAACATTTAATCTTTTGACTCTAAATTACTGATGGATGTGAATTATGACTTTGTCAACTAAAATAAGTGTGTTTAAAGTCATTTCTGTGCCTGAAACGGGTCAAAATTGAAGCTTTTGAGTAAGCAAAACTCTGTAAAAATGGCAATTTTGGTCACTGTGAGGGTTTAAAAAGTGGTTATTCAACATGAGGCATGATCCAATTGACATTTTGAATCATTTTTGGTACAGTCCAAAAAATCAATTTTCGGATGAAAAACGATGACTCCGGACCAGTCGAACGATCCCAAAATGGTCTATAATGATGAAATTTTAACATTTAATTTTTTGACTCTAAATTACTGTTGGATGTGAATTGTGACTTTGTCAACTAAAATAAGTGTGTTTAAAGTCATTTCTGTGCCTGAAACGGGTCAAAATTGAAGCTTTTGAGTAAGCAAAACTCTGTAAAAATGGCAATTTTGGTCACTGTGAGGGTTTAAAAAGGGGTTATTCAACATGAGGCATGATCCAATTGACATTTTTAATCATTTTTGGTACAGTCCAAAAAATCAATTTTCGGATGAAAAACGATGACTCCGGACCAGTCGAACGATCCCAAAATGGTCTTTAATTAGGAAATTTTAACATTTAATCTTTTGACTCTAAATTACTGATGGATGTGAATTATGACTTTGTCAACTAAAATAAGTGTGTTTAAAGTCAATTACGTGCCTGAAACGGGTCAAAATTGAAGCTTTTGAGTAAGCAAAACTCTGTAAAAATGGCAATTTTGGTCACTGTGAGGGTTTAAAAAGTGGTTATTCAACATGAGGCATGATCCAATTGACATTTTGAATCATTTTTGGTACAGTCCCAAAAATCAATTTTCGGATGAAAAACGATGACTCCGGACCTGTCGAACGATCCCAAAATGGTCCATAATGATGAAATTTTAACATTTAATCTTTTGACTCTAAATGACTGTACGATGTGAATTATGACTTTGTCAACTAGAATAAGTGTATTTAAAGTCATTTCTGTGCCTGAAACAGGTCAAAATGGAAGCTTTTGAGTAAGCAAAACTCTGTAAAAATGGCAATTGTGGTCACTGTGAGGGTTTAAAAAGTGGTTATTCAACATGAGGCATGATCCAATTGACATTTTGAATCATTTTTGGTACAGTCCAAAAAACTCAATTTTCGGATGAAAAACGATGACTCTGGACCTGTCGAACGATCCCAAAATGGTCTATAATGATGAAATTTTAACATTTAATCTTTTGACTCTAAATTATTGTCGGATGTGAATTGTGACTTTGTCAACTAAAATAAGTGTGTTTAAAGTCATTTTTGTGCCTGAAACGGGTCAAAATTAAAGCTTTTGAGTAAGCAAAACTCTGTAAAAATGGCAATTTTGGTCACTGTGAGGGTTTAAAAAGTGGTTATTCAACATGAGGCATGATCCAATTGACATTTTGAATCATTTTTGGTACAGTCCAAAAAATCAATTTTCGGATGAAAAACGATGACTCCGGACCAGTCGAACGATCCCAAAATGGTCTATAATGATGAAATTTTAACATTTAATCTTTTGACTCTAAATTACTGATGGATGTGAATTATGACTTTGGTGTTTAAAGTCATTTCTGTGCCTGAAACGGGTCAAAATTGAAGCTTTTGAGTAAGCAAAACTCTGTAAAAATGGCAATTTTGGTCACTGTGATGGTTTAAAAAGTGGTTATTCAACATGAGGCATGATCCAATTGACATTTCGAATCATTTTTGGTACAGTCCAAAAAATCAATTTTCAGATGAAAAACGATGACTCCGGACCAGTCGAACGATCCCAAAATGGTCTATAATGATGAAATTTTAACATTTAATCTTTTGACTCTAAATTACTGTTGGATGTGAATTGTGACTTTGTCAACTAAAATAAGTGTGTTTAAAGTCATTTTTGTGCCTTAAACGGGTCAAAATTGAAGCTTTTGAGTAAGCAAAACTCTGTAAAAATGGCAATTTTGGTCACTGTGAGGTTTTAAAAAGTGGTTATTCAACATGAGGCATGATCCAATTGACATTTTGAATCATTTTTGGTACAGTCCAAAAAATCAATTTTCGGATGAAAAACGATGACTCCGGACCAGTCGAACGATCCCAAAATGGTCTATAATGATGAAATTTTAACATTTAATCTTTTGACTCTAAATGACTGATGGACGTGAATTATGACTTTGTCAACTAAAATAAGTGTGTTTAAAGTCGTTTCTGTGCCTGAAACGGGTCAAAATTGAAGCTTTTGAGTAAGCAAAACTCTGTAAAAATGGCAATTTTGGTCACTGTGAGGGTTTAAAAAGTGGTTATTCAACATGAGGCATGATCCAATTGACATTTTGAATCATTTTTGGTACAGTCCAAAAAATCAATTTTCGGATGAAAAACGATGACTCCGGACCTGTCGAACGATCCCAAAATGGTCTATAATGATGAAATTTTAACATTTAATCTTTTGACTCTAAATTACTGTTGGATGTGAATTGTGACTTTGTCAACTAAAATAAGTGTGTTTAAAGTCATTTTTGTGCCTGAAACGGGTCAAAATTGAAGCTTTTGAGTAAGCAAAACTCTGTAAAAATGGCAATTTTGGTCACTGTGAGGGTTTAAAAAGTGGTTATTCAACATGAGGCATGATCCAATTGACATTTTGAATCATTTTTGGTACAGTCCAAAAAATCAATTTTCGGATGAAAAACGATGACTCCGGACCAGTCGAACGATCCCAAAATGGTCTATAATGATGAAATGTTAACATTTAATCTTTTGACTCTAAATTACTGTTGGATGTGAATTGTGACTTTGTCAACTAAAATAAGTGTGTTGAAAGTCATTTCTGTGCCTGAAACGGGTCAAAATGGAAGCTTTTGAGTAAGCAAAACTCTGTAAAAATGGCAATTTTGGTCACTGTGAGGGTTTAAAAAGTGGTTATTCAACATGAGGCATGATCCAATTGACATTTTGAATCATTTTTGGTACAGTCCAAAAAATCAATTTTCGGATGAAAAACGATGACTCCGGACCAGTCGAACGATCCCAAAATGGTCTATAATGATGAAATTTTAACATTTAATCTTTTGACTCTAAATTACTGATGGATGTGAATTATGACTTTGTCAACTAAAATAAGTGTGTTTAAAGTCATTTCTGTGCCTGAAACGGGTCAAAATTGAAGCTTTTGAGTAAGCAAAACTCTGTAAAAATGGCAATTTTGGTCACTGTGAGGGTTTAAAAAGTGGTTATTCAACATGAGGCATGATCCAATTGACATTTTGAATCATTTTTGGTACAGTCCAAAAAATCAATTTTCGGATGAAAAACGATGACTCCGGACCAGTCGAACGATCCCAAAATGGTCTATAATGATGAAATTTTAACATTTAATTTTTTGACTCTAAATTACTGTTGGATGTGAATTGTGACTTTGTCAACTAAAATAAGTGTGTTTAAAGTCATTTCTGTGCCTGAAACGGGTCAAAATTGAAGCTTTTGAGTAAGCAAAACTCTGTAAAAATGGCAATTTTGGTCACTGTGAGGGTTTAAAAAGGGGTTATTCAACATGAGGCATGATCCAATTGACATTTTTAATCATTTTTGGTACAGTCCAAAAAATCAATTTTCGGATGAAAAACGATGACTCCGGACCAGTCGAACGATCCCAAAATGGTCTTTAATTAGGAAATTTTAACATTTAATCTTTTGACTCTAAATTACTGATGGATGTGAATTATGACTTTGTCAACTAAAATAAGTGTGTTTAAAGTCAATTACGTGCCTGAAACGGGTCAAAATTGAAGCTTTTGAGTAAGCAAAACTCTGTAAAAATGGCAATTTTGGTCACTGTGAGGGTTTAAAAAGTGGTTATTCAACATGAGGCATGATCCAATTGACATTTTGAATCATTTTTGGTACAGTCCAAAAAATCAATTTTCGGATGAAAAACAATGACTCCGGACCAGTCGAACGATCCCAAAATGGTCTATAATGATGAAATTTTAACATTTAATCTTTTGACTCTAAATTACTGTTGGATGTGAATTGTGACTTTGTCAACTAAAATAAGTGTGTTTAAAGTCATTTCTGTGCCTGAAACGGGTCAAAATTGTAGCTTTTGAGTAAGCAAAACTCTGTAAAAATGGCAATTTTGGTCACTGTGAGGGTTTAAAAAGTGGTTATTCAACATGAGGCATGATCCAATTGACATTTTGAATCATTTTTGGTACAGTCCCAAAAATCAATTTTCGGATGAAAAACGATGACTCCGGACCTGTCGAACGATCCCAAAATGGTCCATAATGATGAAATTTTAACATTTAATCTTTTGACTCTAAATGACTGTACGATGTGAATTATGACTTTGTCAACTAGAATAAGTGTATTTAAAGTCATTTCTGTGCCTGAAACAGGTCAAAATGGAAGCTTTTGAGTAAGCAAAACTCTGTAAAAATGGCAATTGTGGTCACTGTGAGGGTTTAAAAAGTGGTTATTCAACATGAGGCATGATCCAATTGACATTTTGAATCATTTTTGGTACAGTCCAAAAAACTCAATTTTCGGATGAAAAACGATGACTCTGGACCTGTCGAACGATCCCAAAATGGTCTATAATGATGAAATTTTAACATTTAATCTTTTGACTCTAAATTATTGTCGGATGTGAATTGTGACTTTGTCAACTAAAATAAGTGTGTTTAAAGTCATTTTTGTGCCTGAAACGGGTCAAAATTAAAGCTTTTGAGTAAGCAAAACTCTGTAAAAATGGCAATTTTGGTCACTGTGAGGGTTTAAAAAGTGGTTATTCAACATGAGGCATGATCCAATTGACATTTTGAATCATTTTTGGTACAGTCCAAAAAATCAATTTTCGGATGAAAAACGATGACTCCGGACCAGTCGAACGATCCCAAAATGGTCTATAATGATGAAATTTTAACATTTAATCTTTTGACTCTAAATTACTGATGGATGTGAATTATGACTTTGGTGTTTAAAGTCATTTCTGTGCCTGAAACGGGTCAAAATTGAAGCTTTTGAGTAAGCAAAACTCTGTAAAAATGGCAATTTTGGTCACTGTGATGGTTTAAAAAGTGGTTATTCAACATGAGGCATGATCCAATTGACATTTCGAATCATTTTTGGTACAGTCCAAAAAATCAATTTTCATCTGAAAAACGATGACTCCGGACCAGTCGAACGATCCCAAAATGGTCTATAATGATGAAATTTTAACATTTAATCTTTTGACTCTAAATTACTGTTGGATGTGAATTGTGACTTTGTCAACTAAAATAAGTGTGTTTAAAGTCATTTTTGTGCCTTAAACGGGTCAAAATTGAAGCTTTTGAGTAAGCAAAACTCTGTAAAAATGGCAATTTTGGTCACTGTGAGGTTTTAAAAAGTGGTTATTCAACATGAGGCATGATCCAATTGACATTTTGAATCATTTTTGGTACAGTCCAAAAAATCAATTTTCGGATGAAAAACGATGACTCCGGACCAGTCGAACGATCCCAAAATGGTCTATAATGATGAAATTTTAACATTTAATCTTTTGACTCTAAATGACTGATGGACGTGAATTATGACTTTGTCAACTAAAATAAGTGTGTTTAAAGTCGTTTCTGTGCCTGAAACGGGTCAAAATTGAAGCTTTTGAGTAAGCAAAACTCTGTAAAAATGGCAATTTTGGTCACTGTGAGGGTTTAAAAAGTGGTTATTCAACATGAGGCATGATCCAATTGACATTTTGAATCATTTTTGGTACAGTCCAAAAAATCAATTTTCGGATGAAAAACGATGACTCCGGACCTGTCGAACGATCCCAAAATGGTCTATAATGATGAAATTTTAACATTTAATCTTTTGACTCTAAATTACTGTTGGATGTGAATTGTGACTTTGTCAACTAAAATAAGTGTGTTTAAAGTCATTTTTGTGCCTGAAACGGGTCAAAATTGAAGCTTTTGAGTAAGCAAAACTCTGTAAAAATGGCAATTTTGGTCACTGTGAGGGTTTAAAAAGTGGTTATTCAACATGAGGCATGATCCAATTGACATTTTGAATCATTTTTGGTACAGTCCAAAAAATCAATTTTCGGATGAAAAACGATGACTCCGGACCAGTCGAACGATCCCAAAATGGTCTATAATGATGAAATGTTAACATTTAATCTTTTGACTCTAAATTACTGTTGGATGTGAATTGTGACTTTGTCAACTAAAATAAGTGTGTTGAAAGTCATTTCTGTGCCTGAAACGGGTCAAAATGGAAGCTTTTGAGTAAGCAAAACTCTGTAAAAATGGCAATTTTGGTCACTGTGAGGGTTTAAAAAGTGGTTATTCAACATGAGGCATGATCCAATTGACATTTTGAATCATTTTTGGTACAGTCCAAAAAATCAATTTTCGGATGAAAAACGATGACTCCGGACCAGTCGAACGATCCCAAAATGGTCTATAATGATGAAATTTTAACATTTAATCTTTTGACTCTAAATTACTGATGGATGTGAATTATGACTTTGTCAACTAAAATAAGTGTGTTTAAAGTCATTTCTGTGCCTGAAACGGGTCAAAATTGAAGCTTTTGAGTAAGCAAAACTCTGTAAAAATGGCAATTTTGGTCACTGTGAGGGTTTAAAAAGTGGTTATTCAACATGAGGCATGATCCAATTGACATTTTGAATCATTTTTGGTACAGTCCAAAAAATCAATTTTCGGATGAAAAACGATGACTCCGGACCAGTCGAACGATCCCAAAATGGTCTATAATGATGAAATTTTAACATTTAATTTTTTGACTCTAAATTACTGTTGGATGTGAATTGTGACTTTGTCAACTAAAATAAGTGTGTTTAAAGTCATTTCTGTGCCTGAAACGGGTCAAAATTGAAGCTTTTGAGTAAGCAAAACTCTGTAAAAATGGCAATTTTGGTCACTGTGAGGGTTTAAAAAGGGGTTATTCAACATGAGGCATGATCCAATTGACATTTTTAATCATTTTTGGTACAGTCCAAAAAATCAATTTTCGGATGAAAAACGATGACTCCGGACCAGTCGAACGATCCCAAAATGGTCTTTAATTAGGAAATTTTAACATTTAATCTTTTGACTCTAAATTACTGATGGATGTGAATTATGACTTTGTCAACTAAAATAAGTGTGTTTAAAGTCAATTACGTGCCTGAAACGGGTCAAAATTGAAGCTTTTGAGTAAGCAAAACTCTGTAAAAATGGCAATTTTGGTCACTGTGAGGGTTTAAAAAGTGGTTATTCAACATGAGGCATGATCCAATTGACATTTTGAATCATTTTTGGTACAGTCCAAAAAATCAATTTTCGGATGAAAAACAATGACTCCGGACCAGTCGAACGATCCCAAAATGGTCTATAATGATGAAATTTTAACATTTAATCTTTTGACTCTAAATTACTGTTGGATGTGAATTGTGACTTTGTCAACTAAAATAAGTGTGTTTAAAGTCATTTCTGTGCCTGAAACGGGTCAAAATTGTAGCTTTTGAGTAAGCAAAACTCTGTAAAAATGGCAATTTTGGTCACTGTGAGGGTTTAAAAAGTGGTTATTCAACATGAGGCATGATCCAATTGACATTTTGAATCATTTTTGGTACAGTCCCAAAAATCAATTTTCGGATGAAAAACGATGACTCCGGACCTGTCGAACGATCCCAAAATGGTCCATAATGATGAAATTTTAACATTTAATCTTTTGACTCTAAATGACTGTACGATGTGAATTATGACTTTGTCAACTAGAATAAGTGTATTTAAAGTCATTTCTGTGCCTGAAACAGGTCAAAATGGAAGCTTTTGAGTAAGCAAAACTCTGTAAAAATGGCAATTGTGGTCACTGTGAGGGTTTAAAAAGTGGTTATTCAACATGAGGCATGATCCAATTGACATTTTGAATCATTTTTGGTACAGTCCAAAAAACTCAATTTTCGGATGAAAAACGATGACTCTGGACCTGTCGAACGATCCCAAAATGGTCTATAATGATGAAATTTTAACATTTAATCTTTTGACTCTAAATTATTGTCGGATGTGAATTGTGACTTTGTCAACTAAAATAAGTGTGTTTAAAGTCATTTTTGTGCCTGAAACGGGTCAAAATTAAAGCTTTTGAGTAAGCAAAACTCTGTAAAAATGGCAATTTTGGTCACTGTGAGGGTTTAAAAAGTGGTTATTCAACATGAGGCATGATCCAATTGACATTTTGAATCATTTTTGGTACAGTCCAAAAAATCAATTTTCGGATGAAAAACGATGACTCCGGACCAGTCGAACGATCCCAAAATGGTCTATAATGATGAAATTTTAACATTTAATCTTTTGACTCTAAATTACTGATGGATGTGAATTATGACTTTGGTGTTTAAAGTCATTTCTGTGCCTGAAACGGGTCAAAATTGAAGCTTTTGAGTAAGCAAAACTCTGTAAAAATGGCAATTTTGGTCACTGTGATGGTTTAAAAAGTGGTTATTCAACATGAGGCATGATCCAATTGACATTTCGAATCATTTTTGGTACAGTCCAAAAAATCAATTTTCAGATGAAAAACGATGACTCCGGACCAGTCGAACGATCCCAAAATGGTCTATTATGATGAAATTTTAACATTTAATCTTTTGACTCTAAATTACTGTTGGATGTGAATTGTGACTTTGTCAACTAAAATAAGTGTGTTTAAAGTCATTTTTGTGCCTTAAACGGGTCAAAATTGAAGCTTTTGAGTAAGCAAAACTCTGTAAAAATGGCAATTTTGGTCACTGTGAGGTTTTAAAAAGTGGTTATTCAACATGAGGCATGATCCAATTGACATTTTGAATCATTTTTGGTACAGTCCAAAAAATCAATTTTCGGATGAAAAACGATGACTCCGGACCAGTCGAACGATCCCAAAATGGTCTATAATGATGAAATTTTAACATTTAATCTTTTGACTCTAAATGACTGATGGACGTGAATTATGACTTTGTCAACTAAAATAAGTGTGTTTAAAGTCGTTTCTGTGCCTGAAACGGGTCAAAATTGAAGCTTTTGAGTAAGCAAAACTCTGTAAAAATGGCAATTTTGGTCACTGTGAGGGTTTAAAAAGTGGTTATTCAACATGAGGCATGATCCAATTGACATTTTGAATCATTTTTGGTACAGTCCAAAAAATCAATTTTCGGATGAAAAACGATGACTCCGGACCAGTCGAACGATCCCAAAATGGTCTATAATGATGAAATTTTAACATTTAATTTTTTGACTCTAAATTACTGTTGGATGTGAATTGTGACTTTGTCAACTAAAATAAGTGTGTTTAAAGTCATTTCTGTGCCTGAAACGGGTCAAAATTGAAGCTTTTGAGTAAGCAAAACTCTGTAAAAATGGCAATTTTGGTCACTGTGAGGGTTTAAAAAGGGGTTATTCAACATGAGGCATGATCCAATTGACATTTTTAATCATTTTTGGTACAGTCCAAAAAATCAATTTTCGGATGAAAAACGATGACTCCGGACCAGTCGAACGATCCCAAAATGGTCTTTAATTAGGAAATTTTAACATTTAATCTTTTGACTCTAAATTACTGATGGATGTGAATTATGACTTTGTCAACTAAAATAAGTGTGTTTAAAGTCAATTACGTGCCTGAAACGGGTCAAAATTGAAGCTTTTGAGTAAGCAAAACTCTGTAAAAATGGCAATTTTGGTCACTGTGAGGGTTTAAAAAGTGGTTATTCAACATGAGGCATGATCCAATTGACATTTTGAATCATTTTTGGTACAGTCCAAAAAATCAATTTTCGGATGAAAAACAATGACTCCGGACCAGTCGAACGATCCCAAAATGGTCTATAATGATGAAATTTTAACATTTAATCTTTTGACTCTAAATTACTGTTGGATGTGAATTGTGACTTTGTCAACTAAAATAAGTGTGTTTAAAGTCATTTCTGTGCCTGAAACGGGTCAAAATTGTAGCTTTTGAGTAAGCAAAACTCTGTAAAAATGGCAATTTTGGTCACTGTGAGGGTTTAAAAAGTGGTTATTCAACATGAGGCATGATCCAATTGACATTTTGAATCATTTTTGGTACAGTCCCAAAAATCAATTTTCGGATGAAAAACGATGACTCCGGACCTGTCGAACGATCCCAAAATGGTCCATAATGATGAAATTTTAACATTTAATCTTTTGACTCTAAATGACTGTACGATGTGAATTATGACTTTGTCAACTAGAATAAGTGTATTTAAAGTCATTTCTGTGCCTGAAACAGGTCAAAATGGAAGCTTTTGAGTAAGCAAAACTCTGTAAAAATGGCAATTGTGGTCACTGTGAGGGTTTAAAAAGTGGTTATTCAACATGAGGCATGATCCAATTGACATTTTGAATCATTTTTGGTACAGTCCAAAAAACTCAATTTTCGGATGAAAAACGATGACTCTGGACCTGTCGAACGATCCCAAAATGGTCTATAATGATGAAATTTTAACATTTAATCTTTTGACTCTAAATTATTGTCGGATGTGAATTGTGACTTTGTCAACTAAAATAAGTGTGTTTAAAGTCATTTTTGTGCCTGAAACGGGTCAAAATTAAAGCTTTTGAGTAAGCAAAACTCTGTAAAAATGGCAATTTTGGTCACTGTGAGGGTTTAAAAAGTGGTTATTCAACATGAGGCATGATCCAATTGACATTTTGAATCATTTTTGGTACAGTCCAAAAAATCAATTTTCGGATGAAAAACGATGACTCCGGACCAGTCGAACGATCCCAAAATGGTCTATAATGATGAAATTTTAACATTTAATCTTTTGACTCTAAATTACTGATGGATGTGAATTATGACTTTGGTGTTTAAAGTCATTTCTGTGCCTGAAACGGGTCAAAATTGAAGCTTTTGAGTAAGCAAAACTCTGTAAAAATGGCAATTTTGGTCACTGTGATGGTTTAAAAAGTGGTTATTCAACATGAGGCATGATCCAATTGACATTTCGAATCATTTTTGGTACAGTCCAAAAAATCAATTTTCATCTGAAAAACGATGACTCCGGACCAGTCGAACGATCCCAAAATGGTCTATAATGATGAAATTTTAACATTTAATCTTTTGACTCTAAATTACTGTTGGATGTGAATTGTGACTTTGTCAACTAAAATAAGTGTGTTTAAAGTCATTTTTGTGCCTTAAACGGGTCAAAATTGAAGCTTTTGAGTAAGCAAAACTCTGTAAAAATGGCAATTTTGGTCACTGTGAGGTTTTAAAAAGTGGTTATTCAACATGAGGCATGATCCAATTGACATTTTGAATCATTTTTGGTACAGTCCAAAAAATCAATTTTCGGATGAAAAACGATGACTCCGGACCAGTCGAACGATCCCAAAATGGTCTATAATGATGAAATTTTAACATTTAATCTTTTGACTCTAAATGACTGATGGACGTGAATTATGACTTTGTCAACTAAAATAAGTGTGTTTAAAGTCGTTTCTGTGCCTGAAACGGGTCAAAATTGAAGCTTTTGAGTAAGCAAAACTCTGTAAAAATGGCAATTTTGGTCACTGTGAGGGTTTAAAAAGTGGTTATTCAACATGAGGCATGATCCAATTGACATTTTGAATCATTTTTGGTACAGTCCAAAAAATCAATTTTCGGATGAAAAACGATGACTCCGGACCTGTCGAACGATCCCAAAATGGTCTATAATGATGAAATTTTAACATTTAATCTTTTGACTCTAAATTACTGTTGGATGTGAATTGTGACTTTGTCAACTAAAATAAGTGTGTTTAAAGTCATTTTTGTGCCTGAAACGGGTCAAAATTGAAGCTTTTGAGTAAGCAAAACTCTGTAAAAATGGCAATTTTGGTCACTGTGAGGGTTTAAAAAGTGGTTATTCAACATGAGGCATGATCCAATTGACATTTTGAATCATTTTTGGTACAGTCCAAAAAATCAATTTTCGGATGAAAAACGATGACTCCGGACCAGTCGAACGATCCCAAAATGGTCTATAATGATGAAATGTTAACATTTAATCTTTTGACTCTAAATTACTGTTGGATGTGAATTGTGACTTTGTCAACTAAAATAAGTGTGTTGAAAGTCATTTCTGTGCCTGAAACGGGTCAAAATGGAAGCTTTTGAGTAAGCAAAACTCTGTAAAAATGGCAATTTTGGTCACTGTGAGGGTTTAAAAAGTGGTTATTCAACATGAGGCATGATCCAATTGACATTTTGAATCATTTTTGGTACAGTCCAAAAAATCAATTTTCGGATGAAAAACGATGACTCCGGACCAGTCGAACGATCCCAAAATGGTCTATAATGATGAAATTTTAACATTTAATCTTTTGACTCTAAATTACTGATGGATGTGAATTATGACTTTGTCAACTAAAATAAGTGTGTTTAAAGTCATTTCTGTGCCTGAAACGGGTCAAAATTGAAGCTTTTGAGTAAGCAAAACTCTGTAAAAATGGCAATTTTGGTCACTGTGAGGGTTTAAAAAGTGGTTATTCAACATGAGGCATGATCCAATTGACATTTTGAATCATTTTTGGTACAGTCCAAAAAATCAATTTTCGGATGAAAAACGATGACTCCGGACCAGTCGAACGATCCCAAAATGGTCTATAATGATGAAATTTTAACATTTAATTTTTTGACTCTAAATTACTGTTGGATGTGAATTGTGACTTTGTCAACTAAAATAAGTGTGTTTAAAGTCATTTCTGTGCCTGAAACGGGTCAAAATTGAAGCTTTTGAGTAAGCAAAACTCTGTAAAAATGGCAATTTTGGTCACTGTGAGGGTTTAAAAAGGGGTTATTCAACATGAGGCATGATCCAATTGACATTTTTAATCATTTTTGGTACAGTCCAAAAAATCAATTTTCGGATGAAAAACGATGACTCCGGACCAGTCGAACGATCCCAAAATGGTCTTTAATTAGGAAATTTTAACATTTAATCTTTTGACTCTAAATTACTGATGGATGTGAATTATGACTTTGTCAACTAAAATAAGTGTGTTTAAAGTCAATTACGTGCCTGAAACGGGTCAAAATTGAAGCTTTTGAGTAAGCAAAACTCTGTAAAAATGGCAATTTTGGTCACTGTGAGGGTTTAAAAAGTGGTTATTCAACATGAGGCATGATCCAATTGACATTTTGAATCATTTTTGGTACAGTCCAAAAAATCAATTTTCGGATGAAAAACAATGACTCCGGACCAGTCGAACGATCCCAAAATGGTCTATAATGATGAAATTTTAACATTTAATCTTTTGACTCTAAATTACTGTTGGATGTGAATTGTGACTTTGTCAACTAAAATAAGTGTGTTTAAAGTCATTTCTGTGCCTGAAACGGGTCAAAATTGTAGCTTTTGAGTAAGCAAAACTCTGTAAAAATGGCAATTTTGGTCACTGTGAGGGTTTAAAAAGTGGTTATTCAACATGAGGCATGATCCAATTGACATTTTGAATCATTTTTGGTACAGTCCCAAAAATCAATTTTCGGATGAAAAACGATGACTCCGGACCTGTCGAACGATCCCAAAATGGTCCATAATGATGAAATTTTAACATTTAATCTTTTGACTCTAAATGACTGTACGATGTGAATTATGACTTTGTCAACTAGAATAAGTGTATTTAAAGTCATTTCTGTGCCTGAAACAGGTCAAAATGGAAGCTTTTGAGTAAGCAAAACTCTGTAAAAATGGCAATTGTGGTCACTGTGAGGGTTTAAAAAGTGGTTATTCAACATGAGGCATGATCCAATTGACATTTTGAATCATTTTTGGTACAGTCCAAAAAACTCAATTTTCGGATGAAAAACGATGACTCTGGACCTGTCGAACGATCCCAAAATGGTCTATAATGATGAAATTTTAACATTTAATCTTTTGACTCTAAATTATTGTCGGATGTGAATTGTGACTTTGTCAACTAAAATAAGTGTGTTTAAAGTCATTTTTGTGCCTGAAACGGGTCAAAATTAAAGCTTTTGAGTAAGCAAAACTCTGTAAAAATGGCAATTTTGGTCACTGTGAGGGTTTAAAAAGTGGTTATTCAACATGAGGCATGATCCAATTGACATTTTGAATCATTTTTGGTACAGTCCAAAAAATCAATTTTCGGATGAAAAACGATGACTCCGGACCAGTCGAACGATCCCAAAATGGTCTATAATGATGAAATTTTAACATTTAATCTTTTGACTCTAAATTACTGATGGATGTGAATTATGACTTTGGTGTTTAAAGTCATTTCTGTGCCTGAAACGGGTCAAAATTGAAGCTTTTGAGTAAGCAAAACTCTGTAAAAATGGCAATTTTGGTCACTGTGATGGTTTAAAAAGTGGTTATTCAACATGAGGCATGATCCAATTGACATTTCGAATCATTTTTGGTACAGTCCAAAAAATCAATTTTCAGATGAAAAACGATGACTCCGGACCAGTCGAACGATCCCAAAATGGTCTATAATGATGAAATTTTAACATTTAATCTTTTGACTCTAAATTACTGTTGGATGTGAATTGTGACTTTGTCAACTAAAATAAGTGTGTTTAAAGTCATTTTTGTGCCTTAAACGGGTCAAAATTGAAGCTTTTGAGTAAGCAAAACTCTGTAAAAATGGCAATTTTGGTCACTGTGAGGTTTTAAAAAGTGGTTATTCAACATGAGGCATGATCCAATTGACATTTTGAATCATTTTTGGTACAGTCCAAAAAATCAATTTTCGGATGAAAAACGATGACTCCGGACCAGTCGAACGATCCCAAAATGGTCTATAATGATGAAATTTTAACATTTAATCTTTTGACTCTAAATGACTGATGGACGTGAATTATGACTTTGTCAACTAAAATAAGTGTGTTTAAAGTCGTTTCTGTGCCTGAAACGGGTCAAAATTGAAGCTTTTGAGTAAGCAAAACTCTGTAAAAATGGCAATTTTGGTCACTGTGAGGGTTTAAAAAGTGGTTATTCAACATGAGGCATGATCCAATTGACATTTTGAATCATTTTTGGTACAGTCCAAAAAATCAATTTTCGGATGAAAAACGATGACTCCGGACCTGTCGAACGATCCCAAAATGGTCTATAATGATGAAATTTTAACATTTAATCTTTTGACTCTAAATTACTGTTGGATGTGAATTGTGACTTTGTCAACTAAAATAAGTGTGTTTAAAGTCATTTTTGTGCCTGAAACGGGTCAAAATTGAAGCTTTTGAGTAAGCAAAACTCTGTAAAAATGGCAATTTTGGTCACTGTGAGGGTTTAAAAAGTGGTTATTCAACATGAGGCATGATCCAATTGACATTTTGAATCATTTTTGGTACAGTCCAAAAAATCAATTTTCGGATGAAAAACGATGACTCCGGACCAGTCGAACGATCCCAAAATGGTCTATAATGATGAAATGTTAACATTTAATCTTTTGACTCTAAATTACTGTTGGATGTGAATTGTGACTTTGTCAACTAAAATAAGTGTGTTGAAAGTCATTTCTGTGCCTGAAACGGGTCAAAATGGAAGCTTTTGAGTAAGCAAAACTCTGTAAAAATGGCAATTTTGGTCACTGTGAGGGTTTAAAAAGTGGTTATTCAACATGAGGCATGATCCAATTGACATTTTGAATCATTTTTGGTACAGTCCAAAAAATCAATTTTCGGATGAAAAACGATGACTCCGGACCAGTCGAACGATCCCAAAATGGTCTATAATGATGAAATTTTAACATTTAATCTTTTGACTCTAAATTACTGATGGATGTGAATTATGACTTTGTCAACTAAAATAAGTGTGTTTAAAGTCATTTCTGTGCCTGAAACGGGTCAAAATTGAAGCTTTTGAGTAAGCAAAACTCTGTAAAAATGGCAATTTTGGTCACTGTGAGGGTTTAAAAAGTGGTTATTCAACATGAGGCATGATCCAATTGACATTTTGAATCATTTTTGGTACAGTCCAAAAAATCAATTTTCGGATGAAAAACGATGACTCCGGACCAGTCGAACGATCCCAAAATGGTCTATAATGATGAAATTTTAACATTTAATTTTTTGACTCTAAATTACTGTTGGATGTGAATTGTGACTTTGTCAACTAAAATAAGTGTGTTTAAAGTCATTTCTGTGCCTGAAACGGGTCAAAATTGAAGCTTTTGAGTAAGCAAAACTCTGTAAAAATGGCAATTTTGGTCACTGTGAGGGTTTAAAAAGGGGTTATTCAACATGAGGCATGATCCAATTGACATTTTTAATCATTTTTGGTACAGTCCAAAAAATCAATTTTCGGATGAAAAACGATGACTCCGGACCAGTCGAACGATCCCAAAATGGTCTTTAATTAGGAAATTTTAACATTTAATCTTTTGACTCTAAATTACTGATGGATGTGAATTATGACTTTGTCAACTAAAATAAGTGTGTTTAAAGTCAATTACGTGCCTGAAACGGGTCAAAATTGAAGCTTTTGAGTAAGCAAAACTCTGTAAAAATGGCAATTTTGGTCACTGTGAGGGTTTAAAAAGTGGTTATTCAACATGAGGCATGATCCAATTGACATTTTGAATCATTTTTGGTACAGTCCAAAAAATCAATTTTCGGATGAAAAACAATGACTCCGGACCAGTCGAACGATCCCAAAATGGTCTATAATGATGAAATTTTAACATTTAATCTTTTGACTCTAAATTACTGTTGGATGTGAATTGTGACTTTGTCAACTAAAATAAGTGTGTTTAAAGTCATTTCTGTGCCTGAAACGGGTCAAAATTGTAGCTTTTGAGTAAGCAAAACTCTGTAAAAATGGCAATTTTGGTCACTGTGAGGGTTTAAAAAGTGGTTATTCAACATGAGGCATGATCCAATTGACATTTTGAATCATTTTTGGTACAGTCCCAAAAATCAATTTTCGGATGAAAAACGATGACTCCGGACCTGTCGAACGATCCCAAAATGGTCCATAATGATGAAATTTTAACATTTAATCTTTTGACTCTAAATGACTGTACGATGTGAATTATGACTTTGTCAACTAGAATAAGTGTATTTAAAGTCATTTCTGTGCCTGAAACAGGTCAAAATGGAAGCTTTTGAGTAAGCAAAACTCTGTAAAAATGGCAATTGTGGTCACTGTGAGGGTTTAAAAAGTGGTTATTCAACATGAGGCATGATCCAATTGACATTTTGAATCATTTTTGGTACAGTCCAAAAAACTCAATTTTCGGATGAAAAACGATGACTCTGGACCTGTCGAACGATCCCAAAATGGTCTATAATGATGAAATTTTAACATTTAATCTTTTGACTCTAAATTATTGTCGGATGTGAATTGTGACTTTGTCAACTAAAATAAGTGTGTTTAAAGTCATTTTTGTGCCTGAAACGGGTCAAAATTAAAGCTTTTGAGTAAGCAAAACTCTGTAAAAATGGCAATTTTGGTCACTGTGAGGGTTTAAAAAGTGGTTATTCAACATGAGGCATGATCCAATTGACATTTTGAATCATTTTTGGTACAGTCCAAAAAATCAATTTTCGGATGAAAAACGATGACTCCGGACCAGTCGAACGATCCCAAAATGGTCTATAATGATGAAATTTTAACATTTAATCTTTTGACTCTAAATTACTGATGGATGTGAATTATGACTTTGGTGTTTAAAGTCATTTCTGTGCCTGAAACGGGTCAAAATTGAAGCTTTTGAGTAAGCAAAACTCTGTAAAAATGGCAATTTTGGTCACTGTGATGGTTTAAAAAGTGGTTATTCAACATGAGGCATGATCCAATTGACATTTCGAATCATTTTTGGTACAGTCCAAAAAATCAATTTTCAGATGAAAAACGATGACTCCGGACCAGTCGAACGATCCCAAAATGGTCTATAATGATGAAATTTTAACATTTAATCTTTTGACTCTAAATTACTGTTGGATGTGAATTGTGACTTTGTCAACTAAAATAAGTGTGTTTAAAGTCATTTTTGTGCCTTAAACGGGTCAAAATTGAAGCTTTTGAGTAAGCAAAACTCTGTAAAAATGGCAATTTTGGTCACTGTGAGGTTTTAAAAAGTGGTTATTCAACATGAGGCATGATCCAATTGACATTTTGAATCATTTTTGGTACAGTCCAAAAAATCAATTTTCGGATGAAAAACGATGACTCCGGACCAGTCGAACGATCCCAAAATGGTCTATAATGATGAAATTTTAACATTTAATCTTTTGACTCTAAATGACTGATGGACGTGAATTATGACTTTGTCAACTAAAATAAGTGTGTTTAAAGTCGTTTCTGTGCCTGAAACGGGTCAAAATTGAAGCTTTTGAGTAAGCAAAACTCTGTAAAAATGGCAATTTTGGTCACTGTGAGGGTTTAAAAAGTGGTTATTCAACATGAGGCATGATCCAATTGACATTTTGAATCATTTTTGGTACAGTCCAAAAAATCAATTTTCGGATGAAAAACGATGACTCCGGACCTGTCGAACGATCCCAAAATGGTCTATAATGATGAAATTTTAACATTTAATCTTTTGACTCTAAATTACTGTTGGATGTGAATTGTGACTTTGTCAACTAAAATAAGTGTGTTTAAAGTCATTTTTGTGCCTGAAACGGGTCAAAATTGAAGCTTTTGAGTAAGCAAAACTCTGTAAAAATGGCAATTTTGGTCACTGTGAGGGTTTAAAAAGTGGTTATTCAACATGAGGCATGATCCAATTGACATTTTGAATCATTTTTGGTACAGTCCAAAAAATCAATTTTCGGATGAAAAACGATGACTCCGGACCAGTCGAACGATCCCAAAATGGTCTATAATGATGAAATGTTAACATTTAATCTTTTGACTCTAAATTACTGTTGGATGTGAATTGTGACTTTGTCAACTAAAATAAGTGTGTTGAAAGTCATTTCTGTGCCTGAAACGGGTCAAAATGGAAGCTTTTGAGTAAGCAAAACTCTGTAAAAATGGCAATTTTGGTCACTGTGAGGGTTTAAAAAGTGGTTATTCAACATGAGGCATGATCCAATTGACATTTTGAATCATTTTTGGTACAGTCCAAAAAATCAATTTTCGGATGAAAAACGATGACTCCGGACCAGTCGAACGATCCCAAAATGGTCTATAATGATGAAATTTTAACATTTAATCTTTTGACTCTAAATTACTGATGGATGTGAATTATGACTTTGTCAACTAAAATAAGTGTGTTTAAAGTCATTTCTGTGCCTGAAACGGGTCAAAATTGAAGCTTTTGAGTAAGCAAAACTCTGTAAAAATGGCAATTTTGGTCACTGTGAGGGTTTAAAAAGTGGTTATTCAACATGAGGCATGATCCAATTGACATTTTGAATCATTTTTGGTACAGTCCAAAAAATCAATTTTCGGATGAAAAACGATGACTCCGGACCAGTCGAACGATCCCAAAATGGTCTATAATGATGAAATTTTAACATTTAATTTTTTGACTCTAAATTACTGTTGGATGTGAATTGTGACTTTGTCAACTAAAATAAGTGTGTTTAAAGTCATTTCTGTGCCTGAAACGGGTCAAAATTGAAGCTTTTGAGTAAGCAAAACTCTGTAAAAATGGCAATTTTGGTCACTGTGAGGGTTTAAAAAGGGGTTATTCAACATGAGGCATGATCCAATTGACATTTTTAATCATTTTTGGTACAGTCCAAAAAATCAATTTTCGGATGAAAAACGATGACTCCGGACCAGTCGAACGATCCCAAAATGGTCTTTAATTAGGAAATTTTAACATTTAATCTTTTGACTCTAAATTACTGATGGATGTGAATTATGACTTTGTCAACTAAAATAAGTGTGTTTAAAGTCAATTACGTGCCTGAAACGGGTCAAAATTGAAGCTTTTGAGTAAGCAAAACTCTGTAAAAATGGCAATTTTGGTCACTGTGAGGGTTTAAAAAGTGGTTATTCAACATGAGGCATGATCCAATTGACATTTTGAATCATTTTTGGTACAGTCCCAAAAATCAATTTTCGGATGAAAAACGATGACTCCGGACCTGTCGAACGATCCCAAAATGGTCCATAATGATGAAATTTTAACATTTAATCTTTTGACTCTAAATGACTGTACGATGTGAATTATGACTTTGTCAACTAGAATAAGTGTATTTAAAGTCATTTCTGTGCCTGAAACAGGTCAAAATGGAAGCTTTTGAGTAAGCAAAACTCTGTAAAAATGGCAATTGTGGTCACTGTGAGGGTTTAAAAAGTGGTTATTCAACATGAGGCATGATCCAATTGACATTTTGAATCATTTTTGGTACAGTCCAAAAAACTCAATTTTCGGATGAAAAACGATGACTCTGGACCTGTCGAACGATCCCAAAATGGTCTATAATGATGAAATTTTAACATTTAATCTTTTGACTCTAAATTATTGTCGGATGTGAATTGTGACTTTGTCAACTAAAATAAGTGTGTTTAAAGTCATTTTTGTGCCTGAAACGGGTCAAAATTAAAGCTTTTGAGTAAGCAAAACTCTGTAAAAATGGCAATTTTGGTCACTGTGAGGGTTTAAAAAGTGGTTATTCAACATGAGGCATGATCCAATTGACATTTTGAATCATTTTTGGTACAGTCCAAAAAATCAATTTTCGGATGAAAAACGATGACTCCGGACCAGTCGAACGATCCCAAAATGGTCTATAATGATGAAATTTTAACATTTAATCTTTTGACTCTAAATTACTGATGGATGTGAATTATGACTTTGGTGTTTAAAGTCATTTCTGTGCCTGAAACGGGTCAAAATTGAAGCTTTTGAGTAAGCAAAACTCTGTAAAAATGGCAATTTTGGTCACTGTGATGGTTTAAAAAGTGGTTATTCAACATGAGGCATGATCCAATTGACATTTCGAATCATTTTTGGTACAGTCCAAAAAATCAATTTTCAGATGAAAAACGATGACTCCGGACCAGTCGAACGATCCCAAAATGGTCTATAATGATGAAATTTTAACATTTAATCTTTTGACTCTAAATTACTGTTGGATGTGAATTGTGACTTTGTCAACTAAAATAAGTGTGTTTAAAGTCATTTTTGTGCCTTAAACGGGTCAAAATTGAAGCTTTTGAGTAAGCAAAACTCTGTAAAAATGGCAATTTTGGTCACTGTGAGGTTTTAAAAAGTGGTTATTCAACATGAGGCATGATCCAATTGACATTTTGAATCATTTTTGGTACAGTCCAAAAAATCAATTTTCGGATGAAAAACGATGACTCCGGACCAGTCGAACGATCCCAAAATGGTCTATAATGATGAAATTTTAACATTTAATCTTTTGACTCTAAATGACTGATGGACGTGAATTATGACTTTGTCAACTAAAATAAGTGTGTTTAAAGTCGTTTCTGTGCCTGAAACGGGTCAAAATTGAAGCTTTTGAGTAAGCAAAACTCTGTAAAAATGGCAATTTTGGTCACTGTGAGGGTTTAAAAAGTGGTTATTCAACATGAGGCATGATCCAATTGACATTTTGAATCATTTTTGGTACAGTCCAAAAAATCAATTTTCGGATGAAAAACGATGACTCCGGACCTGTCGAACGATCCCAAAATGGTCTATAATGATGAAATTTTAACATTTAATCTTTTGACTCTAAATTACTGTTGGATGTGAATTGTGACTTTGTCAACTAAAATAAGTGTGTTTAAAGTCATTTTTGTGCCTGAAACGGGTCAAAATTGAAGCTTTTGAGTAAGCAAAACTCTGTAAAAATGGCAATTTTGGTCACTGTGAGGGTTTAAAAAGTGGTTATTCAACATGAGGCATGATCCAATTGACATTTTGAATCATTTTTGGTACAGTCCAAAAAATCAATTTTCGGATGAAAAACGATGACTCCGGACCAGTCGAACGATCCCAAAATGGTCTATAATGATGAAATGTTAACATTTAATCTTTTGACTCTAAATTACTGTTGGATGTGAATTGTGACTTTGTCAACTAAAATAAGTGTGTTGAAAGTCATTTCTGTGCCTGAAACGGGTCAAAATGGAAGCTTTTGAGTAAGCAAAACTCTGTAAAAATGGCAATTTTGGTCACTGTGAGGGTTTAAAAAGTGGTTATTCAACATGAGGCATGATCCAATTGACATTTTGAATCATTTTTGGTACAGTCCAAAAAATCAATTTTCGGATGAAAAACGATGACTCCGGACCAGTCGAACGATCCCAAAATGGTCTATAATGATGAAATTTTAACATTTAATCTTTTGACTCTAAATTACTGATGGATGTGAATTATGACTTTGTCAACTAAAATAAGTGTGTTTAAAGTCATTTCTGTGCCTGAAACGGGTCAAAATTGAAGCTTTTGAGTAAGCAAAACTCTGTAAAAATGGCAATTTTGGTCACTGTGAGGGTTTAAAAAGTGGTTATTCAACATGAGGCATGATCCAATTGACATTTTGAATCATTTTTGGTACAGTCCAAAAAATCAATTTTCGGATGAAAAACGATGACTCCGGACCAGTCGAACGATCCCAAAATGGTCTATAATGATGAAATTTTAACATTTAATTTTTTGACTCTAAATTACTGTTGGATGTGAATTGTGACTTTGTCAACTAAAATAAGTGTGTTTAAAGTCATTTCTGTGCCTGAAACGGGTCAAAATTGAAGCTTTTGAGTAAGCAAAACTCTGTAAAAATGGCAATTTTGGTCACTGTGAGGGTTTAAAAAGGGGTTATTCAACATGAGGCATGATCCAATTGACATTTTTAATCATTTTTGGTACAGTCCAAAAAATCAATTTTCGGATGAAAAACGATGACTCCGGACCAGTCGAACGATCCCAAAATGGTCTTTAATTAGGAAATTTTAACATTTAATCTTTTGACTCTAAATTACTGATGGATGTGAATTATGACTTTGTCAACTAAAATAAGTGTGTTTAAAGTCAATTACGTGCCTGAAACGGGTCAAAATTGAAGCTTTTGAGTAAGCAAAACTCTGTAAAAATGGCAATTTTGGTCACTGTGAGGGTTTAAAAAGTGGTTATTCAACATGAGGCATGATCCAATTGACATTTTGAATCATTTTTGGTACAGTCCAAAAAATCAATTTTCGGATGAAAAACAATGACTCCGGACCAGTCGAACGATCCCAAAATGGTCTATAATGATGAAATTTTAACATTTAATCTTTTGACTCTAAATTACTGTTGGATGTGAATTGTGACTTTGTCAACTAAAATAAGTGTGTTTAAAGTCATTTCTGTGCCTGAAACGGGTCAAAATTGTAGCTTTTGAGTAAGCAAAACTCTGTAAAAATGGCAATTTTGGTCACTGTGAGGGTTTAAAAAGTGGTTATTCAACATGAGGCATGATCCAATTGACATTTTGAATCATTTTTGGTACAGTCCCAAAAATCAATTTTCAGATGAAAAACGATGACTCCGGACCTGTCGAACGATCCCAAAATGGTCCATAATGATGAAATTTTAACATTTAATCTTTTGACTCTAAATGACTGTACGATGTGAATTATGACTTTGTCAACTAGAATAAGTGTATTTAAAGTCATTTCTGTGCCTGAAACAGGTCAAAATGGAAGCTTTTGAGTAAGCAAAACTCTGTAAAAATGGCAATTGTGGTCACTGTGAGGGTTTAAAAAGTGGTTATTCAACATGAGGCATGATCCAATTGACATTTTGAATCATTTTTGGTACAGTCCAAAAAACTCAATTTTCGGATGAAAAACGATGACTCTGGACCTGTCGAACGATCCCAAAATGGTCTATAATGATGAAATTTTAACATTTAATCTTTTGACTCTAAATTATTGTCGGATGTGAATTGTGACTTTGTCAACTAAAATAAGTGTGTTTAAAGTCATTTTTGTGCCTGAAACGGGTCAAAATTAAAGCTTTTGAGTAAGCAAAACTCTGTAAAAATGGCAATTTTGGTCACTGTGAGGGTTTAAAAAGTGGTTATTCAACATGAGGCATGATCCAATTGACATTTTGAATCATTTTTGGTACAGTCCAAAAAATCAATTTTCGGATGAAAAACGATGACTCCGGACCAGTCGAACGATCCCAAAATGGTCTATAATGATGAAATTTTAACATTTAATCTTTTGACTCTAAATTACTGATGGATGTGAATTATGACTTTGGTGTTTAAAGTCATTTCTGTGCCTGAAACGGGTCAAAATTGAAGCTTTTGAGTAAGCAAAACTCTGTAAAAATGGCAATTTTGGTCACTGTGATGGTTTAAAAAGTGGTTATTCAACATGAGGCATGATCCAATTGACATTTCGAATCATTTTTGGTACAGTCCAAAAAATCAATTTTCAGATGAAAAACGATGACTCCGGACCAGTCGAACGATCCCAAAATGGTCTATAATGATGAAATTTTAACATTTAATCTTTTGACTCTAAATTACTGTTGGATGTGAATTGTGACTTTGTCAACTAAAATAAGTGTGTTTAAAGTCATTTTTGTGCCTTAAACGGGTCAAAATTGAAGCTTTTGAGTAAGCAAAACTCTGTAAAAATGGCAATTTTGGTCACTGTGAGGTTTTAAAAAGTGGTTATTCAACATGAGGCATGATCCAATTGACATTTTGAATCATTTTTGGTACAGTCCAAAAAATCAATTTTCGGATGAAAAACGATGACTCCGGACCAGTCGAACGATCCCAAAATGGTCTATAATGATGAAATTTTAACATTTAATCTTTTGACTCTAAATGACTGATGGACGTGAATTATGACTTTGTCAACTAAAATAAGTGTGTTTAAAGTCGTTTCTGTGCCTGAAACGGGTCAAAATTGAAGCTTTTGAGTAAGCAAAACTCTGTAAAAATGGCAATTTTGGTCACTGTGAGGGTTTAAAAAGTGGTTATTCAACATGAGGCATGATCCAATTGACATTTTGAATCATTTTTGGTACAGTCCAAAAAATCAATTTTCGGATGAAAAACGATGACTCCGGACCTGTCGAACGATCCCAAAATGGTCTATAATGATGAAATTTTAACATTTAATCTTTTGACTCTAAATTACTGTTGGATGTGAATTGTGACTTTGTCAACTAAAATAAGTGTGTTTAAAGTCATTTTTGTGCCTGAAACGGGTCAAAATTGAAGCTTTTGAGTAAGCAAAACTCTGTAAAAATGGCAATTTTGGTCACTGTGAGGGTTTAAAAAGTGGTTATTCAACATGAGGCATGATCCAATTGACATTTTGAATCATTTTTGGTACAGTCCAAAAAATCAATTTTCGGATGAAAAACGATGACTCCGGACCAGTCGAACGATCCCAAAATGGTCTATAATGATGAAATGTTAACATTTAATCTTTTGACTCTAAATTACTGTTGGATGTGAATTGTGACTTTGTCAACTAAAATAAGTGTGTTGAAAGTCATTTCTGTGCCTGAAACGGGTCAAAATGGAAGCTTTTGAGTAAGCAAAACTCTGTAAAAATGGCAATTTTGGTCACTGTGAGGGTTTAAAAAGTGGTTATTCAACATGAGGCATGATCCAATTGACATTTTGAATCATTTTTGGTACAGTCCAAAAAATCAATTTTCGGATGAAAAACGATGACTCCGGACCAGTCGAACGATCCCAAAATGGTCTATAATGATGAAATTTTAACATTTAATCTTTTGACTCTAAATTACTGATGGATGTGAATTATGACTTTGTCAACTAAAATAAGTGTGTTTAAAGTCATTTCTGTGCCTGAAACGGGTCAAAATTGAAGCTTTTGAGTAAGCAAAACTCTGTAAAAATGGCAATTTTGGTCACTGTGAGGGTTTAAAAAGTGGTTATTCAACATGAGGCATGATCCAATTGACATTTTGAATCATTTTTGGTACAGTCCAAAAAATCAATTTTCGGATGAAAAACGATGACTCCGGACCAGTCGAACGATCCCAAAATGGTCTATAATGATGAAATTTTAACATTTAATTTTTTGACTCTAAATTACTGTTGGATGTGAATTGTGACTTTGTCAACTAAAATAAGTGTGTTTAAAGTCATTTCTGTGCCTGAAACGGGTCAAAATTGAAGCTTTTGAGTAAGCAAAACTCTGTAAAAATGGCAATTTTGGTCACTGTGAGGGTTTAAAAAGGGGTTATTCAACATGAGGCATGATCCAATTGACATTTTTAATCATTTTTGGTACAGTCCAAAAAATCAATTTTCGGATGAAAAACGATGACTCCGGACCAGTCGAACGATCCCAAAATGGTCTTTAATTAGGAAATTTTAACATTTAATCTTTTGACTCTAAATTACTGATGGATGTGAATTATGACTTTGTCAACTAAAATAAGTTTGTTTAAAGTCAATTACGTGCCTGAAACGGGTCAAAATTGAAGCTTTTGAGTAAGCAAAACTCTGTAAAAATGGCAATTTTGGTCACTGTGAGGGTTTAAAAAGTGGTTATTCAACATGAGGCATGATCCAATTGACATTTTGAATCATTTTTGGTACAGTCCAAAAAATCAATTTTCGGATGAAAAACAATGACTCCGGACCAGTCGAACGATCCCAAAATGGTCTATAATGATGAAATTTTAACATTTAATCTTTTGACTCTAAATTACTGTTGGATGTGAATTGTGACTTTGTCAACTAAAATAAGTGTGTTTAAAGTCATTTCTGTGCCTGAAACGGGTCAAAATTGTAGCTTTTGAGTAAGCAAAACTCTGTAAAAATGGCAATTTTGGTCACTGTGAGGGTTTAAAAAGTGGTTATTCAACATGAGGCATGATCCAATTGACATTTTGAATCATTTTTGGTACAGTCCCAAAAATCAATTTTCGGATGAAAAACGATGACTCCGGACCTGTCGAACGATCCCAAAATGGTCCATAATGATGAAATTTTAACATTTAATCTTTTGACTCTAAATGACTGTACGATGTGAATTATGACTTTGTCAACTAGAATAAGTGTATTTAAAGTCATTTCTGTGCCTGAAACAGGTCAAAATGTAAGCTTTTGAGTAAGCAAAACTCTGTAAAAATGGCAATTGTGGTCACTGTGAGGGTTTAAAAAGTGGTTATTCAACATGAGGCATGATCCAATTGACATTTTGAATCATTTTTGGTACAGTCCAAAAAACTCAATTTTCGGATGAAAAACGATGACTCTGGACCTGTCGAACGATCCCAAAATGGTCTATAATGATGAAATTTTAACATTTAATCTTTTGACTCTAAATTATTGTCGGATGTGAATTGTGACTTTGTCAACTAAAATAAGTGTGTTTAAAGTCATTTTTGTGCCTGAAACGGGTCAAAATTAAAGCTTTTGAGTAAGCAAAACTCTGTAAAAATGGCAATTTTGGTCACTGTGAGGGTTTAAAAAGTGGTTATTCAACATGAGGCATGATCCAATTGACATTTTGAATCATTTTTGGTACAGTCCAAAAAATCAATTTTCGGATGAAAAACGATGACTCCGGACCAGTCGAACGATCCCAAAATGGTCTATAATGATGAAATTTTAACATTTAATCTTTTGACTCTAAATTACTGATGGATGTGAATTATGACTTTGGTGTTTAAAGTCATTTCTGTGCCTGAAACGGGTCAAAATTGAAGCTTTTGAGTAAGCAAAACTCTGTAAAAATGGCAATTTTGGTCACTGTGATGGTTTAAAAAGTGGTTATTCAACATGAGGCATGATCCAATTGACATTTCGAATCATTTTTGGTACAGTCCAAAAAATCAATTTTCAGATGAAAAACGATGACTCCGGACCAGTCGAACGATCCCAAAATGGTCTATAATGATGAAATTTTAACATTTAATCTTTTGACTCTAAATTACTGTTGGATGTGAATTGTGACTTTGTCAACTAAAATAAGTGTGTTTAAAGTCATTTTTGTGCCTTAAACGGGTCAAAATTGAAGCTTTTGAGTAAGCAAAACTCTGTAAAAATGGCAATTTTGGTCACTGTGAGGTTTTAAAAAGTGGTTATTCAACATGAGGCATGATCCAATTGACATTTTGAATCATTTTTGGTACAGTCCAAAAAATCAATTTTCGGATGAAAAACGATGACTCCGGACCAGTCGAACGATCCCAAAATGGTCTATAATGATGAAATTTTAACATTTAATCTTTTGACTCTAAATGACTGATGGACGTGAATTATGACTTTGTCAACTAAAATAAGTGTGTTTAAAGTCGTTTCTGTGCCTGAAACGGGTCAAAATTGAAGCTTTTGAGTAAGCAAAACTCTGTAAAAATGGCAATTTTGGTCACTGTGAGGGTTTAAAAAGTGGTTATTCAACATGAGGCATGATCCAATTGACATTTTGAATCATTTTTGGTACAGTCCAAAAAATCAATTTTCGGATGAAAAACGATGACTCCGGACCTGTCGAACGATCCCAAAATGGTCTATAATGATGAAATTTTAACATTTAATCTTTTGACTCTAAATTACTGTTGGATGTGAATTGTGACTTTGTCAACTAAAATAAGTGTGTTTAAAGTCATTTTTGTGCCTGAAACGGGTCAAAATTGAAGCTTTTGAGTAAGCAAAACTCTGTAAAAATGGCAATTTTGGTCACTGTGAGGGTTTAAAAAGTGGTTATTCAACATGAGGCATGATCCAATTGACATTTTGAATCATTTTTGGTACAGTCCAAAAAATCAATTTTCGGATGAAAAACAATGACTCCGGACCAGTCGAACGATCCCAAAATGGTCTATAATGATGAAATTTTAACATTTAATCTTTTGACTCTAAATTACTGTTGGATGTGAATTGTGACTTTGTCAACTAAAATAAGTGTGTTTAAAGTCATTTCTGTGCCTGAAACGGGTCAAAATTGTAGCTTTTGAGTAAGCAAAACTCTGTAAAAATGGCAATTTTGGTCACTGTGAGGGTTTAAAAAGTGGTTATTCAACATGAGGCATGATCCAATTGACATTTTGAATCATTTTTGGTACAGTCCCAAAAATCAATTTTCGGATGAAAAACGATGACTCCGGACCTGTCGAACGATCCCAAAATGGTCCATAATGATGAAATTTTAACATTTAATCTTTTGACTCTAAATGACTGTACGATGTGAATTATGACTTTGTCAACTAGAATAAGTGTATTTAAAGTCATTTCTGTGCCTGAAACAGGTCAAAATGGAAGCTTTTGAGTAAGCAAAACTCTGTAAAAATGGCAATTGTGGTCACTGTGAGGGTTTAAAAAGTGGTTATTCAACATGAGGCATGATCCAATTGACATTTTGAATCATTTTTGGTACAGTCCAAAAAACTCAATTTTCGGATGAAAAACGATGACTCTGGACCTGTCGAACGATCCCAAAATGGTCTATAATGATGAAATTTTAACATTTAATCTTTTGACTCTAAATTATTGTCGGATGTGAATTGTGACTTTGTCAACTAAAATAAGTGTGTTTAAAGTCATTTTTGTGCCTGAAACGGGTCAAAATTAAAGCTTTTGAGTAAGCAAAACTCTGTAAAAATGGCAATTTTGGTCACTGTGAGGGTTTAAAAAGTGGTTATTCAACATGAGGCATGATCCAATTGACATTTTGAATCATTTTTGGTACAGTCCAAAAAATCAATTTTCGGATGAAAAACGATGACTCCGGACCAGTCGAACGATCCCAAAATGGTCTATAATGATGAAATTTTAACATTTAATCTTTTGACTCTAAATTACTGATGGATGTGAATTATGACTTTGGTGTTTAAAGTCATTTCTGTGCCTGAAACGGGTCAAAATTGAAGCTTTTGAGTAAGCAAAACTCTGTAAAAATGGCAATTTTGGTCACTGTGATGGTTTAAAAAGTGGTTATTCAACATGAGGCATGATCCAATTGACATTTCGAATCATTTTTGGTACAGTCCAAAAAATCAATTTTCAGATGAAAAACGATGACTCCGGACCAGTCGAACGATCCCAAAATGGTCTATAATGATGAAATTTTAACATTTAATCTTTTGACTCTAAATTACTGTTGGATGTGAATTGTGACTTTGTCAACTAAAATAAGTGTGTTTAAAGTCATTTTTGTGCCTTAAACGGGTCAAAATTGAAGCTTTTGAGTAAGCAAAACTCTGTAAAAATGGCAATTTTGGTCACTGTGAGGTTTTAAAAAGTGGTTATTCAACATGAGGCATGATCCAATTGACATTTTGAATCATTTTTGGTACAGTCCGAAAAATCAATTTTCGGATGAAAAACGATGACTCCGGACCAGTCGAACGATCCCAAAATGGTCTATAATGATGAAATTTTAACATTTAATCTTTTGACTCTAAATGACTGATGGACGTGAATTATGACTTTGTCAACTAAAATAAGTGTGTTTAAAGTCGTTTCTGTGCCTGAAACGGGTCAAAATTGAAGCTTTTGAGTAAGCAAAACTCTGTAAAAATGGCAATTTTGGTCACTGTGAGGGTTTAAAAAGTGGTTATTCAACATGAGGCATGATCCAATTGACATTTTGAATCATTTTTGGTACAGTCCAAAAAATCAATTTTCGGATGAAAAACGATGACTCCGGACCTGTCGAACGATCCCAAAATGGTCTATAATGATGAAATTTTAACATTTAATCTTTTGACTCTAAATTACTGTTGGATGTGAATTGTGACTTTGTCAACTAAAATAAGTGTGTTTAAAGTCATTTTTGTGCCTGAAACGGGTCAAAATTGAAGCTTTTGAGTAAGCAAAACTCTGTAAAAATGGCAATTTTGGTCACTGTGAGGGTTTAAAAAGTGGTTATTCAACATGAGGCATGATCCAATTGACATTTTGAATCATTTTTGGTACAGTCCAAAAAATCAATTTTCGGATGAAAAACAATGACTCCGGACCAGTCGAACGATCCCAAAATGGTCTATAATGATGAAATTTTAACATTTAATCTTTTGACTCTAAATTACTGTTGGATGTGAATTGTGACTTTGTCAACTAAAATAAGTGTGTTTAAAGTCATTTCTGTGCCTGAAACGGGTCAAAATTGTAGCTTTTGAGTAAGCAAAACTCTGTAAAAATGGCAATTTTGGTCACTGTGAGGGTTTAAAAAGTGGTTATTCAACATGAGGCATGATCCAATTGACATTTTGAATCATTTTTGGTACAGTCCCAAAAATCAATTTTCGGATGAAAAACGATGACTCCGGACCTGTCGAACGATCCCAAAATGGTCCATAATGATGAAATTTTAACATTTAATCTTTTGACTCTAAATGACTGTACGATGTGAATTATGACTTTGTCAACTAGAATAAGTGTATTTAAAGTCATTTCTGTGCCTGAAACAGGTCAAAATGGAAGCTTTTGAGTAAGCAAAACTCTGTAAAAATGGCAATTGTGGTCACTGTGAGGGTTTAAAAAGTGGTTATTCAACATGAGGCATGATCCAATTGACATTTTGAATCATTTTTGGTACAGTCCAAAAAATCAATTTTCGGATGAAAAACGATGACTCCGGACCAGTCGAACGATCCCAAAATGGTCTATAATGATGAAATTTTAACATTTAATCTTTTGACTCTAAATTACTGATGGATGTGAATTATGACTTTGGTGTTTAAAGTCATTTCTGTGCCTGAAACGGGTCAAAATTGAAGCTTTTGAGTAAGCAAAACTCTGTAAAAATGGCAATTTTGGTCACTGTGATGGTTTAAAAAGTGGTTATTCAACATGAGGCATGATCCAATTGACATTTCGAATCATTTTTGGTACAGTCCAAAAAATCAATTTTCAGATGAAAAACGATGACTCCGGACCAGTCGAACGATCCCAAAATGGTCTATAATGATGAAATTTTAACATTTAATCTTTTGACTCTAAATTACTGTTGGATGTGAATTGTGACTTTGTCAACTAAAATAAGTGTGTTTAAAGTCATTTTTGTGCCTTAAACGGGTCAAAATTGAAGCTTTTGAGTAAGCAAAACTCTGTAAAAATGGCAATTTTGGTCACTGTGAGGTTTTAAAAAGTGGTTATTCAACATGAGGCATGATCCAATTGACATTTTGAATCATTTTTGGTACAGTCCAAAAAATCAATTTTCGGATGAAAAACGATGACTCCGGACCAGTCGAACGATCCCAAAATGGTCTATAATGATGAAATTTTAACATTTAATCTTTTGACTCTAAATGACTGATGGACGTGAATTATGACTTTGTCAACTAAAATAAGTGTGTTTAAAGTCGTTTCTGTGCCTGAAACGGGTCAAAATTGAAGCTTTTGAGTAAGCAAAACTCTGTAAAAATGGCAATTTTGGTCACTGTGAGGGTTTAAAAAGTGGTTATTCAACATGAGGCATGATCCAATTGACATTTTGAATCATTTTTGGTACAGTCCAAAAAATCAATTTTCGGATGAAAAACGATGACTCCGGACCTGTCGAACGATCCCAAAATGGTCTATAATGATGAAATTTTAACATTTAATCTTTTGACTCTAAATTACTGTTGGATGTGAATTGTGACTTTGTCAACTAAAATAAGTGTGTTTAAAGTCATTTTTGTGCCTGAAACGGGTCAAAATTGAAGCTTTTGAGTAAGCAAAACTCTGTAAAAATGGCAATTTTGGTCACTGTGAGGGTTTAAAAAGTGGTTATTCAACATGAGGCATGATCCAATTGACATTTTGAATCATTTTTGGTACAGTCCAAAAAATCAATTTTCGGATGAAAAACGATGACTCCGGACCAGTCGAACGATCCCAAAATGGTCTATAATGATGAAATGTTAACATTTAATCTTTTGACTCTAAATTACTGTTGGATGTGAATTGTGACTTTGTCAACTAAAATAAGTGTGTTGAAAGTCATTTCTGTGCCTGAAACGGGTCAAAATGGAAGCTTTTGAGTAAGCAAAACTCTGTAAAAATGGCAATTTTGGTCACTGTGAGGGTTTAAAAAGTGGTTATTCAACATGAGGCATGATCCAATTGACATTTTGAATCATTTTTGGTACAGTCCAAAAAATCAATTTTCGGATGAAAAACGATGACTCCGGACCAGTCGAACGATCCCAAAATGGTCTATAATGATGAAATTTTAACATTTAATCTTTTGACTCTAAATTACTGATGGATGTGAATTATGACTTTGTCAACTAAAATAAGTGTGTTTAAAGTCATTTCTGTGCCTGAAACGGGTCAAAATTGAAGCTTTTGAGTAAGCAAAACTCTGTAAAAATGGCAATTTTGGTCACTGTGAGGGTTTAAAAAGTGGTTATTCAACATGAGGCATGATCCAATTGACATTTTGAATCATTTTTGGTACAGTCCAAAAAATCAATTTTCGGATGAAAAACGATGACTCCGGACCAGTCGAACGATCCCAAAATGGTCTATAATGATGAAATTTTAACATTTAATTTTTTGACTCTAAATTACTGTTGGATGTGAATTGTGACTTTGTCAACTAAAATAAGTGTGTTTAAAGTCATTTCTGTGCCTGAAACGGGTCAAAATTGAAGCTTTTGAGTAAGCAAAACTCTGTAAAAATGGCAATTTTGGTCACTGTGAGGGTTTAAAAAGGGGTTATTCAACATGAGGCATGATCCAATTGACATTTTTAATCATTTTTGGTACAGTCCAAAAAATCAATTTTCGGATGAAAAACGATGACTCCGGACCAGTCGAACGATCCCAAAATGGTCTTTAATTAGGAAATTTTAACATTTAATCTTTTGACTCTAAATTACTGATGGATGTGAATTATGACTTTGTCAACTAAAATAAGTGTGTTTAAAGTCAATTACGTGCCTGAAACGGGTCAAAATTGAAGCTTTTGAGTAAGCAAAACTCTGTAAAAATGGCAATTTTGGTCACTGTGAGGGTTTAAAAAGTGGTTATTCAACATGAGGCATGATCCAATTGACATTTTGAATCATTTTTGGTACAGTCCAAAAAATCAATTTTCGGATGAAAAACAATGACTCCGGACCAGTCGAACGATCCCAAAATGGTCTATAATGATGAAATTTTAACATTTAATCTTTTGACTCTAAATTACTGTTGGATGTGAATTGTGACTTTGTCAACTAAAATAAGTGTGTTTAAAGTCATTTCTGTGCCTGAAACGGGTCAAAATTGTAGCTTTTGAGTAAGCAAAACTCTGTAAAAATGGCAATTTTGGTCACTGTGAGGGTTTAAAAAGTGGTTATTCAACATGAGGCATGATCCAATTGACATTTTGAATCATTTTTGGTACAGTCCCAAAAATCAATTTTCGGATGAAAAACGATGACTCCGGACCTGTCGAACGATCCCAAAATGGTCCATAATGATGAAATTTTAACATTTAATCTTTTGACTCTAAATGACTGTACGATGTGAATTATGACTTTGTCAACTAGAATAAGTGTATTTAAAGTCATTTCTGTGCCTGAAACAGGTCAAAATGGAAGCTTTTGAGTAAGCAAAACTCTGTAAAAATGGCAATTGTGGTCACTGTGAGGGTTTAAAAAGTGGTTATTCAACATGAGGCATGATCCAATTGACATTTTGAATCATTTTTGGTACAGTCCAAAAAACTCAATTTTCGGATGAAAAACGATGACTCTGGACCTGTCGAACGATCCCAAAATGGTCTATAATGATGAAATTTTAACATTTAATCTTTTGACTCTAAATTATTGTCGGATGTGAATTGTGACTTTGTCAACTAAAATAAGTGTGTTTAAAGTCATTTTTGTGCCTGAAACGGGTCAAAATTAAAGCTTTTGAGTAAGCAAAACTCTGTAAAAATGGCAATTTTGGTCACTGTGAGGGTTTAAAAAGTGGTTATTCAACATGAGGCATGATCCAATTGACATTTTGAATCATTTTTGGTACAGTCCAAAAAATCAATTTTCGGATGAAAAACGATGACTCCGGACCAGTCGAACGATCCCAAAATGGTCTATAATGATGAAATTTTAACATTTAATCTTTTGACTCTAAATTACTGATGGATGTGAATTATGACTTTGGTGTTTAAAGTCATTTCTGTGCCTGAAACGGGTCAAAATTGAAGCTTTTGAGTAAGCAAAACTCTGTAAAAATGGCAATTTTGGTCACTGTGATGGTTTAAAAAGTGGTTATTCAACATGAGGCATGATCCAATTGACATTTCGAATCATTTTTGGTACAGTCCAAAAAATCAATTTTCAGATGAAAAACGATGACTCCGGACCAGTCGAACGATCCCAAAATGGTCTATAATGATGAAATTTTAACATTTAATCTTTTGACTCTAAATTACTGTTGGATGTGAATTGTGACTTTGTCAACTAAAATAAGTGTGTTTAAAGTCATTTTTGTGCCTTAAACGGGTCAAAATTGAAGCTTTTGAGTAAGCAAAACTCTGTAAAAATGGCAATTTTGGTCACTGTGAGGTTTTAAAAAGTGGTTATTCAACATGAGGCATGATCCAATTGACATTTTGAATCATTTTTGGTACAGTCCAAAAAATCAATTTTCGGATGAAAAACGATGACTCCGGACCAGTCGAACGATCCCAAAATGGTCTATAATGATGAAATTTTAACATTTAATCTTTTGACTCTAAATGACTGATGGACGTGAATTATGACTTTGTCAACTAAAATAAGTGTGTTTAAAGTCGTTTCTGTGCCTGAAACGGGTCAAAATTGAAGCTTTTGAGTAAGCAAAACTCTGTAAAAATGGCAATTTTGGTCACTGTGAGGGTTTAAAAAGTGGTTATTCAACATGAGGCATGATCCAATTGACATTTTGAATCATTTTTGGTACAGTCCAAAAAATCAATTTTCGGATGAAAAACGATGACTCCGGACCTGTCGAACGATCCCAAAATGGTCTATAATGATGAAATTTTAACATTTAATCTTTTGACTCTAAATTACTGTTGGATGTGAATTGTGACTTTGTCAACTAAAATAAGTGTGTTTAAAGTCATTTTTGTGCCTGAAACGGGTCAAAATTGAAGCTTTTGAGTAAGCAAAACTCTGTAAAAATGGCAATTTTGGTCACTGTGAGGGTTTAAAAAGTGGTTATTCAACATGAGGCATGATCCAATTGACATTTTGAATCATTTTTGGTACAGTCCAAAAAATCAATTTTCGGATGAAAAACGATGACTCCGGACCAGTCGAACGATCCCAAAATGGTCTATAATGATGAAATGTTAACATTTAATCTTTTGACTCTAAATTACTGTTGGATGTGAATTGTGACTTTGTCAACTAAAATAAGTGTGTTGAAAGTCATTTCTGTGCCTGAAACGGGTCAAAATGGAAGCTTTTGAGTAAGCAAAACTCTGTAAAAATGGCAATTTTGGTCACTGTGAGGGTTTAAAAAGTGGTTATTCAACATGAGGCATGATCCAATTGACATTTTGAATCATTTTTGGTACAGTCCAAAAAATCAATTTTCGGATGAAAAACGATGACTCCGGACCAGTCGAACGATCCCAAAATGGTCTATAATGATGAAATTTTAACATTTAATCTTTTGACTCTAAATTACTGATGGATGTGAATTATGACTTTGTCAACTAAAATAAGTGTGTTTAAAGTCATTTCTGTGCCTGAAACGGGTCAAAATTGAAGCTTTTGAGTAAGCAAAACTCTGTAAAAATGGCAATTTTGGTCACTGTGAGGGTTTAAAAAGTGGTTATTCAACATGAGGCATGATCCAATTGACATTTTGAATCATTTTTGGTACAGTCCAAAAAATCAATTTTCGGATGAAAAACGATGACTCCGGACCAGTCGAACGATCCCAAAATGGTCTATAATGATGAAATTTTAACATTTAATTTTTTGACTCTAAATTACTGTTGGATGTGAATTGTGACTTTGTCAACTAAAATAAGTGTGTTTAAAGTCATTTCTGTGCCTGAAACGGGTCAAAATTGAAGCTTTTGAGTAAGCAAAACTCTGTAAAAATGGCAATTTTGGTCACTGTGAGGGTTTAAAAAGGGGTTATTCAACATGAGGCATGATCCAATTGACATTTTTAATCATTTTTGGTACAGTCCAAAAAATCAATTTTCGGATGAAAAACGATGACTCCGGACCAGTCGAACGATCCCAAAATGGTCTTTAATTAGGAAATTTTAACATTTAATCTTTTGACTCTAAATTACTGATGGATGTGAATTATGACTTTGTCAACTAAAATAAGTGTGTTTAAAGTCAATTACGTGCCTGAAACGGGTCAAAATTGAAGCTTTTGAGTAAGCAAAACTCTGTAAAAATGGCAATTTTGGTCACTGTGAGGGTTTAAAAAGTGGTTATTCAACATGAGGCATGATCCAATTGACATTTTGAATCATTTTTGGTACAGTCCAAAAAATCAATTTTCGGATGAAAAACAATGACTCCGGACCAGTCGAACGATCCCAAAATGGTCTATAATGATGAAATTTTAACATTTAATCTTTTGACTCTAAATTACTGTTGGATGTGAATTGTGACTTTGTCAACTAAAATAAGTGTGTTTAAAGTCATTTCTGTGCCTGAAACGGGTCAAAATTGTAGCTTTTGAGTAAGCAAAACTATGTAAAAATGGCAATTTTGGTCACTGTGAGGGTTTAAAAAGTGGTTATTCAACATGAGGCATGATCCAATTGACATTTTGAATCATTTTTGGTACAGTCCCAAAAATCAATTTTCGGATGAAAAACGATGACTCCGGACCTGTCGAACGATCCCAAAATGGTCCATAATGATGAAATTTTAACATTTAATCTTTTGACTCTAAATGACTGTACGATGTGAATTATGACTTTGTCAACTAGAATAAGTGTATTTAAAGTCATTTCTGTGCCTGAAACAGGTCAAAATGGAAGCTTTTGAGTAAGCAAAACTCTGTAAAAATGGCAATTGTGGTCACTGTGAGGGTTTAAAAAGTGGTTATTCAACATGAGGCATGATCCAATTGACATTTTGAATCATTTTTGGTACAGTCCAAAAAACTCAATTTTCGGATGAAAAACGATGACTCTGGACCTGTCGAACGATCCCAAAATGGTCTATAATGATGAAATTTTAACATTTAATCTTTTGACTCTAAATTATTGTCGGATGTGAATTGTGACTTTGTCAACTAAAATAAGTGTGTTTAAAGTCATTTTTGTGCCTGAAACGGGTCAAAATTAAAGCTTTTGAGTAAGCAAAACTCTGTAAAAATGGCAATTTTGGTCACTGTGAGGGTTTAAAAAGTGGTTATTCAACATGAGGCATGATCCAATTGACATTTTGAATCATTTTTGGTACAGTCCAAAAAATCAATTTTCGGATGAAAAACGATGACTCCGGACCAGTCGAACGATCCCAAAATGGTCTATAATGATGAAATTTTAACATTTAATCTTTTGACTCTAAATGACTGATGGACGTGAATTATGACTTTGTCAACTAAAATAAGTGTGTTTAAAGTCGTTTCTGTGCCTGAAACGGGTCAAAATTGAAGCTTTTGAGTAAGCAAAACTCTGTAAAAATGGCAATTTTGGTCACTGTGAGGGTTTAAAAAGTGGTTATTCAACATGAGGCATGATCCAATTGACATTTTGAATCATTTTTGGTACAGTCCAAAAAATCAATTTTCGGATGAAAAACGATGACTCCGGACCTGTCGAACGATCCCAAAATGGTCTATAATGATGAAATTTTAACATTTAATCTTTTGACTCTAAATTACTGTTGGATGTGAATTGTGACTTTGTCAACTAAAATAAGTGTGTTTAAAGTCATTTTTGTGCCTGAAACGGGTCAAAATTGAAGCTTTTGAGTAAGCAAAACTCTGTAAAAATGGCAATTTTGGTCACTGTGAGGGTTTAAAAAGTGGTTATTCAACATGAGGCATGATCCAATTGACATTTTGAATCATTTTTGGTACAGTCCAAAAAATCAATTTTCGGATGAAAAACGATGACTCCGGACCAGTCGAACGATCCCAAAATGGTCTATAATGATGAAATGTTAACATTTAATCTTTTGACTCTAAATTACTGTTGGATGTGAATTGTGACTTTGTCAACTAAAATAAGTGTGTTGAAAGTCATTTCTGTGCCTGAAACGGGTCAAAATGGAAGCTTTTGAGTAAGCAAAACTCTGTAAAAATGGCAATTTTGGTCACTGTGAGGGTTTAAAAAGTGGTTATTCAACATGAGGCATGATCCAATTGACATTTTGAATCATTTTTGGTACAGTCCAAAAAATCAATTTTCGGATGAAAAACGATGACTCCGGACCAGTCGAACGATCCCAAAATGGTCTATAATGATGAAATTTTAACATTTAATCTTTTGACTCTAAATTACTGATGGATGTGAATTATGACTTTGTCAACTAAAATAAGTGTGTTTAAAGTCATTTCTGTGCCTGAAACGGGTCAAAATTGAAGCTTTTGAGTAAGCAAAACTCTGTAAAAATGGCAATTTTGGTCACTGTGAGGGTTTAAAAAGTGGTTATTCAACATGAGGCATGATCCAATTGACATTTTGAATCATTTTTGGTACAGTCCAAAAAATCAATTTTCGGATGAAAAACGATGACTCCGGACCAGTCGAACGATCCCAAAATGGTCTATAATGATGAAATTTTAACATTTAATTTTTTGACTCTAAATTACTGTTGGATGTGAATTGTGACTTTGTCAACTAAAATAAGTGTGTTTAAAGTCATTTCTGTGCCTGAAACGGGTCAAAATTGAAGCTTTTGAGTAAGCAAAACTCTGTAAAAATGGCAATTTTGGTCACTGTGAGGGTTTAAAAAGGGGTTATTCAACATGAGGCATGATCCAATTGACATTTTTAATCATTTTTGGTACAGTCCAAAAAATCAATTTTCGGATGAAAAACGATGACTCCGGACCAGTCGAACGATCCCAAAATGGTCTTTAATTAGGAAATTTTAACATTTAATCTTTTGACTCTAAATTACTGATGGATGTGAATTATGACTTTGTCAACTAAAATAAGTGTGTTTAAAGTCAATTACGTGCCTGAAACGGGTCAAAATTGAAGCTTTTGAGTAAGCAAAACTCTGTAAAAATGGCAATTTTGGTCACTGTGAGGGTTTAAAAAGTGGTTATTCAACATGAGGCATGATCCAATTGACATTTTGAATCATTTTTGGTACAGTCCAAAAAATCAATTTTCGGATGAAAAACAATGACTCCGGACCAGTCGAACGATCCCAAAATGGTCTATAATGATGAAATTTTAACATTTAATCTTTTGACTCTAAATTACTGTTGGATGTGAATTGTGACTTTGTCAACTAAAATAAGTGTGTTTAAAGTCATTTCTGTGCCTGAAACGGGTCAAAATTGTAGCTTTTGAGTAAGCAAAACTCTGTAAAAATGGCAATTTTGGTCACTGTGAGGGTTTAAAAAGTGGTTATTCAACATGAGGCATGATCCAATTGACATTTTGAATCATTTTTGGTACAGTCCCAAAAATCAATTTTCGGATGAAAAACGATGACTCCGGACCTGTCGAACGATCCCAAAATGGTCCATAATGATGAAATTTTAACATTTAATCTTTTGACTCTAAATGACTGTACGATGTGAATTATGACTTTGTCAACTAGAATAAGTGTATTTAAAGTCATTTCTGTGCCTGAAACAGGTCAAAATGGAAGCTTTTGAGTAAGCAAAACTCTGTAAAAATGGCAATTGTGGTCACTGTGAGGGTTTAAAAAGTGGTTATTCAACATGAGGCATGATCCAATTGACATTTTGAATCATTTTTGGTACAGTCCAAAAAACTCAATTTTCGGATGAAAAACGATGACTCTGGACCTGTCGAACGATCCCAAAATGGTCTATAATGATGAAATTTTAACATTTAATCTTTTGACTCTAAATTATTGTCGGATGTGAATTGTGACTTTGTCAACTAAAATAAGTGTGTTTAAAGTCATTTTTGTGCCTGAAACGGGTCAAAATTAAAGCTTTTGAGTAAGCAAAACTCTGTAAAAATGGCAATTTTGGTCACTGTGAGGGTTTAAAAAGTGGTTATTCAACATGAGGCATGATCCAATTGACATTTTGAATCATTTTTGGTACAGTCCAAAAAATCAATTTTCGGATGAAAAACGATGACTCCGGACCAGTCGAACGATCCCAAAATGGTCTATAATGATGAAATTTTAACATTTAATCTTTTGACTCTAAATTACTGATGGATGTGAATTATGACTTTGGTGTTTAAAGTCATTTCTGTGCCTGAAACGGGTCAAAATTGAAGCTTTTGAGTAAGCAAAACTCTGTAAAAATGGCAATTTTGGTCACTGTGATGGTTTAAAAAGTGGTTATTCAACATGAGGCATGATCCAATTGACATTTCGAATCATTTTTGGTACAGTCCAAAAAATCAATTTTCAGATGAAAAACGATGACTCCGGACCAGTCGAACGATCCCAAAATGGTCTATAATGATGAAATTTTAACATTTAATCTTTTGACTCTAAATTACTGTTGGATGTGAATTGTGACTTTGTCAACTAAAATAAGTGTGTTTAAAGTCATTTTTGTGCCTTAAACGGGTCAAAATTGAAGCTTTTGAGTAAGCAAAACTCTGTAAAAATGGCAATTTTGGTCACTGTGAGGTTTTAAAAAGTGGTTATTCAACATGAGGCATGATCCAATTGACATTTTGAATCATTTTTGGTACAGTCCAAAAAATCAATTTTCGGATGAAAAACGATGACTCCGGACCAGTCGAACGATCCCAAAATGGTCTATAATGATGAAATTTTAACATTTAATCTTTTGACTCTAAATGACTGATGGACGTGAATTATGACTTTGTCAACTAAAATAAGTGTGTTTAAAGTCGTTTCTGTGCCTGAAACGGGTCAAAATTGAAGCTTTTGAGTAAGCAAAACTCTGTAAAAATGGCAATTTTGGTCACTGTGAGGGTTTAAAAAGTGGTTATTCAACATGAGGCATGATCCAATTGACATTTTGAATCATTTTTGGTACAGTCCAAAAAATCAATTTTCGGATGAAAAACGATGACTCCGGACCTGTCGAACGATCCCAAAATGGTCTATAATGATGAAATTTTAACATTTAATCTTTTGACTCTAAATTACTGTTGGATGTGAATTGTGACTTTGTCAACTAAAATAAGTGTGTTTAAAGTCATTTTTGTGCCTGAAACGGGTCAAAATTGAAGCTTTTGAGTAAGCAAAACTCTGTAAAAATGGCAATTTTGGTCACTGTGAGGGTTTAAAAAGTGGTTATTCAACATGAGGCATGATCCAATTGACATTTTGAATCATTTTTGGTACAGTCCAAAAAATCAATTTTCGGATGAAAAACGATGACTCCGGACCAGTCGAACGATCCCAAAATGGTCTATAATGATGAAATGTTAACATTTAATCTTTTGACTCTAAATTACTGTTGGATGTGAATTGTGACTTTGTCAACTAAAATAAGTGTGTTGAAAGTCATTTCTGTGCCTGAAACGGGTCAAAATGGAAGCTTTTGAGTAAGCAAAACTCTGTAAAAATGGCAATTTTGGTCACTGTGAGGGTTTAAAAAGTGGTTATTCAACATGAGGCATGATCCAATTGACATTTCGAATCATTTTTGGTACAGTCCAAAAAATCAATTTTCGGATGAAAAACGATGACTCCGGACCAGTCGAACGATCCCAAAATGGTCTATAATGATGAAATTTTAACATTTAATCTTTTGACTCTAAATTACTGATGGATGTGAATTATGACTTTGTCAACTAAAATAAGTGTGTTTAAAGTCATTTCTGTGCCTGAAACGGGTCAAAATTGAAGCTTTTGAGTAAGCAAAACTCTGTAAAAATGGCAATTTTGGTCACTGTGAGGGTTTAAAAAGTGGTTATTCAACATGAGGCATGATCCAATTGACATTTTGAATCATTTTTGGTACAGTCCAAAAAATCAATTTTCGGATGAAAAACGATGACTCCGGACCAGTCGAACGATCCCAAAATGGTCTATAATGATGAAATTTTAACATTTAATTTTTTGACTCTAAATTACTGTTGGATGTGAATTGTGACTTTGTCAACTAAAATAAGTGTGTTTAAAGTCATTTCTGTGCCTGAAACGGGTCAAAATTGAAGCTTTTGAGTAAGCAAAACTCTGTAAAAATGGCAATTTTGGTCACTGTGAGGGTTTAAAAAGGGGTTATTCAACATGAGGCATGATCCAATTGACATTTTTAATCATTTTTGGTACAGTCCAAAAAATCAATTTTCGGATGAAAAACGATGACTCCGGACCAGTCGAACGATCCCAAAATGGTCTTTAATTAGGAAATTTTAACATTTAATCTTTTGACTCTAAATTACTGATGGATGTGAATTATGACTTTGTCAACTAAAATAAGTGTGTTTAAAGTCAATTACGTGCCTGAAACGGGTCAAAATTGAAGCTTTTGAGTAAGCAAAACTCTGTAAAAATGGCAATTTTGGTCACTGTGAGGGTTTAAAAAGTGGTTATTCAACATGAGGCATGATCCAATTGACATTTTGAATCATTTTTGGTACAGTCCAAAAAATCAATTTTCGGATGAAAAACAATGACTCCGGACCAGTCGAACGATCCCAAAATGGTCTATAATGATGAAATTTTAACATTTAATCTTTTGACTCTAAATTACTGTTGGATGTGAATTGTGACTTTGTCAACTAAAATAAGTGTGTTTAAAGTCATTTCTGTGCCTGAAACGGGTCAAAATTGTAGCTTTTGAGTAAGCAAAACTCTGTAAAAATGGCAATTTTGGTCACTGTGAGGGTTTAAAAAGTGGTTATTCAACATGAGGCATGATCCAATTGACATTTTGAATCATTTTTGGTACAGTCCCAAAAATCAATTTTCGGATGAAAAACGATGACTCCGGACCTGTCGAACGATCCCAAAATGGTCCATAATGATGAAATTTTAACATTTAATCTTTTGACTCTAAATGACTGTACGATGTGAATTATGACTTTGTCAACTAGAATAAGTGTATTTAAAGTCATTTCTGTGCCTGAAACAGGTCAAAATGGAAGCTTTTGAGTAAGCAAAACTCTGTAAAAATGGCAATTGTGGTCACTGTGAGGGTTTAAAAAGTGGTTATTCAACATGAGGCATGATCCAATTGACATTTTGAATCATTTTTGGTACAGTCCAAAAAACTCAATTTTCGGATGAAAAACGATGACTCTGGACCTGTCGAACGATCCCAAAATGGTCTATAATGATGAAATTTTAACATTTAATCTTTTGACTCTAAATTATTGTCGGATGTGAATTGTGACTTTGTCAACTAAAATAAGTGTGTTTAAAGTCATTTTTGTGCCTGAAACGGGTCAAAATTAAAGCTTTTGAGTAAGCAAAACTCTGTAAAAATGGCAATTTTGGTCACTGTGAGGGTTTAAAAAGTGGTTATTCAACATGAGGCATGATCCAATTGACATTTTGAATCATTTTTGGTACAGTCCAAAAAATCAATTTTCGGATGAAAAACGATGACTCCGGACCAGTCGAACGATCCCAAAATGGTCTATAATGATGAAATTTTAACATTTAATCTTTTGACTCTAAATTACTGATGGATGTGAATTATGACTTTGGTGTTTAAAGTCATTTCTGTGCCTGAAACGGGTCAAAATTGAAGCTTTTGAGTAAGCAAAACTCTGTAAAAGTGGCAATTTTGGTCACTGTGATGGTTTAAAAAGTGGTTATTCAACATGAGGCATGATCCAATTGACATTTCGAATCATTTTTGGTACAGTCCAAAAAATCAATTTTCAGATGAAAAACGATGACTCCGGACCAGTCGAACGATCCCAAAATGGTCTATAATGATGAAATTTTAACATTTAATCTTTTGACTCTAAATTACTGTTGGATGTGAATTGTGACTTTGTCAACTAAAATAAGTGTGTTTAAAGTCATTTTTGTGCCTTAAACGGGTCAAAATTGAAGCTTTTGAGTAAGCAAAACTCTGTAAAAATGGCAATTTTGGTCACTGTGAGGTTTTAAAAAGTGGTTATTCAACATGAGGCATGATCCAATTGACATTTTGAATCATTTTTGGTACAGTCCAAAAAATCAATTTTCGGATGAAAAACGATGACTCCGGACCAGTCGAACGATCCCAAAATGGTCTATAATGATGAAATTTTAACATTTAATCTTTTGACTCTAAATGACTGATGGACGTGAATTATGACTTTGTCAACTAAAATAAGTGTGTTTAAAGTCGTTTCTGTGCCTGAAACGGGTCAAAATTGAAGCTTTTGAGTAAGCAAAACTCTGTAAAAATGGCAATTTTGGTCACTGTGAGGGTTTAAAAAGTGGTTATTCAACATGAGGCATGATCCAATTGACATTTTGAATCATTTTTGGTACAGTCCAAAAAATCAATTTTCGGATGAAAAACGATGACTCCGGACCTGTCGAACGATCCCAAAATGGTCTATAATGATGAAATTTTAACATTTAATCTTTTGACTCTAAATTACTGTTGGATGTGAATTGTGACTTTGTCAACTAAAATAAGTGTGTTTAAAGTCATTTTTGTGCCTGAAACGGGTCAAAATTGAAGCTTTTGAGTAAGCAAAACTCTGTAAAAATGGCAATTTTGGTCACTGTGAGGGTTTAAAAAGTGGTTATTCAACATGAGGCATGATCCAATTGACATTTTGAATCATTTTTGGTACAGTCCAAAAAATCAATTTTCGGATGAAAAACGATGACTCCGGACCAGTCGAACGATCCCAAAATGGTCTATAATGATGAAATGTTAACATTTAATCTTTTGACTCTAAATTACTGTTGGATGTGAATTGTGACTTTGTCAACTAAAATAAGTGTGTTGAAAGTCATTTCTGTGCCTGAAACGGGTCAAAATGGAAGCTTTTGAGTAAGCAAAACTCTGTAAAAATGGCAATTTTGGTCACTGTGAGGGTTTAAAAAGTGGTTATTCAACATGAGGCATGATCCAATTGACATTTTGAATCATTTTTGGTACAGTCCAAAAAATCAATTTTCGGATGAAAAACGATGACTCCGGACCAGTCGAACGATCCCAAAATGGTCTATAATGATGAAATTTTAACATTTAATCTTTTGACTCTAAATTACTGATGGATGTGAATTATGACTTTGTCAACTAAAATAAGTGTGTTTAAAGTCATTTCTGTGCCTGAAACGGGTCAAAATTGAAGCTTTTGAGTAAGCAAAACTCTGTAAAAATGGCAATTTTGGTCACTGTGAGGGTTTAAAAAGTGGTTATTCAACATGAGGCATGATCCAATTGACATTTTGAATCATTTTTGGTACAGTCCAAAAAATCAATTTTCGGATGAAAAACGATGACTCCGGACCAGTCGAACGATCCCAAAATGGTCTATAATGATGAAATTTTAACATTTAATTTTTTGACTCTAAATTACTGTTGGATGTGAATTGTGACTTTGTCAACTAAAATAAGTGTGTTTAAAGTCATTTCTGTGCCTGAAACGGGTCAAAATTGAAGCTTTTGAGTAAGCAAAACTCTGTAAAAATGGCAATTTTGGTCACTGTGAGGGTTTAAAAAGGGGTTATTCAACATGAGGCATGATCCAATTGACATTTTTAATCATTTTTGGTACAGTCCAAAAAATCAATTTTCGGATGAAAAACGATGACTCCGGACCAGTCGAACGATCCCAAAATGGTCTTTAATTAGGAAATTTTAACATTTAATCTTTTGACTCTAAATTACTGATGGATGTGAATTATGACTTTGTCAACTAAAATAAGTGTGTTTAAAGTCAATTACGTGCCTGAAACGGGTCAAAATTGAAGCTTTTGAGTAAGCAAAACTCTGTAAAAATGGCAATTTTGGTCACTGTGAGGGTTTAAAAAGTGGTTATTCAACATGAGGCATGATCCAATTGACATTTTGAATCATTTTTGGTACAGTCCAAAAAATCAATTTTCGGATGAAAAACAATGACTCCGGACCAGTCGAACGATCCCAAAATGGTCTATAATGATGAAATTTTAACATTTAATCTTTTGACTCTAAATTACTGTTGGATGTGAATTGTGACTTTGTCAACTAAAATAAGTGTGTTTAAAGTCATTTCTGTGCCTGAAACGGGTCAAAATTGTAGCTTTTGAGTAAGCAAAACTCTGTAAAAATGGCAATTTTGGTCACTGTGAGGGTTTAAAAAGTGGTTATTCAACATGAGGCATGATCCAATTGACATTTTGAATCATTTTTGGTACAGTCCCAAAAATCAATTTTCGGATGAAAAACGATGACTCCGGACCTGTCGAACGATCCCAAAATGGTCCATAATGATGAAATTTTAACATTTAATCTTTTGACTCTAAATGACTGTACGATGTGAATTATGACTTTGTCAACTAGAATAAGTGTATTTAAAGTCATTTCTGTGCCTGAAACAGGTCAAAATGGAAGCTTTTGAGTAAGCAAAACTCTGTAAAAATGGCAATTGTGGTCACTGTGAGGGTTTAAAAAGTGGTTATTCAACATGAGGCATGATCCAATTGACATTTTGAATCATTTTTGGTACAGTCCAAAAAACTCAATTTTCGGATGAAAAACGATGACTCTGGACCTGTCGAACGATCCCAAAATGGTCTATAATGATGAAATTTTAACATTTAATCTTTTGACTCTAAATTATTGTCGGATGTGAATTGTGACTTTGTCAACTAAAATAAGTGTGTTTAAAGTCATTTTTGTGCCTGAAACGGGTCAAAATTAAAGCTTTTGAGTAAGCAAAACTCTGTAAAAATGGCAATTTTGGTCACTGTGAGGGTTTAAAAAGTGGTTATTCAACATGAGGCATGATCCAATTGACATTTTGAATCATTTTTGGTACAGTCCAAAAAATCAATTTTCGGATGAAAAACGATGACTCCGGACCAGTCGAACGATCCCAAAATGGTCTATAATGATGAAATTTTAACATTTAATCTTTTGACTCTAAATTACTGATGGATGTGAATTATGACTTTGGTGTTTAAAGTCATTTCTGTGCCTGAAACGGGTCAAAATTGAAGCTTTTGAGTAAGCAAAACTCTGTAAAAATGGCAATTTTGGTCACTGTGATGGTTTAAAAAGTGGTTATTCAACATGAGGCATGATCCAATTGACATTTCGAATCATTTTTGGTACAGTCCAAAAAATCAATTTTCAGATGAAAAACGATGACTCCGGACCAGTCGAACGATCCCAAAATGGTCTATAATGATGAAATTTTAACATTTAATCTTTTGACTCTAAATTACTGTTGGATGTGAATTGTGACTTTGTCAACTAAAATAAGTGTGTTTAAAGTCATTTTTGTGCCTTAAACGGGTCAAAATTGAAGCTTTTGAGTAAGCAAAACTCTGTAAAAATGGCAATTTTGGTCACTGTGAGGTTTTAAAAAGTGGTTATTCAACATGAGGCATGATCCAATTGACATTTTGAATCATTTTTGGTACAGTCCAAAAAATCAATTTTCGGATGAAAAACGATGACTCCGGACCAGTCGAACGATCCCAAAATGGTCTATAATGATGAAATTTTAACATTTAATCTTTTGACTCTAAATGACTGATGGACGTGAATTATGACTTTGTCAACTAAAATAAGTGTGTTTAAAGTCGTTTCTGTGCCTGAAACGGGTCAAAATTGAAGCTTTTGAGTAAGCAAAACTCTGTAAAAATGGCAATTTTGGTCACTGTGAGGGTTTAAAAAGTGGTTATTCAACATGAGGCATGATCCAATTGACATTTTGAATCATTTTTGGTACAGTCCAAAAAATCAATTTTCGGATGAAAAACGATGACTCCGGACCTGTCGAACGATCCCAAAATGGTCTATAATGATGAAATTTTAACATTTAATCTTTTGACTCTAAATTACTGTTGGATGTGAATTGTGACTTTGTCAACTAAAATAAGTGTGTTTAAAGTCATTTTTGTGCCTGAAACGGGTCAAAATTGAAGCTTTTGAGTAAGCAAAACTCTGTAAAAATGGCAATTTTGGTCACTGTGAGGGTTTAAAAAGTGGTTATTCAACATGAGGCATGATCCAATTGACATTTTGAATCATTTTTGGTACAGTCCAAAAAATCAATTTTCGGATGAAAAACGATGACTCCGGACCAGTCGAACGATCCCAAAATGGTCTATAATGATGAAATGTTAACATTTAATCTTTTGACTCTAAATTACTGTTGGATGTGAATTGTGACTTTGTCAACTAAAATAAGTGTGTTGAAAGTCATTTCTGTGCCTGAAACGGGTCAAAATGGAAGCTTTTGAGTAAGCAAAACTCTGTAAAAATGGCAATTTTGGTCACTGTGAGGGTTTAAAAAGTGGTTATTCAACATGAGGCATGATCCAATTGACATTTTGAATCATTTTTGGTACAGTCCAAAAAATCAATTTTCGGATGAAAAACGATGACTCCGGACCAGTCGAACGATCCCAAAATGGTCTATAATGATGAAATTTTAACATTTAATCTTTTGACTCTAAATTACTGATGGATGTGAATTATGACTTTGTCAACTAAAATAAGTGTGTTTAAAGTCATTTCTGTGCCTGAAACGGGTCAAAATTGAAGCTTTTGAGTAAGCAAAACTCTGTAAAAATGGCAATTTTGGTCACTGTGAGGGTTTAAAAAGTGGTTATTCAACATGAGGCATGATCCAATTGACATTTTGAATCATTTTTGGTACAGTCCAAAAAATCAATTTTCGGATGAAAAACGATGACTCCGGACCAGTCGAACGATCCCAAAATGGTCTATAATGATGAAATTTTAACATTTAATTTTTTGACTCTAAATTACTGTTGGATGTGAATTGTGACTTTGTCAACTAAAATAAGTGTGTTTAAAGTCATTTCTGTGCCTGAAACGGGTCAAAATTGAAGCTTTTGAGTAAGCAAAACTCTGTAAAAATGGCAATTTTGGTCACTGTGAGGGTTTAAAAAGGGGTTATTCAACATGAGGCATGATCCAATTGACATTTTTAATCATTTTTGGTACAGTCCAAAAAATCAATTTTCGGATGAAAAACGATGACTCCGGACCAGTCGAACGATCCCAAAATGGTCTTTAATTAGGAAATTTTAACATTTAATCTTTTGACTCTAAATTACTGATGGATGTGAATTATGACTTTGTCAACTAAAATAAGTGTGTTTAAAGTCAATTACGTGCCTGAAACGGGTCAAAATTGAAGCTTTTGAGTAAGCAAAACTCTGTAAAAATGGCAATTTTGGTCACTGTGAGGGTTTAAAAAGTGGTTATTCAACATGAGGCATGATCCAATTGACATTTTGAATCATTTTTGGTACAGTCCAAAAAATCAATTTTCGGATGAAAAACAATGACTCCGGACCAGTCGAACGATCCCAAAATGGTCTATAATGATGAAATTTTAACATTTAATCTTTTGACTCTAAATTACTGTTGGATGTGAATTGTGACTTTGTCAACTAAAATAAGTGTGTTTAAAGTCATTTCTGTGCCTGAAACGGGTCAAAATTGTAGCTTTTGAGTAAGCAAAACTCTGTAAAAATGGCAATTTTGGTCACTGTGAGGGTTTAAAAAGTGGTTATTCAACATGAGGCATGATCCAATTGACATTTTGAATCATTTTTGGTACAGTCCCAAAAATCAATTTTCGGATGAAAAACGATGACTCCGGACCTGTCGAACGATCCCAAAATGGTCCATAATGATGAAATTTTAACATTTAATCTTTTGACTCTAAATGACTGTACGATGTGAATTATGACTTTGTCAACTAGAATAAGTGTATTTAAAGTCATTTCTGTGCCTGAAACAGGTCAAAATGGAAGCTTTTGAGTAAGCAAAACTCTGTAAAAATGGCAATTGTGGTCACTGTGAGGGTTTAAAAAGTGGTTATTCAACATGAGGCATGATCCAATTGACATTTTGAATCATTTTTGGTACAGTCCAAAAAACTCAATTTTCGGATGAAAAACGATGACTCTGGACCTGTCGAACGATCCCAAAATGGTCTATAATGATGAAATTTTAACATTTAATCTTTTGACTCTAAATTATTGTCGGATGTGAATTGTGACTTTGTCAACTAAAATAAGTGTGTTTAAAGTCATTTTTGTGCCTGAAACGGGTCAAAATTAAAGCTTTTGAGTAAGCAAAACTCTGTAAAAATGGCAATTTTGGTCACTGTGAGGGTTTAAAAAGTGGTTATTCAACATGAGGCATGATCCAATTGACATTTTGAATCATTTTTGGTACAGTCCAAAAAATCAATTTTCGGATGAAAAACGATGACTCCGGACCAGTCGAACGATCCCAAAATGGTCTATAATGATGAAATTTTAACATTTAATCTTTTGACTCTAAATTACTGATGGATGTGAATTATGACTTTGGTGTTTAAAGTCATTTCTGTGCCTGAAACGGGTCAAAATTGAAGCTTTTGAGTAAGCAAAACTCTGTAAAAATGGCAATTTTGGTCACTGTGATGGTTTAAAAAGTGGTTATTCAACATGAGGCATGATCCAATTGACATTTCGAATCATTTTTGGTACAGTCCAAAAAATCAATTTTCAGATGAAAAACGATGACTCCGGACCAGTCGAACGATCCCAAAATGGTCTATAATGATGAAATTTTAACATTTAATCTTTTGACTCTAAATTACTGTTGGATGTGAATTGTGACTTTGTCAACTAAAATAAGTGTGTTTAAAGTCATTTTTGTGCCTTAAACGGGTCAAAATTGAAGCTTTTGAGTAAGCAAAACTCTGTAAAAATGGCAATTTTGGTCACTGTGAGGTTTTAAAAAGTGGTTATTCAACATGAGGCATGATCCAATTGACATTTTGAATCATTTTTGGTACAGTCCAAAAAATCAATTTTCGGATGAAAAACGATGACTCCGGACCAGTCGAACGATCCCAAAATGGTCTATAATGATGAAATTTTAACATTTAATCTTTTGACTCTAAATGACTGATGGACGTGAATTATGACTTTGTCAACTAAAATAAGTGTGTTTAAAGTCGTTTCTGTGCCTGAAACGGGTCAAAATTGAAGCTTTTGAGTAAGCAAAACTCTGTAAAAATGGCAATTTTGGTCACTGTGAGGGTTTAAAAAGTGGTTATTCAACATGAGGCATGATCCAATTGACATTTTGAATCATTTTTGGTACAGTCCAAAAAATCAATTTTCGGATGAAAAACGATGACTCCGGACCTGTCGAACGATCCCAAAATGGTCTATAATGATGAAATTTTAACATTTAATCTTTTGACTCTAAATTACTGTTGGATGTGAATTGTGACTTTGTCAACTAAAATAAGTGTGTTTAAAGTCATTTTTGTGCCTGAAACGGGTCAAAATTGAAGCTTTTGAGTAAGCAAAACTCTGTAAAAATGGCAATTTTGGTCACTGTGAGGGTTTAAAAAGTGGTTATTCAACATGAGGCATGATCCAATTGACATTTTGAATCATTTTTGGTACAGTCCAAAAAATCAATTTTCGGATGAAAAACGATGACTCCGGACCAGTCGAACGATCCCAAAATGGTCTATAATGATGAAATGTTAACATTTAATCTTTTGACTCTAAATTACTGTTGGATGTGAATTGTGACTTTGTCAACTAAAATAAGTGTGTTGAAAGTCATTTCTGTGCCTGAAACGGGTCAAAATGGAAGCTTTTGAGTAAGCAAAACTCTGTAAAAATGGCAATTTTGGTCACTGTGAGGGTTTAAAAAGTGGTTATTCAACATGAGGCATGATCCAATTGACATTTTGAATCATTTTTGGTACAGTCCAAAAAATCAATTTTCGGATGAAAAACGATGACTCCGGACCAGTCGAACGATCCCAAAATGGTCTATAATGATGAAATTTTAACATTTAATCTTTTGACTCTAAATTACTGATGGATGTGAATTATGACTTTGTCAACTAAAATAAGTGTGTTTAAAGTCATTTCTGTGCCTGAAACGGGTCAAAATTGAAGCTTTTGAGTAAGCAAAACTCTGTAAAAATGGCAATTTTGGTCACTGTGAGGGTTTAAAAAGTGGTTATTCAACATGAGGCATGATCCAATTGACATTTTGAATCATTTTTGGTACAGTCCAAAAAATCAATTTTCGGATGAAAAACGATGACTCCGGACCAGTCGAACGATCCCAAAATGGTCTATAATGATGAAATTTTAACATTTAATTTTTTGACTCTAAATTACTGTTGGATGTGAATTGTGACTTTGTCAACTAAAATAAGTGTGTTTAAAGTCATTTCTGTGCCTGAAACGGGTCAAAATTGAAGCTTTTGAGTAAGCAAAACTCTGTAAAAATGGCAATTTTGGTCACTGTGAGGGTTTAAAAAGGGGTTATTCAACATGAGGCATGATCCAATTGACATTTTTAATCATTTTTGGTACAGTCCAAAAAATCAATTTTCGGATGAAAAACGATGACTCCGGACCAGTCGAACGATCCCAAAATGGTCTTTAATTAGGAAATTTTAACATTTAATCTTTTGACTCTAAATTACTGATGGATGTGAATTATGACTTTGTCAACTAAAATAAGTGTGTTTAAAGTCAATTACGTGCCTGAAACGGGTCAAAATTGAAGCTTTTGAGTAAGCAAAACTCTGTAAAAATGGCAATTTTGGTCACTGTGAGGGTTTAAAAAGTGGTTATTCAACATGAGGCATGATCCAATTGACATTTTGAATCATTTTTGGTACAGTCCAAAAAATCAATTTTCGGATGAAAAACAATGACTCCGGACCAGTCGAACGATCCCAAAATGGTCTATAATGATGAAATTTTAACATTTAATCTTTTGACTCTAAATTACTGTTGGATGTGAATTGTGACTTTGTCAACTAAAATAAGTGTGTTTAAAGTCATTTCTGTGCCTGAAACGGGTCAAAATTGTAGCTTTTGAGTAAGCAAAACTCTGTAAAAATGGCAATTTTGGTCACTGTGAGGGTTTAAAAAGTGGTTATTCAACATGAGGCATGATCCAATTGACATTTTGAATCATTTTTGGTACAGTCCCAAAAATCAATTTTCGGATGAAAAACGATGACTCCGGACCTGTCGAACGATCCCAAAATGGTCCATAATGATGAAATTTTAACATTTAATCTTTTGACTCTAAATGACTGTACGATGTGAATTATGACTTTGTCAACTAGAATAAGTGTATTTAAAGTCATTTCTGTGCCTGAAACAGGTCAAAATGGAAGCTTTTGAGTAAGCAAAACTCTGTAAAAATGGCAATTGTGGTCACTGTGAGGGTTTAAAAAGTGGTTATTCAACATGAGGCATGATCCAATTGACATTTTGAATCATTTTTGGTACAGTCCAAAAAACTCAATTTTCGGATGAAAAACGATGACTCTGGACCTGTCGAACGATCCCAAAATGGTCTATAATGATGAAATTTTAACATTTAATCTTTTGACTCTAAATTATTGTCGGATGTGAATTGTGACTTTGTCAACTAAAATAAGTGTGTTTAAAGTCATTTTTGTGCCTGAAACGGGTCAAAATTAAAGCTTTTGAGTAAGCAAAACTCTGTAAAAATGGCAATTTTGGTCACTGTGAGGGTTTAAAAAGTGGTTATTCAACATGAGGCATGATCCAATTGACATTTTGAATCATTTTTGGTACAGTCCAAAAAATCAATTTTCGGATGAAAAACGATGACTCCGGACCAGTCGAACGATCCCAAAATGGTCTATAATGATGAAATTTTAACATTTAATCTTTTGACTCTAAATTACTGATGGATGTGAATTATGACTTTGGTGTTTAAAGTCATTTCTGTGCCTGAAACGGGTCAAAATTGAAGCTTTTGAGTAAGCAAAACTCTGTAAAAATGGCAATTTTGGTCACTGTGATGGTTTAAAAAGTGGTTATTCAACATGAGGCATGATCCAATTGACATTTCGAATCATTTTTGGTACAGTCCAAAAAATCAATTTTCAGATGAAAAACGATGACTCCGGACCAGTCGAACGATCCCAAAATGGTCTATAATGATGAAATTTTAACATTTAATCTTTTGACTCTAAATTACTGTTGGATGTGAATTGTGACTTTGTCAACTAAAATAAGTGTGTTTAAAGTCATTTTTGTGCCTTAAACGGGTCAAAATTGAAGCTTTTGAGTAAGCAAAACTCTGTAAAAATGGCAATTTTGGTCACTGTGAGGTTTTAAAAAGTGGTTATTCAACATGAGGCATGATCCAATTGACATTTTGAATCATTTTTGGTACAGTCCAAAAAATCAATTTTCGGATGAAAAACGATGACTCCGGACCAGTCGAACGATCCCAAAATGGTCTATAATGATGAAATTTTAACATTTAATCTTTTGACTCTAAATGACTGATGGACGTGAATTATGACTTTGTCAACTAAAATAAGTGTGTTTAAAGTCGTTTCTGTGCCTGAAACGGGTCAAAATGAAGCTTTTGAGTAAGCAAAACTCTGTAAAAATGGCAATTTTGGTCACTGTGAGGGTTTAAAAAGTGGTTATTCAACATGAGGCATGATCCAATTGACATTTTGAATCATTTTGGTACAGTCCAAAAAATCAATTTTCGGATGAAAAACGATGACTCCGGACCTGTCGAACGATCCCAAAATGGTCTATAAGGAAAATTTTAACATTTAATCTTTTGACTCTAAATTACTGTTGGATGTGAGATTGTGACTTTGTCAACTAAAATAAGTGTGTTTAAAGTCATTTTTGTGCCTGAAACGGGTCAAAATGAAGCTTTTGAGTAAGCAAAACTCTGTAAAATGGCAATTTTGGTCACTGTGAGGGTTTAAAAAGTGGTTATTCAACATGAGGCATGATCCAATTGACATTTTGAATCATTTTTGGTACAGTCCAAAAAATCAATTTTCGGATGAAAAACGATGACTCCGGACCAGTCGAACGATCCCAAAATGGTCTATAATGATGAAATGTTAACATTTAATCTTTTGACTCTAAATTACTGTTGGATGTGAATTGTGACTTTGTCAACTAAAATAAGTGTGTTGAAAGTCATTTCTGTGCCTGAAACGGGTCAAAATGGAAGCTTTTGAGTAAGCAAAACTCTGTAAAAATGGCAATTTTGGTCACTGTGAGGGTTTAAAAAGTGGTTATTCAACATGAGGCATGATCCAATTGACATTTTGAATCATTTTTGGTACAGTCCAAAAAATCAATTTTCGGATGAAAAACGATGACTCCGGACCAGTCGAACGATCCCAAAATGGTCTATAAGATGAAATTTTAACATTTAATCTTTTGACTCTAAATTACTGATGGATGTGAATTATGACTTTGTCAACTAAAATAAGTGTGTTAAAGTCATTTCTGTGCCTGAAACGGGTCAAAATTGAAGCTTTTGAGTAAGCAAAACTCTGTAAAATGGCAATTTGGTCACTGTGAGGGTTTAAAAAGTGGTTATTCAACATGAGGCAGGATCCAATTGACATTTTGAATCATTTTTGGTACAGTCCAAAAAATCAATTTTCGGATGAAAAACGATGACTCCGGACCAGTCGAACGATCCCAAAATGGTCTATAATGATGAAATTTTAACATTTAATTTTTGACTCTAAATTACTGTTGGATGTGAATTGTGACTTTGTCAACTAAATAAGTGTGTTTAAAGTCATTTCTGTGCCTGAAACGGGTCAAAATTGAAGCTTTTGAGTAAGCAAAACTCTGTAAAAATGGCAATTTTGGTCACTGTGAGGGTTTTAAAAAGGGGTTATTCAACATGAGGCATGATCCAATTGACATTTTGATCATTTTTGGTACAGTCCAAAAAATCAATTTTCGGATGAAAAACGATGACTCCGGACCAGTCGAACGATCCCAAAATGGTCTTTAATTAGGAAATTTTAACATTTAATCTTTTGACTCTAAATTACTGATGGATGTGAATTATGACTTTGTCAACTAAAATAAGTGTGTTTTAAAGTCAATTACGTGCCTGAAACGGGTCAAAATTGAAGCTTTTGAGTAAGCAAAACTCTGTAAAAATGGCAATTTTGGTCACTGTGAGGGTTTAAAAGTGGTTATTCAACATGAGGCATGATCCAATTGACATTGAATCATTTTTGGTACAGTCCAAAAATCAATTTTCGGATGAAAAACAATGACTCCGGACCAGTCGAACGATCCCAAAATGGTCTATAATGATGAAATTTTAAACATTTAATCTTTTGACTCTAAGTACTGGTTGGATGTGAATGTGACTTTGTCAACTAAAATAAGTGTGTTTAAAGTCATTTCTGTGCTGAAACTGGGTCAAATTGTAGCTTTTGAGTAAGCAAAACCTGTAAAAATGGCAATTTTGGTCACTGTGAGGGTTTAAAAAGTGGTTATTCAACATGAGGCATGATCCAAATTGACATTTGAATCATTTTTGGTACAGTCCCAAAAATCAATTTTCGGATAAAAACGATGACTCCGGACCTGTCGAACGATCCCAAAATGGTCCATAATGATGAAATTTTAACATTTAATCTTTTGACTCTAAATGACTGTACGATGTGAATTATGACTTTGTCAACTAGAATAAGTGTATTTAAAGTCATTTCTGTGCTGAAACAGGTCAAAATGGAAGCTTTTGAGTAAGCAAACTCTGTAAAAATGGCAATTGTGGTCACGTGAGGGTTTTAAAAGTGGTTATTCAACATGAGGCATGATCCAATTGACATTTTGAATCATTTTTGGTACAGTCCAAAAAAACTCAATTTTCGGATGAAAAACGATGACTCTGACCTGTCGAACGATCCCAAAATGGTCTATAATGATGAATTTTAACATTTAATCTTTGACTCTAAATTATTGTCGGATGTGAATTGTGACTTGTCAACTAAAATAAGTGTGTTTAAAGTCATTTTTGTAAGTCATTTTTGTGCCTGAAACGGGTCAAAATTAAAGCTTTTGAGTAAGCAAAACTCTGTAAAAATGGCAATTTTGGTCACTGTGAGGGTTTAAAAAGTGGTTATTCAACATGAGGCATGATCCAATTGACATTTTGAATCATTTTTGGTACAGTCCAAAAAATCAATTTTCGGATGAAAAACGATGACTCCGGACCAGTCGAACGATCCCAAAATGGTCTATAATGATGAAATTTTAACATTTAATCTTTTGACTCTAAATTACTGATGGATGTGAATTATGACTTTGGTGTTTAAAGTCATTTCTGTGCCTGAAACGGGTCAAAATTGAAGCTTTTGAGTAAGCAAAACTCTGTAAAAATGGCAATTTTGGTCACTGTGATGGTTTAAAAAGTGGTTATTCAACATGAGGCATGATCCAATTGACATTTCGAATCATTTTTGGTACAGTCCAAAAAATCAATTTTCAGATGAAAAACGATGACTCCGGACCAGTCGAACGATCCCAAAATGGTCTATAATGATGAAATTTTAACATTTAATCTTTTGACTCTAAATTACTGTTGGATGTGAATTGTGACTTTGTCAACTAAAATAAGTGTGTTTAAAGTCATTTTTGTGCCTTAAACGGGTCAAAATTGAAGCTTTTGAGTAAGCAAAACTCTGTAAAAATGGCAATTTTGGTCACTGTGAGGTTTTAAAAAGTGGTTATTCAACATGAGGCATGATCCAATTGACATTTTGAATCATTTTTGGTACAGTCCAAAAAATCAATTTTCGGATGAAAAACGATGACTCCGGACCAGTCGAACGATCCCAAAATGGTCTATAATGATGAAATTTTAACATTTAATCTTTTGACTCTAAATGACTGATGGACGTGAATTATGACTTTGTCAACTAAAATAAGTGTGTTTAAAGTCGTTTCTGTGCCTGAAACGGGTCAAAATTGAAGCTTTTGAGTAAGCAAAACTCTGTAAAAATGGCAATTTTGGTCACTGTGAGGGTTTAAAAAGTGGTTATTCAACATGAGGCATGATCCAATTGACATTTTGAATCATTTTTGGTACAGTCCAAAAAATCAATTTTCGGATGAAAAACGATGACTCCGGACCTGTCGAACGATCCCAAAATGGTCTATAATGATGAAATTTTAACATTTAATCTTTTGACTCTAAATTACTGTTGGATGTGAATTGTGACTTTGTCAACTAAAATAAGTGTGTTTAAAGTCATTTTTGTGCCTGAAACGGGTCAAAATTGAAGCTTTTGAGTAAGCAAAACTCTGTAAAAATGGCAATTTTGGTCACTGTGAGGGTTTAAAAAGTGGTTATTCAACATGAGGCATGATCCAATTGACATTTTGAATCATTTTTGGTACAGTCCAAAAAATCAATTTTCGGATGAAAAACGATGACTCCGGACCAGTCGAACGATCCCAAAATGGTCTATAATGATGAAATGTTAACATTTAATCTTTTGACTCTAAATTACTGTTGGATGTGAATTGTGACTTTGTCAACTAAAATAAGTGTGTTGAAAGTCATTTCTGTGCCTGAAACGGGTCAAAATGGAAGCTTTTGAGTAAGCAAAACTCTGTAAAAATGGCAATTTTGGTCACTGTGAGGGTTTAAAAAGTGGTTATTCAACATGAGGCATGATCCAATTGACATTTTGAATCATTTTTGGTACAGTCCAAAAAATCAATTTTCGGATGAAAAACGATGACTCCGGACCAGTCGAACGATCCCAAAATGGTCTATAATGATGAAATTTTAACATTTAATCTTTTGACTCTAAATTACTGATGGATGTGAATTATGACTTTGTCAACTAAAATAAGTGTGTTTAAAGTCATTTCTGTGCCTGAAACGGGTCAAAATTGAAGCTTTTGAGTAAGCAAAACTCTGTAAAAATGGCAATTTTGGTCACTGTGAGGGTTTAAAAAGTGGTTATTCAACATGAGGCATGATCCAATTGACATTTTGAATCATTTTTGGTACAGTCCAAAAAATCAATTTTCGGATGAAAAACGATGACTCCGGACCAGTCGAACGATCCCAAAATGGTCTATAATGATGAAATTTTAACATTTAATTTTTTGACTCTAAATTACTGTTGGATGTGAATTGTGACTTTGTCAACTAAAATAAGTGTGTTTAAAGTCATTTCTGTGCCTGAAACGGGTCAAAATTGAAGCTTTTGAGTAAGCAAAACTCTGTAAAAATGGCAATTTTGGTCACTGTGAGGGTTTAAAAAGGGGTTATTCAACATGAGGCATGATCCAATTGACATTTTTAATCATTTTTGGTACAGTCCAAAAAATCAATTTTCGGATGAAAAACGATGACTCCGGACCAGTCGAACGATCCCAAAATGGTCTTTAATTAGGAAATTTTAACATTTAATCTTTTGACTCTAAATTACTGATGGATGTGAATTATGACTTTGTCAACTAAAATAAGTGTGTTTAAAGTCAATTACGTGCCTGAAACGGGTCAAAATTGAAGCTTTTGAGTAAGCAAAACTCTGTAAAAATGGCAATTTTGGTCACTGTGAGGGTTTAAAAAGTGGTTATTCAACATGAGGCATGATCCAATTGACATTTTGAATCATTTTTGGTACAGTCCAAAAAATCAATTTTCGGATGAAAAACAATGACTCCGGACCAGTCGAACGATCCCAAAATGGTCTATAATGATGAAATTTTAACATTTAATCTTTTGACTCTAAATTACTGTTGGATGTGAATTGTGACTTTGTCAACTAAAATAAGTGTGTTTAAAGTCATTTCTGTGCCTGAAACGGGTCAAAATTGTAGCTTTTGAGTAAGCAAAACTCTGTAAAAATGGCAATTTTGGTCACTGTGAGGGTTTAAAAAGTGGTTATTCAACATGAGGCATGATCCAATTGACATTTTGAATCATTTTTGGTACAGTCCCAAAAATCAATTTTCGGATGAAAAACGATGACTCCGGACCTGTCGAACGATCCCAAAATGGTCCATAATGATGAAATTTTAACATTTAATCTTTTGACTCTAAATGACTGTACGATGTGAATTATGACTTTGTCAACTAGAATAAGTGTATTTAAAGTCATTTCTGTGCCTGAAACAGGTCAAAATGGAAGCTTTTGAGTAAGCAAAACTCTGTAAAAATGGCAATTGTGGTCACTGTGAGGGTTTAAAAAGTGGTTATTCAACATGAGGCATGATCCAATTGACATTTTGAATCATTTTTGGTACAGTCCAAAAAACTCAATTTTCGGATGAAAAACGATGACTCTGGACCTGTCGAACGATCCCAAAATGGTCTATAATGATGAAATTTTAACATTTAATCTTTTGACTCTAAATTATTGTCGGATGTGAATTGTGACTTTGTCAACTAAAATAAGTGTGTTTAAAGTCATTTTTGTGCCTGAAACGGGTCAAAATTAAAGCTTTTGAGTAAGCAAAACTCTGTAAAAATGGCAATTTTGGTCACTGTGAGGGTTTAAAAAGTGGTTATTCAACATGAGGCATGATCCAATTGACATTTTGAATCATTTTTGGTACAGTCCAAAAAATCAATTTTCGGATGAAAAACGATGACTCCGGACCAGTCGAACGATCCCAAAATGGTCTATAATGATGAAATTTTAACATTTAATCTTTTGACTCTAAATTACTGATGGATGTGAATTATGACTTTGGTGTTTAAAGTCATTTCTGTGCCTGAAACGGGTCAAAATTGAAGCTTTTGAGTAAGCAAAACTCTGTAAAAATGGCAATTTTGGTCACTGTGATGGTTTAAAAAGTGGTTATTCAACATGAGGCATGATCCAATTGACATTTCGAATCATTTTTGGTACAGTCCAAAAAATCAATTTTCAGATGAAAAACGATGACTCCGGACCAGTCGAACGATCCCAAAATGGTCTATAATGATGAAATTTTAACATTTAATCTTTTGACTCTAAATTACTGTTGGATGTGAATTGTGACTTTGTCAACTAAAATAAGTGTGTTTAAAGTCATTTTTGTGCCTTAAACGGGTCAAAATTGAAGCTTTTGAGTAAGCAAAACTCTGTAAAAATGGCAATTTTGGTCACTGTGAGGTTTTAAAAAGTGGTTATTCAACATGAGGCATGATCCAATTGACATTTTGAATCATTTTTGGTACAGTCCAAAAAATCAATTTTCGGATGAAAAACGATGACTCCGGACCAGTCGAACGATCCCAAAATGGTCTATAATGATGAAATTTTAACATTTAATCTTTTGACTCTAAATGACTGATGGACGTGAATTATGACTTTGTCAACTAAAATAAGTGTGTTTAAAGTCGTTTCTGTGCCTGAAACGGGTCAAAATTGAAGCTTTTGAGTAAGCAAAACTCTGTAAAAATGGCAATTTTGGTCACTCTGAGGGTTTAAAAAGTGGTTATTCAACATGAGGCATGATCCAATTGACATTTTGAATCATTTTTGGTACAGTCCAAAAAATCAATTTTCGGATGAAAAACGATGACTCCGGACCTGTCGAACGATCCCAAAATGGTCTATAATGATGAAATTTTAACATTTAATCTTTTGACTCTAAATTACTGTTGGATGTGAATTGTGACTTTGTCAACTAAAATAAGTGTGTTTAAAGTCATTTTTGTGCCTGAAACGGGTCAAAATTGAAGCTTTTGAGTAAGCAAAACTCTGTAAAAATGGCAATTTTGGTCACTGTGAGGGTTTAAAAAGTGGTTATTCAACATGAGGCATGATCCAATTGACATTTTGAATCATTTTTGGTACAGTCCAAAAAATCAATTTTCGGATGAAAAACGATGACTCCGGACCAGTCGAACGATCCCAAAATGGTCTATAATGATGAAATGTTAACATTTAATCTTTTGACTCTAAATTACTGTTGGATGTGAATTGTGACTTTGTCAACTAAAATAAGTGTGTTGAAAGTCATTTCTGTGCCTGAAACGGGTCAAAATGGAAGCTTTTGAGTAAGCAAAACTCTGTAAAAATGGCAATTTTGGTCACTGTGAGGGTTTAAAAAGTGGTTATTCAACATGAGGCATGATCCAATTGACATTTTGAATCATTTTTGGTACAGTCCAAAAAATCAATTTTCGGATGAAAAACGATGACTCCGGACCAGTCGAACGATCCCAAAATGGTCTATAATGATGAAATTTTAACATTTAATCTTTTGACTCTAAATTACTGATGGATGTGAATTATGACTTTGTCAACTAAAATAAGTGTGTTTAAAGTCATTTCTGTGCCTGAAACGGGTCAAAATTGAAGCTTTTGAGTAAGCAAAACTCTGTAAAAATGGCAATTTTGGTCACTGTGAGGGTTTAAAAAGTGGTTATTCAACATGAGGCATGATCCAATTGACATTTTGAATCATTTTTGGTACAGTCCAAAAAATCAATTTTCGGATGAAAAACGATGACTCCGGACCAGTCGAACGATCCCAAAATGGTCTATAATGATGAAATTTTAACATTTAATTTTTTGACTCTAAATTACTGTTGGATGTGAATTGTGACTTTGTCAACTAAAATAAGTGTTAAAGTCATTTCTGTGCCTGAAACGGGTCAAAATTGAAGCTTTTGAGTAAGCAAAACTCTGTAAAAATGGCAATTTTGGTCACTGTGAGGGTTTAAAAAGGGGTTATTCAACATGAGGCATGATCCAATTGACATTTTTAATCATTTTTGGTACAGTCCAAAAAATCAATTTTCGGATGAAAAACGATGACTCCGGACCAGTCGAACGATCCCAAAATGGTCTTTAATTAGGAAATTTTAACATTTAATCTTTTGACTCTAAATTACTGATGGATGTGAATTATGACTTTGTCAACTAAAATAAGTGTGTTTAAAGTCAATTACGTGCCTGAAACGGGTCAAAATTGAAGCTTTTGAGTAAGCAAAACTCTGTAAAAATGGCAATTTTGGTCACTGTGAGGGTTTAAAAAGTGGTTATTCAACATGAGGCATGATCCAATTGACATTTTGAATCATTTTTGGTACAGTCCAAAAAATCAATTTTCGGATGAAAAACAATGACTCCGACCAGTCGAACGATCCCAAAATGGTCTATAATGATGAAATTTTAACATTTAATCTTTTGACTCTAAATTACTGTTGGATGTGAATTGTGACTTTGTCAACTAAAATAAGTGTGTTTAAAGTCATTTCTGTGCCTGAAACGGGTCAAAATTGTAGCTTTTGAGTAAGCAAAACTCTGTAAAAATGGCAATTTTGGTCACTGTGAGGGTTTAAAAAGTGGTTATTCAACATGAGGCATGATCCAATTGACATTTTGAATCATTTTTGGTACAGTCCCAAAAATCAATTTTCGGATGAAAAACGATGACTCCGGACCTGTCGAACGATCCCAAAATGGTCCATAATGATGAAATTTTAACATTTAATCTTTTGACTCTAAATGACTGTACGATGTGAATTATGACTTTGTCAACTAGAATAAGTGTATTTAAAGTCATTTCTGTGCCTGAAACAGGTCAAAATGGAAGCTTTTGAGTAAGCAAAACTCTGTAAAAATGGCAATTGTGGTCACTGTGAGGTTTAAAAAGTGGTTATTCAACATGAGGCATGATCCAATTGACATTTTGAATCATTTTTGGTACAGTCCAAAAAACTCAATTTTCGGATGAAAAACGATGACTCTGGACCTGTCGAACGATCCCAAAATG